>NC_061135.1:8413460-9033714 GCF_905220365.1 Vanessa cardui
CAGTATTGTTGTGGTCCGGTTTGAAGGGTGAGTGAGCCAGTGTGTGTGTGTGAACTACAGGCACAAGGGAGATAACGTCTTATTTTCCAAGGTTGGTGGCACATTGACGATGTAAGGAGTAGTTAATATTTCTTACAGCGTCATTGTCTATGGGTGATGGTGACCACTTAATATCAGGTAGCCCATATGTTCATCCGCCAACCTATACAATAAAATATTTTTTTTCTAAACGCTATAAATACGATACATTCTCGATAAGTGCGGCGGTGTACTATTTGAACTCTATTCAAACAAAATCCACGTTTTCTATTCTATAGACAGGAACTTATCATTTCCGCAGCATTAATAATATTGCGTTATAAAAAAATGCTAAGTAGATAAAGTCTCAAATTAAAAACACGAACAAAAAGATAAACATCGTTAAGTCAGACACGCACCACTTTATTACCGACGTCCAAACGATTCGTATTAACAAGTTACATTAAAAAACAAAAATCTCTGGAGCAACGCCTCATAATGCTCTGTAATGAAGGACATAATTCGATTTTATGTTTATCTTACCCTTAAGTGGATTTATATCTTGACAATAAAACAGGGTTCCATATCGAGGATGAGCCCATTTATAAAATTTGCATGCGACACATCCAAATTCGTCTTTGGAACGTTTCAAAACTACGGCCGTGGGAACGGATTGATGACAGTATGAAATTTTATTTCAATCTTGATGGATTTAATAAAGTATAAATCCACAAATATGATTAAATTGAAGCACACGCTTAAAACACTAATTCCTTATTAAAATATAGAATAAGTCGATAAGAGACTCCGTGGTCGAGTGGAGTGTACACCGGTTTTCATGGGTAAGCCACACCGAAATCCCGGGTTTGTTTCCCGGCCGAGTCGGTGTAAGAAAAGTTCATTAGTTTTTTATGTTGTCTTGGGTTTCGATGACATTTATGGTACCGTCGTGTCGTCGGTACGTCTGATTTTCCATAACACAATTGCTTTAGCTACTTACATTGAGATCAGAGTAATGTATGTGATGTTGTCCAATTGACGACCTCCATGGTCGAGTGGTGTGTACACCGGTTTTCATGGGTACGCCACTCCGAGGTCCCGGGTTCGATTCCCGGCCGAGTCGATGTAGATTACCATTAGTTTTCTATGTTGTCTTGGGTCTGGGTGTTTGTGGTACCGTCGTTACTTCTGATTTCCATAACACAAGTGCTTCAGCTACTTACATTGGGATCAGAGTAATGTATGTGATGTTGTCTCATATTTATATTTATATTATATTTATATATTATATATTTATTATATTAAAGTACGTATCATAGACAATACACTCTTGTAAATATAAAAAAAAACTGTTATAATTATTATTCCTACTTATGTAACATCGTGTAGACGTAACATGGCGGCATTGCGAGAGCAAAAACTAAATTAAAAAAAAATAGCTAGTTAATAAAAAAATGTTGACCAAATATTGCTTTACTATAACATTCGCTAAGTTCGATGAACCTTTTGGATTGAAGATAACATCTAACTGGTGTTTGTTAATTTATAGAAGACTACCTATAATTATAATATGCTATAGAACAATTTTTATAAATGATTAATTATGAAACCGGTTTGTAAAATTTCTTAGATTTATTTGGCATTTTAATTACATTCCTTTGTCTCAATTTACTTCCGCTTTGTTTATTGACTAGAGATACAATGGTGAGAGTCAATGCAACAGCCGTTGAATGCTATAGACTACTACTACTTGTTGATTTGACTGATCTGACTGACTGAAAAATCTATACTTAATATTATAAATAAAAGCAACTCTGTCTGTCTGTCTGTCGCTATCTCACTACCAATTCGCTGAACCGAATTTGATGCAAATTGGTATGATGCAAATTTGAACTCCAATGAAGGACATAGACTACTTTTATGCCAAACCTCGAAAAAGCGAGCGATGTCGCGGGCAAAAACTAGTATTATATATTTTGCGATAACACGTACACGAATAATCTTAGCACAGGATATTCAGCGAGTTAATAGCGTGCAAAGGTAGCCTTATCGGTATAGCGATTTCTTCCAGGCGATTTGAGCCAAAATATAACTATACGAATTGAAGGTGTTACAAATTTAGCCAAATACAAAACGTGTATCGAGCCATCACCTTTATATAGTATTTTTTTACGTTTATTCAATATTTCTATAGTGACATTAACTGATATACCTATGTAAATACGTCGAATTTGTTCCAATACTTTGAATTATATAGAGACGAAAAAACTTACTGACGATGTAAATTGTTAATAATGTCATCCATTTGTCGAATCCTTATTTTCAAAAGAATATTGTGTTCGTATAAATTACTTGTATATCAAAATATGTGTATATCTTATAAGTAGTATTAGCAATGCTACTAAATGTTCTTGATTAGCCACAGTTCGATATTGATTTTTTATAATAATTTTCTTTCCGTATGCGTCCATGCTTATTTGTATAATATTTGGTAAAAATGATGTTAAATTTATGACTAAATTTTGATTTTATTTTAAGATCTCAAAGTGCGATCCTTTGTCTGTATATACTGACTATAGATATGTTTTTTTGCCTTATATCTCGTGTACAAAGGATATTACTTAACATTTCCTTTTGGGATTAATCATTGAGTCTCCGTTGTATTCGACTCATTTTTTTTTATTGAAGCTTCCAAATTGATTAATCGAAGATTTCTGTTAAAATGTGGAAATAATTAGGAATGACTAATTTGTATTTATAATTTATAGTATGATGTGAGGGAAAACATAAATAGAGAATATAGCCGGTATGGGAGGAAATTCTGCTAAATGTGAAACCACAATATGACACAACCTGATAGAATGGATAACCGCCAAAGCCCCTTCGGTATATCTGTTTTGTTATACATAAAACTGTATAAGGATGGGACATGTCTATAATCAATTGAGAAAATTGTTTTCCTATACTAAATCTTACCCACAAGGATCTAAGGGTTAATTTCATACTTCACTCGATCACAAAGCTAAAAGAAATGACGTCACGCTGATTATATTTGCCTGTCATAATCCATACTCTTTGGAATCTTCATGAAACATTACTGAGTTAGTGGTCTTATCTCGGAATGTCGACGCGGTTACTTCTACCTAAATATAATAAAGCTTGTGATAGAATGTGCGTGGGGTCCCTAAAATGTATATTGAATTAAATTAATCTTCATTATTTATTATTTTAATGTTTTCGAATTATCTCTGTCAAAGTAATATATGGCAAAATAATAAATTCGATATCGAAGTTGTATTTATGTGATGAGAGGGGAATAAATGGATTGTAAATCACAAGCTACGCTCAAAATTACCGACATGAAAGGATTCTTGTACTTTTTATTACGAATACAGTTCGTTTTTATTAACAGCTTACTTTTATTTTAACGAGACCGAATGAAATCCTTTCACATAATAGATGAGGTTCATTAGTAATAATAAAATGTGTGTCTTTCATATAACTGCTTGCTCTTTTTAGGTCAATTAGGTGTTTAATTTGAGAAAAATATTTATCGCGATGTCTTATTCCATACAAAAGAATTTAGTGAGTAAACAAATTAAGTAGCTACTAGCTAGCACATACTTGTAAATTGTTAATGTAAATTAGTTGACTAACTAACGGCTTAAAATCATAATAGACTGACACAGACGTATATTTTTTTTTAAAACAACCGAGATTAAAAATAATTTAAAGGTATAAGTATTACCTACTTTCTAATGGAAATATGTGTGGAATATTAATAAATTTGTTTTATATTTGTTTCGATGTATGTATAGAAGATAGGAATAAAAAAGCTGATAGAATAGAGACTCGGCTTAGAGATCAAGCGTCATCTTAACCGATGATAGCGGGTTCAAACCCAGGCAACCACTGATACTACTGGAAGTCTAATTTCATTGAAATTCTGCGACATACATATGTTTTCACTAACGCACATTGTGTAATAAGTTCTAAACCTTCTCCTTAAAGGAAAATGATGCCTTATTCCTGTAGTAAGATATTTACAGACTTGATACTTTACTTTTATACAACCTAAGCTACCGAATGTTGACAACCTATCACCAAATAAGTACAGTAAGCAACTCTAATAAGCAAATATATATTATAGCAGACTCCCAAAAATGTCCCAAAATAATTTGTTTGATAAAAATCAATATTAAAACATTTATTCTTATTAATTGAACTGTAATATAAGCGAACTCAAGAAGGTTTTGCAAAGTCAAAGAAATATCATAATTTGATGATAGACATGCTCTATGTAAATCAAAATATTTTCTATTGTGTAATTAAATTAAAATAAGTATGTAGTATACAAATTTCTTCTCATAGTTAGTAGCTTATGTAACGACAGTTTCGATTACCTAGTCTTCGATTCCTTATAAAATAATATTTTATAAGAAGGGACTACCAAAAAAATAAAAAAGTTAAATATTAGTATTTATGTATTACACTTGCTTTGCTTAATTGTTAAAAGCCTTCAACAATTCAGAATGAAACATTTCAGATTTAAGAAGAACAGGCGCAAAAGATACTCGAATGTTCAAACTTTTTTGTTTGTATGTGTCTTCGAATATTATGAGTTATAACTATACATTTCTATAAAAAATGAAGCAAGTTATTAATTGCGGGATATTTACCGTGTTTTTTATTTTTATTCCGTGGAGCTCGATATTTCGACATTATCTACAAATGTCTTGTTCTTATATAAAAATATATAAAAATGAAGCAATTTCAAAGTTGGAGAGTTTGTGCTTATCTTTCGGAAGTATAGTTCCAGTTCTATTCTAGTAATTATTTTTGAGTTAGCGCCGTTTTGCGCTCGGTATTGAGAAAGGTCAAGGACAAAAGTAAAATTATGAAACTTCACACTATATGCAAAGAAAGAAACAGTAATCATAGACTAGAACGGGAAAACTTAAGAAAAAGAACGCATACTTAGTTAAATATAAACATTTAAAACTGTTGTCGTTGGCAATATTATTATTATATTATAAAAATTTGACGACCTCCGTGGTCGAGTGGTGTGTACACCGGTTTTAGATTATCATTAGTTTTCTATGTTGTCTTGGGTCTGGGTGTTTGTGGTACCGTTGTTACTTCTGATTTTCCATAACACAAGTGCTTTAGCTACTTACATTGGGATCAGAGAAATGTATGTGATGTTGTCTCATATTTATTAAAAAAAAAAATCGCCCGTGGATTGGCTCAAGTGTAAGGCAAAAGAATTTCTTGGAGTTCGAGATTGCTTCATACCAAATTTCATCAAATTCGGTTCAGTGGTTTGGTCGTGAAAGAGCAATAGACAGACAGACAGAGTTACTTTCACATATATAGTATTAATGTAAATAATATAGATTTTTTAATTATAACAATTCAAGTTTCTAATGAGGTTCCTTATGTAAGTACATGAATTTAGTACATAATTTAAAGAAAGACAAATTTTTCAAAGTTGTTTTTGTTTACTTAGTGGGACAAATTTTTAGAGTATTTATTTTGAGTAATGCAGCAAAACGTCTGTAATCATAATGTTTGCTCCTAAAAGAGCGACAATGAGTAATCGAAAATAAGCGCAAATTTGGTAGGAAATATTATCTGCCTCGTATCGATGTATTGTCTCTAGTTCTCTAGTACTTGGATGTATGCCACGGGAATGAAGATTTATGCTATTTAACTTTTCTTCGACAACGACTATGTATACCTATATCTTTTATATCGATAAAATTAAAGTAAATATAATATAATTTGTCCTGCATTCCTTATATGAAGCGAAATTTGGATTGCGTGCATTTTATAGGTAATAACATTTTTATCGCTTTCAAAAATCAATCCAAATTAAGGTCCTATAAAATATACGAGTATGTCGAATATGTTGATGGGTTGCCTGGTTTCTGTACTTTTATGATTTTTCCGTTTGGAACCTTAATGTTTACATTCATTGTAACGGTTCCTTAGTGACATATTTACCGGTACAAGGTTACTTTCTTTCGAAATTTATTTTGGTAAAACCCAAGACCGTAGGGCTACCGTTTTAAGCAAACATTTTAGTATATATAACCTTTTTAAGTTAAACATCATTCGACACTTTCTTAAGTATTCTGACTCGTTTCACTTTTTAAAATTTTTAAATTTCGATCTACTTAAGATAATAAGGTCTGTTTTGCTTGATTCGAATGTTTGTGAGCGTTAATAGACGAAAATAAAAAATACAATAATTTCTTTCTTACGAAGTTTGCTTTGGTAGCCTTCACGGACTTCAGGATTGCATAGAATATTTTTTTAGATGCGTTCTTATACTCTGCTTTCATAAGCTAATTAGAGGACAATCCAAGACGGTAAATCTATGTGGCGCCTTACTTACTTTCCGAATTGTAACAATGCCAACTGTTGTGTTGTATTTGTGCAAACACTTTTGCTCCGGGCTGGATTATCAATAAGGCAGCGTAGGCAGCCTCCCCATAACGACTCAACAAGAGTACATAGTAAAAATTTGTAATCTCTTATTCACTTTTTTCCAACTATGTCTCCTTTGAAATATCGTAATGATTACCTTTGTTATGTACCTAGTAATAAAACTATGTAAGTGTACAAAAATCCTTTCAGATAGTATAAAAAACAATTAATTCGAAAAGGGCCAAGTGTCCCCGAAATGTGCCTTCTTATGGAACACGACATGTTTCGGTCCACCTTATAGTATAGTTTAAATAAAGAAGTTATAATTTTCTCTTTGGAATTGTCTCAGCTTGGTTATTGTTGGCCGGCAAGAACGGCATCAGAAAGGAGGTCATCATCATCTTCATCTAAAAATAAAAATGTAATAAATTACAAGCTAACGACCAGAAATAACAAATCTGGCCGTTAGTTTGTTTTAGATTTGAATTATTATCTGTTATTAATTACGATACTTATAATATAAACATGATTATAATAATGATATAAGAGGTTCGGGTCAATATTAACAAATTTTCAGAGACTATAAATTAAATTATCATTCATTATTATAATATCCTAACATGTTAAGCCACTTATTAATGTACAGTTTTAGGTATACAACGTAGGTTCAACATAAATTAATAACATATATAACGCTGGCGGCTTTCAATATAATTTATATTATAGGATCTGTTATTTGAATGCATCAATTCCTTAAAATTAACGAATATAATCATTTATCTTTTTTTTTTATAATGTGATATAAATATTTTTTTCATATAAAATATGGATAACTTAAGAAAAAAAATGTAAAATCAAGTTAACGATGTGTTCGAAATTGAATTTATTCTATTTTATTTCGTATTCGACATTTGAAATATACGAAAATTATTTTCGACATGATATTTGTTTGAATATAAATGTCAAAACATAATAAATCGTACGTGTTCTTCATTAGCCGTTTTATATATTGAGTAGTCCATATGAGTAGCTAGCCTATCATTGCTCATGCTATAGAATAAAGTAAATTAATTATTTGTAAGTTTTCCATTGCTGCGGTAAGACGAGTAAAAGCTTACCTATGTTGAAGATTTTAATCATTGTGCAGTTTCCCTCACTATGTTTTCATCACTTTATGAAATATCATATTGAATAGGGATTAAAGTTCAGGTTTTATCAATAAGGTCTCGACGTTACATTTTTGAGAAAAAGTGCTTCGAAGATAAAAAGAGGAGGCTATATTGAGTAAAGTTAACGTGCCTTTTCTCTTCGTTCACTTTGTTCATATTCATTTTGGCTTGATGACGAAGTAGAACGCTTTATCAAAATTTCAAAATTAGGTACCGTGATAATGCAGAGCTTTGGATGTTTACCATATGGGGGTTTTACAACCATGCAGCAATACCTTGGCAGAGGTGATTTAATGTGACTTATGGTTTAATATATCGCAATATACATAAGTTTACCTTATTAGATAATTAAATAAAAATTCCAGTCGCCATCATCCTAACCAAACTCCAACTGAATAACGACTTAACTTTAGCAGAACCAATTTATATGTATGTGATAGAAAATATTTATGATTTATTTAAAAGTTAGTATCCTTCGTTTAAAAATCAACATCCGCAGAAGTCTGCCTGATCATCTGCAAAGTTACTGCCTCATTTAAGCGATCAAGAGACTACAAATTTCTTTGTTGTAATTATTTCGCTTGGCCGCACAAGTGTGGCCGTAGCTGTTCAGATGGTTCCATGTCGCGGTCGCTTTCGCTCCATTTGGCGCAGGTGTGTTCGATCCCTTATAGCAACGATGAATTAATGCATTAATCGTCAGATAAATCGCTTAAAAAATGACTCACAAGTTAATTATATTTAATGGTTGGCAATTTCTTATTAAAAGATCAAAGCAATTCTAGGTTCAATTTGTCAGTCGTCCAGTTGAAAAATGTTAAGATTTTATCGTGAAATTAAAGCACTATTTTAAACATAAAGTGAGTGTAAAATGAACCGTTTAATAATAAAGATATTTATCTTTTTATATTCGTATAAAATGAGCTGTTTCAACTTTAATATTTTGTAACTTATTTCGGTTGTCATGTTTTAAACATTTAATTTTTTGAGCAGAAAAATGATATTTTTATGTTATTTTAATTTCCTATCGCTTTTTTAATTATTATTCTTTGATAATCTTCATAATACATATATGATATCACATCAATACAATTCAGGGCTGTTGTTTCATGATTAGAGATGTATCTTTAACAAACAAAAATAGTACGAATATAATACGATTTGACCAGCCCTAATAACATCTCATTTACAGCCCAAGCTACAACTATCTTCATTTTGGCCAGTTTTTAATGAATGATAATTTATTCGGTTATTATAATGATAACTTATTTATATTTATTCATAAACATTGCAAGATGAAAATGAAATATTCCCCAAAATACAGTAACAGACATTCTTGGATACAGAATAAATATTATATTGGAATCTAGTATATGGTCTACTAGAACATAACTTTACAATATGTTATTAATGTTAAATAAAAAGTACATATTAACGAAGTTTATTAATTAATAGGGTTTTAAAATAAGAACCGTCAATAACGTAATATAAAACGAAGTTGCATCTGATTTATTACATTTAATTACAACTGACCCATTTTTATGGAGCTCAAAAATTTCCTTAGCTTCGGATTCGCAGAACGTTGCCATATTTTCAAAAGGCGTCCGCGAAAATAAAAGCTCTTATAATATAGCATTTTTGTAACTGGTTTCATATATCAAGTCGGGTTTATTGACCTCAGGCATGAATCAGTGGACTTGTTTACTCAAACTTCATTATATTACGACGAAATGTAAGAAATATTTGATTGATATCGACTGAGATAAAGGGACTTTAAATTTAGAAAATCGTTACCGTTAATTCTTGTCCTTTAATTAATTCCTTTAATCTGGTTTTTTTCTACCTATTAAGCATTTTAATGTTATTAATTAATTTTATTTAATGGCCAAAATCGAACTTGTTCCAATTATGATAATATACAGTAATTTAATTTATTTGTGTTAACTATTAAAATAATAATATTGCTGTTATTTGTGACTCATTTGTTAATATATTGAAATACTTTTTCAAAATATCCTATACGGTTTGGTCATCATATATTGTACGTTGATTTTATGCAATGCAATGCAGTATTATATGAAATACATTTTTTTCATTGATATTAATTTAAGAGGGAAAAGTATGACTGATATGTAATACCACTAAATTAAAGATTTAAATCCGGGTAAGGAGTACCCGGATTTATTCAAAATTTATTCATTTTCTGTATAATGTTTTGTGTCTGATTTTGAACGATAATATCGTGAGAAAACGTAAAAATTCTTAGATATAACATCCGGTCTCTCTCTTAAAAAAAAAGCTTTGCCTAAAAGTTGGATATTTTCTGACTGTAATATTTGTTACCACCATTTGAATATTCTTAAGGATACTAATTTTCCAATTTACCAAGGAATTACTAACATACTTATTCTCCCCTCCAGTTAAGTATAAATCATGTGCTTAGAATAGGTAAATATTAGAAGGGTTAGGATTGAATCTGTGACTTTCAAAGTACCATACGGTGTGCGAATGCACACCGTATGGTACCGATCAAATATCTCTAAGGAATCTTAGAGGTATTTGATCGTAGTAAAATTTATTGCTTTAATATGTAATTGTTTTATTCAGTTTATTGCAATATTGACGAATTCCGTGGTCTAAGATGTACCCTAGCTTTCATGGGCACGCGACTCCGAAGTCCCGGGTTCGATTACCGGCCGAGTCGATGCAGAAAAAGTTCATTGGTTTTCTATGTTGTTACGGGTCTGGGTGTTGTGGTACCATCGTTACTTCTGATTTTTTTTAACACGAGGGCTTTAGCTACTTGCATTAAGATCAGAACAATATTTATTTATTTATACTATGGAGGGTTAAAATGTAACTAACTAATACAGCATTATGTACATACGTATAGTATACGTAAGAACATATTATGAATGCGTTTACCTGGCATTATTGCACGGCAACAAGCGCCTCATTAATGATACGTTTAAATAATCCAGTTTCCCACACACAAAATTACAACAAGAAAGTCCTTAAGATATAAAAACGCTTAGTATATTCCACTGTACATATGTGCTAATGATTAATAGATGCCATAGTACATATAAAGATGTTTCAACGATATGAATTGTTTATTTATAAAAGAATTTACTAGTGCCATATACAATGCTATTCTTCTTAAGTCTTCGGAAACTAAAAGAGGCTTATTGAAAAGACCACATTCCAAACATATTATATTATCAAATAAATAATTAAATTAATTAGTAAACTATGAACTAAAAATATTTTTTTTGTAATTGCAAAAGAAGAAGGCGCTAATTATCCTTCATATACCGCCTGTTGTTAAATTGTTAATTGATAAATTTCGCCAATAGAGAGTGATACTATGAATATAAACAAATCCTTACACAAAAAAATGAACCAACCATGAAATCTGCGTTATATTATGCGGTTTGCTAT
Source organism: Vanessa cardui (assembly GCF_905220365.1). Taxonomy (NCBI): domain Eukaryota; kingdom Metazoa; phylum Arthropoda; class Insecta; order Lepidoptera; family Nymphalidae; genus Vanessa; species Vanessa cardui. The sequence goes on from NC_061135.1 coordinate 8,424,521, forward strand.
ACACATCACTGAGTCACAACCTTGAAACTGGACACAGCAATATTATTAGAGTATTGATGTTTGGCGGAAGATTAAATGGTGAGTGGGTGGTACCCACATGGCCCTCAAAATAAGTACTTTTTTCCAAAAACAAATACAAAACAAAGAAACATTTTTAAATGATATTTAAAAAGCAAAGATCGAAAGTCAATCGAAGATTAAATTCATTGATTATATGAGACAGGACATACAGGATCAGAAAAGCAAGTGCGATGATCGTACTTATTTTATTTTCCTTCATTTTTAAACCTTAAACGATAAATATTTGGTAAATAATAAACTAAAATTAACTTCAAACGTTAGTCACCAAGATTAGGGGAAATTCGGGACCAAAGCAGGGGGTCTGCAAAAAAGAGAATACTGTTACAAAAATGCCAAATATTTATTATCTTGGCTTTCCAAGTCCGTGAAGCAAGGTCGGCCCGAGGTGAATGAACTCGATACTTTTGACCAATTAATGATGTTAATGGTGCCTTTGGAATTGTGATTCATACTTTTACCTGTCTGATGAATGACAGAAAACTATGATCAATTTCCTTCGTATAGTATTTAACAACTATAAAAGTAGAAAAATATAAAAGCAAAATAATAAGGAACACCCAGGTCTAGTAAATAATTCATCATTATGATTATAACTATGTAGTTATTCCATTGATTTGGTGCAGATAATGATGGCACTGCAAAAATTTGACGAATTTCTACCGCTAATTGTCAGTGATAAAAAATATTAGGTCCTAAATTTATCTTAAGAGATCACTTCAAGTATCAGGTTATAAAAAAAAAAAAACAAACAAAAGGCAATCCGTTAAGCAAAATTAAAATCAATGCTTCGTTAAATTAAATAATAAAGGTACCTTTATCCTTGGTAACTATATTCATTGACAACTTTAATATAAATTTTAATTTCTAGTATGCTAGTATTAATTTTAATTTAAGTAAGTTTCGAAATAAATTATAATTTATTTGTTAAAATCGCGAAATAAATATATTTAGTAATCTTAACAAAGTAAACTTCAATTTAAACATACGATCTTTTGACAACGCTGCCACTAACCCTATATACATCATATAATGTCATTTTATGCTGGCATTACTTGGTGTATGTAAGAGATTATTATATTTTTAACTAATAACAAAATGCTTACTTCTCTTTGGGCGAGCCCACATGGGTAGTTACCACAAAGTTATCGTATTCTACGTTGGTAGAAAAACTTGTTGAATAAGCAATATTGTTGTGTTCCGTTTTGAAGGAATAACGAGCCAGTCCAATAACATACCAGATTACAATGTGATGGACTTGACAGTCTTCCTGCCTATATTAAGAAAAAAATGCTTTTGAACTTCCCAGTAAAGGCAAAATAGAGTGAAATATATGAAATGAGGTTATATTATGAAGGTTTCAACTGTGGCATAATGTATTTTACAATATTTAGTTGAATGTAGGGCATGTCCCCGTTTAGAGGTAATTACCGCCATTTACTTCAGGCAGACTTCCGAGTCAGGACGTTCACGTCAGTTTAAAATTGAAACCAAATTACTAAAAGTAAAAGTAAAGTAACAGCTTGTAAATTTCCCACTGCTGAGATAAGGCCTCTCTTCCATTAAGGAGAGGGTTTGGAACGTATTCCACCACGCTGTTCCAATGCGGGTTGGTGGAATGCACATGTGGCAGAATTTCGATGAAATTAGACACATGCAGGTTTCCTCACGATGTTTTCCTTCACCGCCGAGCATGAGATGAATTATAAACACAATTAAGCACATATATATAGTGGTGCTTGCCTGGGTTTGAACCCGCAATTATCGGTTAAGATGCACGCGTTCTAACCACTGGGCCATCTCAGCTCTTCAAATTACTAAGTTCAGAAATAAAGTTTAGTTATAGCAAGTAAATGTGCCAATGTTGGGCTTAGGTTTTCTTACTTTGATAAGAAGTGGTGTCTCTGACCCATGCAGCTATCCTCGCGATGTTTTGCTTCACTGACGAGCATGAGAAAAATTATAAACATAAATTAGTATTGCTGGTAGCGCTAGTCTGGATTTGAACCCGCAATCATCGGTTATGATGCATGCGTTCTGACACGTTCTCATGTATTCTGAAGACATAAGATTGCAAGTGATGCATTGTTATTCTTTCGTTCAATAAAAGGAGCTGTTAATTGAATACATTTATCTTGTTATTTTTTTCCGTTATCATGGTGATTTATGTGAATAAACAGCTAACTGCTATGATAGCAGAGACATTTAACGGTACATGTCAAGTCGTTCATGTTTATGTTAACCTAACGACAATCGTGTGTTTCGCAGTAAGTAGTATTGTCAACATGCAAAATTCACAATTTCTTCAATTATCACTGTGATGATTTTTAAATACATTCTTAAAGTTTAAATAACGTATAGTAACAACTTTAAAGCATTCTAAACTGACTCTTATTTATTTCATTCACGATTTTATTTCATTAACATTATTACTTTATACCAAAGGTATAGCTTGTAGATAATTAATAAATTACATTTCTTATTTATTAAGAGACACTGAAAAGTGCTCATACACGTTGAATTAATTCTTATACTCATCGAACTGACTAGAGATCCCAGAGCTGGCAGTAATAAGAGGGAATTACAAAAATATTTTTTCTTTAATTATAAACATTTCTGTTTATTTGTAAAATTATATAATTTATAATAATCAGTGTAGCTTTGGTACGCTTGTAATGTTCTAGCAGTTGACCTAATTAGACTATTATTCACTTTAATGTTAAATAAGAGCAGTTTTAAACTGATTACTCTCAATTGACTTCACATGGTAAGCAATTTTAAAATAAAAATAAAAAATATCTCTATTCAACTTAAGGTATTTGCGACAAGGTATACCATTTTCAGACGTTATATGATACGACTGTATAAAGCATTTATCTTTTTTTACTACGGTTCAACTATTCAATAATGCACATGGACAGATTGACATGCAAAAAGCTAGCAGAGATTTAATAAAAAGCATAATGATAACTCATACTAATAAAATCGTTTGTCCTTACTGATTTACAACTCAGCGCCGAAACTACTGAATCTTTTGATTTCAAATTTGGAACATCGGTTTATCTTACAAGATAAACATCCACAAAGAAAAGATTTTTTGAAATATTAAATTTATGTGGGAAAATAGGAGTTACTTACTGTCTTTGAATTTTACTCGTATAAAGTTAGGACGGGTAGCTCGTAGGTGTATATGTGAATGTATGTATTGTGTTATTATTTCTAAACACGTATTTTTCTCGAGATTTTAATCGGCGTACCTCAAAGGTTTATGCGATGACAGATGGATGTGTGTTATAGCATCTGATAACTCCTGACCTTGGCTGTTGGAGCAGTTTAATTTTTGTTTAAAGGATTCAAGATAAAATGCCTTGTAAACAAACCTACCTAAGTGACGATGATGCAATGTTAAAACAGAATTTGTGTTTTATACATGTAATTCATTACAGACGAATACGAGACAAAAATAGACACAGAAAAATACTGTGAAAAAAGACCATTCAGAGATGTTTCTATTGTTTAGAAAGGTATCGGACTTTTTTCCTATATTAAATTACTTTAAATTAAGCTTCTTTTTTACTCTTTTCCAAACCTTTCCAGCAATGTAACTAATTACTTGATAATACTGAAAAGTGGGTGGATATATATAACCTTCTTTTCTTAATATTTGATTAAAAATAGTCTACTAAATATTGAAAAAGAGTTTTACTGAATATAGTGCTTGTAAAAGCCAATTTAAAAAAGTATATTTTGATTTTGTTTAATCTAACACATGTAATTATTAATTTCAGCTTTTTTTCAATTGTGTAATGCAATACTATCTTAAAAACTAGTAATCGCCTACAGCTTCGCTCACGTTAGTGAGGTTGTTACACATAAAAAGTGAAGTCTTGGAGTGCACAATTGTTTCAAAACAAATTAAATTAATTTCAGTTGTTTTACCTTGAAAGATCATTAATAATATTAGTATGTATAATTGATTGAAATGAAGAAAAAATGTGGGCGTTTCATTTGAAATCAAATAAAGTAACTTTGTTTAATCTTTATCGATTCATATGTAGGAATATAATAATGTGTGCAGTTGTGGGCGTTGTCCGATACCCGTGACATCTGTCCATATATGTATTATGATAGATGCGTTGATGAAGTCATAACCAATTATCGTCTTCGTTGCGTGTAGTTTTTTTATTTACTAAGTCTATATATACGTATTTATAGCCTAACTGTTAAACGTTTCATTGGTTAAGTGGAATGTTTTAAAATTTTCAATTCATTACTCTGAAGATCTGTTGGCGCATTGTATAAGTCGCTCTATTTGTGAATGATACATTTTACAGGCAAAAGTACTAAATATGAAATATTTAAGGTATTAATTGGTTTCGTCAAAATTCTAAGTTTCACCCGCACCACCTTGATGTCCGAAAATCCAAAACAGCGCGATTTCTTAGACATTTTCCGCCTCGCACAACCACTTTGTGGAACCAGCTTTCGCCGGCGGTTTTTCCGAACCGATACGACATGGGAACCTTCAAGAAAAGAGCGTACTCCTTCCTTAAAGGCCGGCAACGCACTTGCAATCCCCCTGGTGCTGCAGAGGTCCATGGGCGGTGGTAGTCACTTTCCATCAGGTGAGGCTCATACTCGTTTGCAACATATGTCATAAAAAAATCAATAATTGTACATTGTCCATTTTTCGGATAAATGGCTGTTAACTTCATCAACGTGACGCTGGGCCTAACAGCATATGGCGTTGAAGTCATTATTTTTTACTTAACAATAAACACTTGCGTATGACGTTCAGTTTCATTTATTTGTTACATCAGTAAATAATAAAATCATAAGTGATAAAGAATACTAAAACATTGGATTTAAGGCATATTTTAGGGTTTGGAAAAGTTTTAAAGGATCCATTCCCTGTCTCCGTTCTCACAGATTTTTTTTAAATTGAGTTTAAAATGAGCCTTGGTAATAAGGGTTTATAATATAAAATGAAATGTCACAAATGTGTTTAGTAAACGTTATATGTATTATAAATTAAAGAATATAGACAATTATAAAAAAGTGATAACGATAGCACGACGAATTTAGTAAAGATCATAAAAAAAAGTTCGATTTCGAAAACGAGAAATTAATTATATTACTTAGGCTTTGTTTGTTGATTAATTATATTACGTATGTGACGTAACAAATTGGCAACGACTCAGCTATGTTGAAGATACCTTAAAGCTTCAAAGCTGGCATTCAGTGGCTGTCATGTTAAACGTAACAGTAATAATACAAGCTGATATGTTTTTCATATCTAAATATCCTCATCAAATTCTACAATATAAGTTTAACACTTTATAAAAGATCGCGTCTAATTTCGATTGAAGTTTATTATGAATGTTGATTCTTAATTTAAATCTATTCACTGTCATTGCAATGTAAACTTTAAGTCGTTAAGAATAAAATTGCAATTATAAGACGAGTCGCGGTGGGTGTTAAAAACCAAATTGACACAGGTGTGGTGGATACTTATTTCTGGCTCAGAGCGAACTGTTTTTATGACATCGATGAAAATAAAATCAATGATTTTCAAATTCACAATGCAAATTTTTGACACATCTTGAGGTTTTCAAGTGCAGAGGGTTTTGATTTTGTATTGAAATGATGTATTGTGTGTGTTAACATATAATACACCTGTATAACGTACTCATACAAATGTTTTGCTTAGACCTCATTCATCATAAGAATAAACATCGAATTAAGTATGTTGTAAAGTATTTTGGTATTTTTAAATCAAACGACGTAGGATGTGTTTGTGTAGATGTGCCTTCTGTAAGGACGTGTGTACTTATTGGAATGACTTTGTCTAAGACCATTGGATACGGAACAATCTTCATATAAACAAGGAGTAGTACTTAATATTTTTTATGTTTCGGTTTGGAGTGAATCAGTATAACTACGCTCAGGAAGGACATAACATTTTAGTCCTCAAGGTTTATGGTGCAATGGCATGTAAAGAGTTAGTAATAATTCTGATAGTGCTGGCCACTAACTATCAGGTAGCCCTTATGCTCACCTAACTACATCAGATAAAAAGTGACATTTACCGCCCACGTGATCGACAGCGTAATAAATTTTAATAATACGTTGACAATCTCAAATGTTTTGTGCATGCAATACTGGTTCAATAATCTTTCAAGTTGGACCCTAGTACTTCAAAATATTTATATGTCGTGGTAGTGAGTGCTTAGTTTGTGGTAATGCGACGTGTTTTAACAGTGCATTATTTATTATAAAAACAAGTCCTTTATAAGTTACTCGTGAATATTAGCTGAAATGTATATTATTTAAATATTATTTGTAAGATGTTAAAATGAGAACTTGGTTTTGATAGGCAAAGGATATATAAAACTGATTGAAGATCGATGATAAAAAAAAAGTTTTCATTCACAACACGTTAAAATGATTACAATTTCTTATGTAACGTCTTTGAGATAAAGGATAATGTCTCAGCTTTTTGGTCGGTTCTTTTTGACAGAATCTCCATTCGAAACAGTTGGATTAGGTTTAGTCCCGATCAGGCCCAGTATACCCAAGATGCAGGTTCATATAGGGGTGTGCCTAGTCAATGACGGTGAACCATCATAAGCAAATTTGATTTTTGGTGTTACAAGAATAGGGATCATAATCTTAACGTCATCAAAGGCTTCAGCCTTTATAGGTGAGACGTGAGACAGGTGAAACGTCGGCCTCAAAAATACTTTGGAAGGGAAAGGAGGTGACCAGAAAGAAGGTTTGCACCTGAACTGACTGGATTATTATACTTAAGATTGTAATCCCGATTCTTTTAGCATCAAAAATCAAATTTTCTTATAAGGAGAACGTACTTGAATAAAGTAAATATGTACCTGTAAAGTAAATAAAGTGATTACTCAGTACCAGTAGTGTTCCAAATAAGTAGATTCAGGCTCGCCGCTTATATGCCGTTTATATCCACTCGTTCACCCATGACGGTGTAATTTTATCGGTCATTCGCTCTATTGTGTATCTGTTCTGAGCTGTCAGATTAAAACGCGGATTCATATCGCAAAATGTATTGAGATACTATTTGCTCTCACTGTCCGCTTTTTGTGTTTATTTTCGGGCAATCAACGTCAGGGTACCATTAAAAACGACTGTGCACTCCACAGCTATTAAATACGATTCGTTTTATTGTTTTTTTTTACTACTATTAGGGTTTTTTTTTAAATCGATTGTGAATGAAATGTATGATTTATTTTGAATGTATGTTTATGCATCATTTGGAAGTAAATACTCGTTTTACTTTTGCTTCTTTAAAAACATATCAAAAGTCGAGTATCTATAATTTGAATAAATATTTTATAAATATACTAAATTGTTTTGTTTTTATTGTATTGGGTGCTCAGTAGCGAGGACGTAGGGAAAGCGAATGCTAATAAGATTATAAGAAAAATTATAAGTATATCAATATATTTCGATCTGATTCTATTTATATCTATCTATTATATTTGGATAACGTCTATAGTAAAGGATATAACCAAGTGAATATTTCATTAAAGATAGAGAAAATAAATACTTCGTAAAATAACATTCCAGTAAAACGTTAATTATCCGAACACCAATCAACCGAATCGCCAATTATCCGAATCGGTACTAAGCGTAATATAAAAAATTAAACTACTTTTGTTTTGTTTTAACATATTGAAACTCATTGGAGTCCAGATATATTACAATTGTTATGGTTGAAAGCTATAGGCAAGACACTTCATATTTGTGTCATGAAACGTGAAGGTTTTCGTGAAACTTAGTCTATGTCTGATTATCCGAATTTTGGATTATCCGTATCAACCCCAGTCCCAGTTAATTCAATATTTAGCGTACTACTGTTTATAAATTTAAATTACAGCATATTTATTCGTTACTATTTATTTTGTGCTATTTTCAGGAGATTTTTAAATTGTTCTATTATATTACCGGAAAATGTATGTATGTGCTGATTGTCATATAGGCCGCTGACTGAACGCCACTGTTTAGTAAAAAGGCTAGGCTATTAATTCAATGACTAATTGCCTCGAAATATATTCTTATTAACTTGACAATCGGTTGAACAGTTTAGAAGTTGAAGAAGTGGAATAAATTGTATATAGTGTACCCTAGTCTATGAAAAAAAAACATGTGTGTATAGAATTGATCGGAAAGTCGAAATTAATTAATTTGAAACAGATAAAAAAACAAAAAAAATCAATTCAAATCGGACTAACAGTTCCAAGGAGATCACTAGTTTAAATAAATAACTTCATTAAAAAAATCTCATAATGTAACTCGATACGACATGAAGCTATTTCGGAAATCATAATCCTCATTAATCACTTTGATTAAAGTATGCTTTGTTAAAAGTATCTCTATTTAACATCATAATAAATCTCTTTGGTTTGTCTACATCAGATAAGATATTAATGTGTAGTAGTATGTTTTAAGCTTTAAGTATCATGTTTCTTGTTGAATGTTTGATATATTACCTACGATTAAAAAATATTTAAAAGAAAATGTTAGTATTGAGTTATGCATATATTTTATACGATATCAATTTTACCTTATATTGGCTTTTAATCTATGTAATTAAATTAATAATTATGAACACAAGTCTTGATATATGAATATATTACTAGCAAATATATATGGTTAAATTTTTTTGTAGTAGGTGAGGTTTGGCAAAGTGGTCAGCTAACGTTTACGCTGTATACATGAAACACTCTACATCGCCAATGTTGTCCCTTGTGCCCATACTTATATTGGCTAACTCACCCTTCACACCGGAACACAACAATTCTAAGTATTTCTGTGTGGCGGTCGAAAATGAGAAGGTGATACCCATCGAGGCGGGTTTGTGGTTTCTAAAGCGTGCATAGTTTGGACCTATTTTCAATTTGACAAGACTCATGCGCTAACAAAAACACTGATTATAGCGCTTTTTTATTTTCTTAAACTATAATTAATATTATTTCAAAATGATATACTACGTTTATTGCCATCAAATATAAATATCTTTTATTAATATAAGTTGATGTTATGATGTTTGATTATTTGTAAATAATTAACTTGTATGGCTTAAAATTATAAATTTAATCCGCTTTTAAAAATAATTTGTTTTGAAAAAATCAATAAAAAAGCATCAAAAATCTCAAGGGATTAAGTTTCACTTCAAACTGATATCTCGTTAATAAATGATTGATATTTTCATTCTAAGCTGATTGGAGTTTTTTTTTAATTGGATTCCCAAAGCAGAGCGCAGGTGTTTACTGAGGTGCATTCTAAGCTAATTTTTTCGTGATAAATAAGTAATGGTTCTGTACAACCTGTTAAAAGAATTATTTACTACATAATATTTTGTGGAACGACAAAATCAACAAGAACAGAAATATGCCCATAATGTACTTTTATGTTGTGTCCAAATGTTGTTATTGCAACTATTATTTTTAAGTCATTATTGAGTAATGATTACTAGTAGTTCCAAAGTACTTAAATTCTTACCCCTGACTACATTATTTTAAAAGATTGAACGCTATAATTGGCATTTTTGTAAACTGAAAATGTATTAGTGGCTGTAATGTTTTTGAGCTTGACTATACCAGTACAATTATTAAGAAAACAAAAAAAAAACTCAAAACGTTTGATAATGACCCTTACTTCGAAATTGAGCTTATAATTAAATTTATTTCACCATCACATCATTATAGATCGTCAGTTAATTTTGAGAATATGGGTTCAATAAATGAAACACGTTAGTGGTGGTAAAATTGAACCCAAAATACCATATTAGGCCTCAATAAATGTCGTATACACTAAAATGTTATTGATTTACATATTAACAATCCAAAATCTCATTAGGTATATTTTTGAGTTTAATTTTAGTGCTGACATGTCCTAAGGTCAATATTGAGGCAGGACATAAAAATGATATCCTTTTCAAATTACTTAAGAACCAAGTAAGCGTGAAATTGTATTTTTATACATATTATTGAAATCGAATCACGTTCTTAAAGGCTTACGTTGCAATTTTAATCAATATTATTTGATACTTATCTTTTGCTGCGACTTCGGCGATTTTAAAGTATAATATTATTTTTTCGACACATTATATTGTAAACAAAATTTCACGGAGGCCGTTCTTGTGAGAATGTTCGGTAGTATGATTGATAAATAAGAATATATTGCGTTATCGTCAATCGTCTAATTTTTTAGAGTATACTACGGACTTAAATGACACTTCATTTTTTTTTACCGAGGCATAAAAGTATTATGCCATGGCTTTATGATTGTATCTAAATGTACCTTACATGTGCTGTACAGACAATTTTCCCTTTTTTTTAAACATATTCACTTAATTGGTTCATTCTCGCTATGACTTATGATGTCGGTTTGACTTTGACGGGTGTATCTTTCGATGTATTTATGATGAACGAATCAAGATTTTTATTACTTAATCAACTTAAATAACGCCACTCGTTTTTTTAAATACATTTTCACGTTTTGTCTGCTTAGAACATGGCTGTATTTTGTTTATTAACCGACTTCAAAAAAAGGAGGAGGTTCTCAATTCGTCGGGGCCTTTTTTTTTTTTTTTTTTTTTATGTATGTTACCGAATTACTCGAAGATGGCTGGGCCGATTTTGACAATTCTTTTTTTGTTTAAAAGGGCATGTTTTACAAGTGGTCCCATTGTCAGGAAATCAGGATCTGATGATGGGATCCTGGATAAATCGAGGGAACTCCTCAAATTTTATAGGCACACCTATAGTGATTTCGGTTTTATTCAAAGTGCCTTGGTCATATGCTCACGAAAAGTGACATTTGATGAAGTGGAACTGATGATGAAGACCACAACTGGTAATTAGAACCTATTAGTAAGTAACTATTTTACGGGTTTAGTTCTATTTCTTTAAGATAGTCGTCAAGCAATTGATGTTAGTAAACATGCCTATGATGAAGTCTAGCTGATGGTGGATTACTAGGAGATTTCCTCAATGATTAACGGCATTGCATCGGGAAAAATGGTATTGTCTAATTGGCGATGAGCAGTTAACATTAGGCTATTGTAACTTAGGTAACGCTTAATTTGAGTTGCAGTCCACATCGTATTGAAACGGCGTTGAGTTATGTTTAGAGTCGAAAGCCGAAATGTACTGAGTATAATAAAGTGAATGACAAACAATTATAAATAACAAAACAACAAAACAACACTGAAAAGCATTAAATAATTTTGTATGTATGTATTATGTACCTATATTAGCAATGTTGGCACTGACTTCAAAAGGTGATTAAAAAATCGTAAATTGGATATGGATGTAACTGATTATTTTTTTCTTTTTAGTTCATTTTTGAAGGCGGTTTTTTTTTATTTATAAAAAAATATTTGTTTATAATTCAATAACATCAATTAAACTAAACCTAGTTTCAGATGAAATTACCATGTTTGCATCTTTAAATATGGTAATCATATTAATTATATACTTTATGTTACTTAATTTGTAGATCATACTATATACCTCTTTGGAAGAATTTAAATTAATAAAACAATTTTATAATCATTTGAACTGAGATTCTGTTACTCACATTTATTTAAAAAAAAAAAAAACAATATTCAGACAATTATATTACCAACTTATAGTCGACACTTACATTCTCAATTCAATCATCGTAAAATATGAGCTCTTCGAAAGGTACTCAATCAAGAACCGAAATACCTGAAATACAGTTAAGGGCATAACATTAACGGTACACATCGCACATATATTGTAGATTGGTTATGAGTTGCAATAATTTGCAGACCATGGCAAATGGCCCCATACGTCGAACCTCGTCTGGCTAATTGGAGTTCGATTTTTTAATCCATACAGGGCTCAAAAGAGATTTATTTTATATAGATAAGTTTTAGTGTTATTGAAACGATATTATGATCTTGTAGTATTTCTGTATTTAATAATTATTATAAAAAACATTACAGAGAAAACAAAAGAATACCTCGTGATTTATTTTATTTGACTGTCAGTATTTGATAATCTTCTAAAAATTTTCCGAAGTCAACTTACCTCTAGGTCTCTTTCGCTCTGTCTTCTTTCTTTCTGTCTCTATTGTAAACGGTTTTATGAAATATTACATAAACTTATTTTATGTTATTCACAAGGGATTCTTAATACCAAGTCATTTAATTATTGTGAAACGTTGTTAATTTTAATGTGTTAAGTTGTTTGATACAAAATATAATATAATATTAAACGCAACTTCGTTTCAACGGACTGTCCCAGGACACCTATACTTTTTTTTTTTATTTAGGTAAGTTTAGTTAGCTATTGGTCAAAAGTATCATTGGTTAGTAATTTAAATTATGTATTTGATAGAACATGAGATTTAAATATAGAATAGGGCATGATAATATACTGCAGAACCATTACATGGTGAGTCAGGATTAAGTAAATAGTGTTAAAACCTTTTCATGTTAATTTACTTGTGCGGGTGTATGTTAATATGTGTGTTTATGTGTGTGTGTAAGTTTCTTTGTGTTTTCAAACAAATAGACCAATCAATAGTCATGTCAGAAAAATGTAATCTTTATAGACGTCGGTTGTATTATAAACAAAGTATGGTCAGTTTAATTGCGGTTTATAAAAGCACATACAGATTTCGCAATACCCCGCCAACACTAACCTCTATAATCTTTCGTTAACATGTATGTGTTAACAAAATTAATTATAAAAAATAAAAACGTACAAACAAACATTTATTATATAATATGATACATCAAAACCAACATAAGAATGATCTGTTTTCGACTTGTATGTGCGAAGAACGTAAATGTCTTTAAGGGCCTCTATTCACATAAATGCATTGCGATGCTACTCGTTTTGTGTCCGCTATAATATGACATTTGTACGGTACGTTTTACGTTACCATATCAACATTAGAATACATTTATAACCTTGTAGAATATGTGAAGGAAATCTGCTAACAATCCAATCAAATTATAATTTATTAAAGTAAGCTTTTATAAGCACTTTTGAACCATCATTTAACTGTGTATATTAAGTGAAGCTACCACCGTTTCGGAAAGTAGATTCTACCGAGAAGAACCGGCAAAGAACACAGTAGTTATTCTTTTTCAACATTAAAAAAAACAGTCATGTTAGTAAATTACAATTATACAGGGTAATTGGTAACTCGACTTACTCGACTAAAATTTTATTTAATAACGTTAATTTTATTTAATAGAATTAAATTTAATAACGATTCTTTCAGGGATCTCTCATGAGAATATTGATAAGGTTAGAATCCTGCGTGATGCACTGTAAAACATACTGTTTGTACTTTGCTCTTTTACAGAGAGTTTTAGATATTTCGGGGTTATTAGTAAACCCTGTATATGCATGTAATATATCCTATACCTGGGAGTCAATAAGTATTAAATCCACACTTTTTTATCGTCTGTATAATCTTGTATTGCATAATATGCCTTCTATACCGATGTATTTTTTACAAATTAAATTTATTATACGGCAAAGCTAAAAATATATGCAAACTCTATGAATTTATTTTAATTGCGTTTTAAAAATCGAATAATTGAATAGACAACACGTGTGACGGTAGCATAACGAACGAAAGCGATGCACGTGCTCATCGCGAGCTGTTGCAGTGTGACGTCGCAGCCTTTACACGTGTAGGTAGGTCCTTATGGAATCGCATGAGTCATCTTTATGTTGTTCTGGCTATAAAGAAGTGTAATAAAACATTAATATAATTTTGCTTGTAGTTATTAATTTTACGTTCGACTGAAATAATAATAAATTTTTAAAGCATAAGAGATTTTAACGGATATTATTGTATCTTTTTCGGCCAATGAAATCAATAACATTGATTTAAAGCCTCATAACATTTGATTGTGAGAATTATGTTTTGCCTAATTTAAATTAATTTCAATTAATAAACGAATTAGTCTAATAAAATTGATATTTTATGTTTATTAACTGGTCGTTGATAGTGATTCTGTCTAAGAAAAAGAAATAAACCACCTACATATATTCTTTTCGGTTATTTTTTTTTTAATTAAATGAGTAAATTACTGTTTAATTTTAATAGAAATTTAAAGTACACGGATCAATCAAAATAAGTTTTGGTATATAAATATATGAGTAATATCACAAGTAGATTTTTGACAAATTCTATACAGTGGATTAATTAAAGTAAAAAAGTAAACAGCCTGTATATATCCCACTGCTGAGATAAGGCCTCCTCTTCCATCAAGGAGAGGGTTTGGAACATATTCCACCACTGTTCCAATGCGGGTTGGTGGATTAATATTAATACGTTAATATAACAAGTCAATTTTTGTAATTAAAATATAAGTTTTTAATTAAATTACATTCAAACATCTTAAAATTTAATTATCACATTAAATACGTTTATAAAATTCTTGCCTGATGACCTTTAGTTTGAACTGCATAAAAATTTGATCATATTGAAACAACAAAAATGTGTTTGATAAAATCTTTCAACTGTATGTTATAGTAACCGCTTTTTTTAAATATCGATAATATCACTCGTGCCTTGAAGTCGTTTAATCGATATTTAATCTTGTACTTAATATAGGTGTATTCGAAATTTGAATAGTCCTGAGTCATTCATTTGAATTAAATTCGAAGTTACAACTGGTGTAAATGATGGATTCTTCTAAGGATAAGCGACAAGAGATTTAAATGATGGAGAGGTAAATAGTCTTGATATTTGATCGGACCATTTGTATATCCCACCAATAACATTAAATGTAAAAAATGCCAAGTCTCGGGATGCAGTCTTTCCATCGTAAAATGTTTATAGATCTCATACAAGCAGAGTCCTATTAAAATTATTTTGTAGTTATAAATCAACATTTAGTAATTGTATCAATAGTTTTATTTATATTATAATTATAGTGACTTTTTATTAGTCATAAAATTAGTATTAAGTGTATTAAAAAAAGGAATTTTATGTAAACGTGTAAATAACAGTATATTTAAGTCGATTTGAATCTGAATTCACAGCAAAATATTCAACTAACATAGAACGAGTAGCTGAACGCGGATGACAGTATGTTTAACGGCAGGCAAAGCCGCGGGTTACTAGTGGAACAATAAATGGGTTTACACGTCGATCTCTGAGCGCCTAAAGCCCGAAGGCTCATACGCGTTCAGGGGCTTATCCGGCCATCAATAGACTCGATACACGGCCTTTTAAAGGGTTGATGTAAATGAAATTCCTCACGGAAATGAAATGAAAGAGGTTTTATATTGTGTATTATCTTTTTTCCAATGTGATTTCCATGGTTTGATTTTATTAATCACAAAATTAAGTTTTTATCTACTACGTATTTCTGATGATTAAATACTTATACGGCTTCGTTTAAAAATATTTTATTGTACCTAACGTAAGTATCGTTTGATTATTAACACATTAGTTACAATACATTGTAAAATGAGCTTTAATAATAATATATAAGAATTTAGTATATGGTGTATTTTATTTTAATATTTTACAGAAGTTGTCATAAATCGATTTTAATAATGGCTGTAAAAATGCGAAGTTTATTACTATCCTTTTTTTTACAAAACGAAATTTTAATAAATTGTTTATAACTAATAAAAAATACGAGGTCTTATTAAAAATGATTAATGTTTTTATGACGTACACGCAGCTTAAAAACCTTCTATTAGTAAAAAGCATTTTTAAATCCATGCAAGTATAATCCCATTGAATTGCGTACATATTATATTTCTTTTATTTATATACATAAGTATATTGCTCTTAAGTAATGTGATGTACGTTAATATGTATAGTAGTTATTTTTTGACGATTTCCGTGGTCGAGTGGTGTATACACCGGTTTTCATGGGTACCCCACTCCCCTCGAAGTGGTTCCCGGGTTCGATTCCCAGCCGAGTCGATGTAGATTATCATCAGTTTTCTATGTTGTCTGGGGTTGGGTGTTTGTGGTACTATCGTAACGTCTGATTTTCCATAATACCAGTGCTTTAGCTACTTACATTGGGATTAGAGGAATGTATGTGATGTTGTCTTATATTAAAAAAAATGTAATTATACTATAGAGTATTTTACAATGGCAACACATTTATATTTTTACTTTATGGCAAGAGACTAGAATGTTAACGTATAGTTTTATGTCACCATTGTATACTGTAATTGGTAATATAAAAAAATGACCAATATCGTCATTACACAGTGAACCTCGGGACTATTATGGGATATACTATCTTGTTGCGTTATTATAAGAAATTGATTTACACACTCATACTTGATCTAAAATGTTATTTCCCTGGTACATGACAAAGCATCAGGAAAATAACATCATGAAATCATTAAAGATTGGTTGACAATCACCGAAGGACTTGAAAAGGTTTGTTTTTTTTATGGTATAGGTTGGCGGACGAGCATATGTCACCATCACCCATAGACAATGACGCTGTGAGAAATATTAACTATTCCTTACATCGTCACTGCGCGACTAACCTTGGGAACTAAGATGTTATGTCCCTTGTGCCTGTAGTTACACTGGCTCACTCACCCTTCAAACCGGAACACAACAATACTGACTACTGTTATTTGGCGGTAGAATAACTGATGAGTGGGTGGTACCTACCCAGACGGGCTCGCACAAAGCCCTACCACCAAGGAAAATTATTAACATATTTAAATACCAATATCAGATGTTATGAGTATTTGACTAATTACCTTACGTTACATGTCATGTACTTAATGGTAACCTGATACGTATGTATATCGTGACGGCAAGCGTTTATTTCTTGTTTACATTATGTACGCAATGTACCTTTTTTGCTGAAAATCTATGTTGTAATAGATTTTCTTCTTCTAACTTCATATATATGTTTTGGTCTTCATAATTAATAATATATTGTGATGAATACCAATGTTTCCCGTCCAGGCGTCATGTGATCACAAAGTGCGCATCGTTAAGAGTAACCAGTAACACCCTCTCCGATTGAGTCACAGTGAATGCGTGAGTGCAACAATAATTTAGGCGGTCTTTACCAAGCCCTCTAGTTTCACATAGCGCCCTATGTAAAGTCTACCCTCCTATTGTTTTGGGATGATAAATTAGCTGAGCTTACCTGTCGCTAGGATTAGCTCCCCATAGCAGACTATCCGCGCCCTTTGTGAAACAATCGAATCCAATTTTTTTATTTGCATTTGATCATTTGATTAATTTGTTTCTCGACAATGAACTGTGTTGTGTGTTAATAACTTTTTTTTTAAAAGAGATATGAACATTGTATGTAGCGTATCGAATGTTGATGATATCAAATGTAATGCCATCTGAAATTCCTGGTTCCATTTCAGAATAAAAGTCTCATCATGACTCGGTATATCGCAAGCGGAATTGTTTGAGAGCTCTTCGTTCTCATTATGTAATTACGAAATGAATACGTATTTTAAGTTACTCAATTAATTTAAAAATGTTTTATTTAAATTTCTTTTTTTATATTTATGTATTATATCTCTGTGATTCGTAACTGTATTCGGGTTGCAGATTGCAGGATCCCGAGTTCGATCCCGTGTCGGGACAAAAAAAAATTATCTTTAAAAAAAAATTTTGTATTGCACTGATTCGCTTAATTGCCATCATATTGGAAAATTAGGTTTAGGGAATGGTCAGTTAATGTGTGTCCATGGGCAGTGCTGTGTTGTATCTTGAGATTGAATTGAGATCACGATTTTCAATTCGGTTTAGTCTCTCTTAAAAGTATTTAACTGAATAATGTCAGTTGATGTAACAATAAATATTACACAACTCCAAAATCAAACCGAGTTCGGCGAGCGCTTTATATTATAAACTTTTATCTGACATTTCTGCTGATCTTGTTTTCGTGGAGTCGCATTTGAAGTATTTTATTTGGCAGTTTTCCATTTTACGTGCGACTTTTGCACGATCGAAAGCTATATAAATTAAAGAGTTAGTATTGTTATACCAAACGGTGGAAAACTCAACGTTTCGAATTCCCTTTAAGTATTCCTCGTAAATATATTATGCTAGACTATTTTAATTTGTGACGCAATTAATTATCATCATCATCATCATCAGCCCGTTTTTGTCCACTGCTGGACATAGCCCTCTCCCAGTGCACGCCACTGTGGTCTTTCTCCGGCTACTCGCATCCAGCTCCTGCCTGCCGCCTTGGGTATATCGTCACTCCACCGTGCCTGAGGACGTCCTACACTACGACAACAGCGTAGTTAAGCAATTAATTATATCGTAGTATAAATAGAGTATAGGACGTTTTTATATCATAAAACATTTTAATTTGTTGATTTGATTTTTTTTTAAGTTTAAATTACGTATTGTTAACATTGAATCAAGAAGCAAAAATCAAATTTTTTATATTATAGTAGGCCTTTACTAAATTAATTAGAATATAAAGTTAAATTCGAGTCGGTTTGTAGATTAGAACAATCTTATTAAGTTAGAACAAGAAATGCCTAGAACGTAATATTTGTGACTTATATTGTTATTCAGAATTACATAAGGTTATTTTATTTATTAGTTATTATCAAAAATTTGTGCAAATATTAAAAAGTCGTTGACGCTCGTTGTCCTTTTAAGTAAGCCTAAAGTATTCTACAAGTTAAAATTTATATGTGTTTTCTTGAAATTATTAACTTTTCTTTGGCAACTACAATTCAGATTGAAAACACTTATTCTTTTGGACCTCCCGTAGCGTTATTGTTATGAAAGATTATAGGAGGAGAGCTGTACGGCGTTTTGAAGCAAGGCGCCGCACAGTGGACCGAAATCAAAAAGTGTGGACTTAGAGATATGTTTTCATATTTTTGAAATCTACATACTAATACAATACTTTTATGTATGTATGAATGTAACAGTGAAATAACAATATTTTTTTTATCTATATTAATATTATAAATGTGAAATTATTTCTGTCTATCTGTCTGTCTTTAGGGAAAATAAATAAAATTTTAACAAAAAGAAAAACCGACTTCAAACAAAACACTATTTTAAAACAAATGAATATGCACGAAAAAGTAATAAAAATAATTGCGTATTCAACATATTTTTTAGAGTCTTCCTAAGTTAAATGAAATGAAAAATATTAGACTACTTAAAAGTCGATTAACGATTATATCATGTAGTTATAGTTATTGGTATATTTGGAGCCGGTGTCAGCCACGGTGCCCTTGCCCCAACAATCAAAAGAAAGAAGCGATACGAGCCCCTTGATTGATCCAGTATATTATTGTGTAAATGGTAATTTGTAAAAAACATATTTGTTAAAGTATTCTCGTATTGTTTTTTGATAGATATACTGTAGGGTTTTATTGGCTGACACCGACCACCACCCAGTGAAAAGTTATGAGGTAACAAACATAAAAAATAAAAAAAAAAAAAAAATACAGACGAATTGATAACCTCCTCCTTTTGGAAGTCGGTTGAAAAGGACATAGGCTACTTTTTTGCCTAAGACATGACCAAACACCCTAAAACACGAACGAAGCCGAGTGGTGCAACTAGTTTCACATAAATCTGGTGGTTAATGTATACTTTAAAATAGATGCATCTCAAAAAGCATAATAAAATATATATTTTACCGCCTACCGTCAAACAGCCATTTTTGTATTGCTGTGTTCCGGTTTGAAGGGTGACTGAGCCAGCTTAACGACTGGCACAAATATCATAATCTTACTTCTCAAGGTTGATGGTGCATTTACGAAGTTTGTTAGTGTGTTTGTGTGTGGCTATGTCTTTGGGCGGCAGTGACCACATGCCGTCGGACCATTTGCTAGTCTACCTATTCATATATACCCATTTATATTATATTCCTTTCGACATAAACAATAATGA
Organism: Vanessa cardui; assembly: GCF_905220365.1. Classification (NCBI taxonomy): domain Eukaryota; kingdom Metazoa; phylum Arthropoda; class Insecta; order Lepidoptera; family Nymphalidae; genus Vanessa; species Vanessa cardui. The sequence continues at coordinate 8,444,519 of NC_061135.1, forward strand.
CAGAAAAAAATCAACAAATAAATACATACGTATTATAGTGTATGTGTGTATAGTATATAAAATGACTTATTTATAAGATGACTTAAATACATACATATATGTACATAAAGTTAATGAATAATTAATTAAACAGTATGGAAAACGTAACAATATTTTATTTGTGTTTAAATAATTTGTGAAATCTTGAGTTCTTTTTTTAACAAGTGTCAAGAAATACTGTAAGCGTTCAGTATATACGAGAAAGATCTGATCACACGTTAGTAAAAGTGGCTGCCAGCTCTCGGTACATTAGCTACTGCGTTATAAATCAAACTCGAGCCGAGTTATATCGCCCAGTACTTATTATTATCGGTAACGACCTAGAATATGTTAGGTTTTACTTTGAATTATGTCCAAGAGAAAATAGGCAATTGTGTGTGACCTTGCCAAAGATAACAATCTTTGCTATTATGAGAAATACTCTTTGTATTTCTTGACGCGTATAAACTTTTTCTATTTACACAGATATTCAAACAAAATTTGTATGGATTGGAAATAATTCGTATTTATTGTAAGTTGGGCTGTGTAAAAAGAGGTCGATAATGTATTCAATTGCTTACATATAATGTATTATTTATTTCTATGTAAATCTAATTCAAGAGTCATTTATAGATGATCAACTGCTAAATCGAACAAATTTAAAAACGATTTGAAACATCTGAGCGTACTTCCAAACTGAAATGAAGTAACAAAAATACATTTAATAGAAGTCTGCCACTAACTTTTGTTGATTTAATTTCAAACTTAGACTTTTACGTGCAAATGTTAGTAAACGTATATATAGGCTTTGTATTTTAATCAAGTTAAAGGCGAAACCGATTATCTCATTGTTAATCAATTTCGCTTACTTTTTTATTTAGCTCACTCGATAGCTCTGTCGATTGTGAACACTTTTAGACATTTTTTATTGTTTCGATTGTTTTGAGATTGTTAGTATTTAAATTAAAGTCCAACCCTACGATTGAAATGAGGGTAAATTATTGGATTAGTCACTCATATTAAGTATAAATCAATGAACTAGTGTAAACAAGTTCTATTATTTTCAAATAAGAATAGTAGCAATGTCCTATTTTAAATAATTACCAATATTCCTATTTACCCGTCCAATAAACTTAAAAGGTGTTGGTTGCGTTGTGGGGCTAACTCACTTCTAGCACAAGCTTAGCCCAAAGGATCAGGATCAAACCTGTGACTTTATCCATCGCTTGACGGCCCCTAAACAAAGCTCTTATGGATTAATTTTAATGATTCTTTTTTTTAGGTTAAAACTTTAAGGGTGCAATGTAATAATAAATTTACACAAAAGAGTATAATCAATACATTTAAGTATAGTGTGTTAAAGTAGATGTTTTAAAAAAAATGACTCTGGATTAACATGTCGCATCTTTTCGATAAACACATGCATGTATCCTCACGATGTTTTCTTTCACGGCATATAAACTTACATCGTCTTCGTTCTAGCTAGGAGTAGTAGAGGCTCAGATTGCAGCCTTTCAGGGACTTGAGCCATTGTTATGAGACGGATGGCAAATTAAAACCCTTGCTGGGACGACGGAAAATCGTGATTGAGTGTGAAAAAGCGCTCGCACCAGACTACAGTCCTACGAATAGGAACCTATCGATCAATATGCTCTACGTGTGATTAAAACCTTCTGTAAATGTAACGCACATAGATGTGTGTGTATATTTACAGTTTTGTATAAGAAAAATCAGTGTATTTGTTGTGATGCATACGAAATCAACGGTAGTTTATTTATTCACATAAAAACGTCAAAGTTTGATTGTTTACTAATGGTTCCCTATAAATTTTACAACTTACTTCTAATAGCGAAAAACAAAATCAACAGCAAAATTTTAAATAATAATTGTCATGAATAATTCTAAAAAAAAACGAGAAACGCGTACATAATTGGTAGTTAAGTATGAAGATTTGTCATTGGCAGTAAATTAGAAATGTTTTTTTTTTAATTATTAAATACTAATCTAAACAGCGGGTTTACCTACGCAAAATTTATAAAACTACCTGTAACATGCAAACTGTGACCCAACATTTTACTCCCTTGAGGGGTGATTTAAAAATGTATTCCCCGGGACTGGAACTATCGCAAAACCAAACTTAATCGAAAACGAATCAGCGTGTAACCCTAAAGAGGTTACAAATTTTACAAAAAGGATTTACGTTTTCATTTATAATATAAATATGGATTATGTAGCTGTATATATAAACTGGCTGAATAGTTTACCCGTGCGAAATTTATAAAAAACAAACTCCATTTCACCCCCTTACGGATGCAGTTTCGTAAAGTCCGGCGTAATTTCTTAGCGGATGTCTACATCCTATTAGGAACCTGCCAAATTTGCAGATTTCAAGCTTAATCAGAAAATGAGTGAGTGATATTTCACTTTTACAGACATTTTAGCTTTCCGCGTTGCTTCTCCGTTTAAAGATATGACAAATTTCATATACCTTCGTTCGTAACTTGTTCTTGAGGAGGGGTAATAAAGTTTTGTCTTCAGGTATTTCATGTGTTAAAAAGGTACTTTACGATTATATACGAATGGTATATTGTACATTAATGCGAATAACACAATATTGTTTTAAGTATAGTGTACAATAGTCCAGTTAGAATTAGTTATTAATTTGAAAATCCATAAAGTATATAATTTATCAATTTTAATTTAATTCTTATTTCAATGTTTGGTTAAAAATTAGTAAAATAAAGACAAGGAGATAAGAGTCAAATAGGTAAGTTTAGATACAGCAAGGAGCAAGGGTCGAAATTCGTTGCAGAATAGACGAGTGTTAATCTTAAAGTTTAAATTGTGTTACTATACTTTTACTAAACGGCATTTGATTGGCGTAAAATGAAAAAAAAGGACATCTTTATGTAGAGATACCTACACCAATAGTTATTTTTTATACAATAAAAGGATATCCATATTAAGACATTGTATTTCCTGAAAGCTGGACTTTTACAGTTTTCTTATTTTTGTAAAACGATTATACATGTCTTTGTTTCACTTACCCAACTCTCATAGTTTTATAAAACGGCAACACACTCTCTTACTGAGTGTGTTGATCTAATGAATGACCAAAGAGGGCTACTAGGAAATGCCTTTAAGAATCGCAAAAACATGAAAATCCACAGTCATGTAGGTTAAAAATTAGAATATCGAGTCTGTCAGAGAGAGAGAGAGAGAGAGAATATACTATCATCTTAATATTCATCATTACCATGTTAGCTGTCGAATCTTTGGATTTATTAATAGCAGTTTCAAGGACAGATTCTATGGGTGAATTGATTCCTATAAGATTAACAAATTTGATTGCTTGCCTCCTCAGTATATTGTAATGGGATATATTTATTTTATCCGTTATATAATGCGGAGTAGGTTTATGTTTGCAAATATCTGAAATTGAAAATATGATCTGTTTGTTTTGACATGAGCGCTCTGTATCATGTCCAGAACTTTTTATCGTAACCACCGCTCCGCAGCCGTAATTAATCCTTCCATTGCAGTAGACTTTTTTATGGCTATAAAATTTCACCCTAGCGCGGTAAAAATGTTCGGCTTCGAAAAGGGCAAATTAAATCATATAGCGAGCGTCTCAATTATTTGAAAAGCGCGGCATATACACAGACGCAAAAAGAATGCTGGAATGGTGGCTGGTCCTTTGAAAGGCCTATCGGGGGAGGTCTGAAAGCTGTCATAGCCAGAAGAACACTTTACTAGGATCGCAAACATTGAGATTCACATCAAGACTGCACGACATATAGATCGGTGCTATTGCACGTGTATGCAAAAATCTCGTCTATGCAAAGCAGCAATGTACGTAGTGTTAAGTCTCTCACGGTACTACTTCGCTTATGAGCTGGATAGCGGCGCCGTGGCGGCTGACGGAGCACGCATGCGTATAAAAAACCACCCCATTGGTCTAGGGTGACGTCATCGGGGTGAACCCGTAGGTCTGAGTGTCACTAACAGTCACTCCGCAGCGGCCGGAGGGTGTTCGCGCGGCCTATGTGTTGATACACAAACAGACGTTCTAGTAGATGTCCTAGATGGACTGACCGTGGTAAACATTATACCGAGTCAAGTGATAACGCAGTGTTTCGAATGATAGTGCGAACAAAACGACGTATTACAAACATCTCTGAATATAAAGGTAAAGTTGCGTTTACTGTTTTCTGGTACTTCAGTATTATGAAAGCTCATGTTTTGCTGAGGATTTTTTAGTATATTTTCATTGCTGCGGAAAAACTGAAAAGATGAAAGGTAGCCATTGAAATTTTTCGCTGTAATAACGTTTTCTGGGCTAAAATTTTTCTTATTGCGGTTTTGTTTATATAGGACTGTTAAGGTGGTCTACGGGTAGCGTAGCCTGTAATTTAAGAAACGCCATAATCATATACTCCATATTTATGCGTAGAGTATAATTAGACCTACAAATTCGTTTTACTTTGAAAGAAAATTCACACTGTTGTTATATAAAAAGGTGTTAAGTGAAAATACGAATGACCTAAAAAAAGTTTCTATTATTACATTCTAGTGTTATATATTTTTTTGAATGAACTTCTTAACATATACAAATCATGTAAAATTCTATTATTTGACTAATGTTTAAAATTAATTCTATTCCAATGTAATTATAACATTGTAGTTGATAGACATTTTCAAATTAGATGTTGTGTTTGAATAAAACGCAGTTCGACTCGATTGTACCAAACGCATAAATACACCATTCTCCATAAACGTAAACACATTCAAAGAAAGAAAATGCGTAAACACGTAACCTTTCATCACGGTGAGAGCCTCTATTTCTAATAGTTGAAAATGTGTAAGAGAGAATGAATTTATATTTTAAAGCAAAACCTCTAGTGTTTGGCAAATAAAATATTTTCCGTAATTGTCACAATTTGTTTACCCGCGACCCGTTGCTTGTGTAAATATTTAATGATGTACTTGCTCCATATTTCAGTTTCCCTTGTTTTATTACAATTCCATTGTTTGATATATCTTAAATTCTAGTACATCGTATATTAGTATAATGTAAGAGTTCGCATTGAATTTATTATTGGTTACGATTTAAACGACGAGGTGATTTATTATAAAGAAACTGATAGAGATGTCTTAACTAGTATAATAAGTAGTAAGTTTTGTTTTAATCATCTTTAAAAGTATGTTTCTATATGTAACTTTTGTCACACGATTTTATGACCGTATGCTTTATATCAGTTTTTTACTAACAATTATCAATACAGTATATTGTTAATATAATGTATTCACCGTGTAGTAAAAATAATAAAGACATTAATATATCATGAAAATAGACCCTTAGATAATTTTAAGTGTATACAGAATTATTTATTCAACAAAGACATTTCGAAATGTTTAAATAAACATATTATCATAAATCCAAAACAAAACATTAATAAATTCGTTTCAACTCTATCGCTTCACGTTAAATCGTCAAATACATTATCTACGTGTTTGTTCTCCTGTTACCTAACTAATATAAAGTCACCGCCAATTTGAATCAATATTAAGATCACGTTTTAGATACTGAGTAGCATCCACGTAACGCGATACTATCGAGAATTAATGTCCCCTGCCAGCACCGAATCCATTTCTGATCTAACTAACCATTACTCGCTCGCATTTCGTATTTGAATATTCAAAAGAAGTAAAACGTGCATTGGAAACTTTACACTGCTCTGTTTTCGTTTATAGCTTTGGGTTCGATTGGTCGGGGATTATTCAAATAACCCTTCAGTTTAAGGGGTTAATATGTACTTGAATTTAACTCGATATATGTCAACTTTAAGATAACTTAGTTCAATATCAAGATTCTGATCGCAATAATAGGACGCTTTTAAGTTACTGTATATCCTGTACTAAAATCATGTATTGTGTTGTGTTGGTGTAGCAATAAAGTTAATAAGTAAAAGTAATAGCTGCATGGTAACTTTGTTTAACTAAGGCCTCCACATACATTTATATATTATTAGAATGTGGGCAAAAATTCATCCGACACTTGAAAACTTAATGATGCTCGTCCCGGGTTTGAATCTGTTATTTCATTTAAGATTCAGATGTATTAGTCACTGGTAGTTTATCATGTTATACCTGTTTCATTTTCTTGAACAAACAAATTGAGCTGAAACATTTGTAAATACAACAGATGTTGACAATACAATTTGCGATACTAATATTTTCATTTACTTAAATTGTTCGCCAATACAAATACAAAATATACAATAATCACAACTAAACCATAAAAAACATATTATTTGAATTTTATAAATAAACTGAATAAAGTGTTGCCACATCAAAATCAAGCACCATTAAATTAATTTGCCTTGGCTGAAATATCGAAGGTCAATTCTGTAAAGGCCTACTTCAATTTTTGCCCTGTATTCAATTATTTCAAGGACAGTTAAATACGTAAGTGGTTGTTGTTATCGGGGTTGAGTCATCATTATTATTATTACAGTATTTATAAATAACATTGAATATTTTTAATTTTAGATATTACATAATATTAAGTTTTCCTTTAAGTATAGAATATTAAAAACTCATCATTACATCGTACAAAACAAAGTCACTTTCTGCTGTTTGTCTCTACGTTAGTTTATATCTTTAAAATTACGCAACGGGTTTTGTACGAATATGAATACATAGATAATTTTGTAAAGAAGCACTGATAATTTTTGAAATTTCTACTGTGATGTCCTTGAAAGCTTAGAAATATCTCAAACCGTAAGTGAGATTTGTAGAAAGATAGTCACTCAGCGATAGTCGATTTCGTTAGTACTAATGTCACTATGTGTGAAAAATACTTTTATATTTTGTTGTTCACGTGAATAACAATTTACATATTGAGTTGAATAATTTATACGAAAGCGTTGCTGGAAATCGCTTCGAAAATTGTTTAATGCATTTCGTCTAGCTTCAAAATAATAATTGGGCACGACTGCTCAACTATTTTCTTACAATGATGAATTCTAATGAATATTAAATTATTAATATTTACAATTTGTCAAGGGACATATCATCTTAGTCCCAAGATGGGTGTAGTCTTGGGTATGTATTGAATAGCTCTTTCTTACAGCGCAATTGTCTATTGTTACCGCGTTGTAAGTTACCATCTTGTTGAACTACAACTACTACAACTGACATTATTGTTCTGTAGATAACGTATCTAGATTTAACCCTTTATTACCATATATCACAAACCTGGGTAGTGTTCTAATGCTATAAGTATTGTGTCTTGTAAACTTTTATGTATAAATATACAAAGTAATAAAATTGGCGATGGAGACCATACAGCATCCAGGTTGCTCGTTTGCACGTCCTGCCTTTGTCATAAAAAGGAATAACCATCCTCATATCACCATTGCAGGGCTATTCGGATATTATGAGCCTCAGTTTTGAATTCACCAATTACATTGATGAGTCTGTGTAATTTAAACCAAGTCACCATTCAAAAGCCAAATACAACAATACAAATTATTGCTGTTTGGCAGTACTGTAATTGAGGAGTTGGAACCCACAGACCGGCCTGTACAAAGTCGTGTCATTAAACAAACGGAATATAAACTTACTAGTTGCAAAATTAATTACGCAACAGGAGAAACTGTATGAGACATTCCGGCGTCTACGTTTCCCGAGCATTATAATCCTGGTAACTTCAAGGCAAATGTGAATAGGCATCTTGTAGGCAAGCGTGTTTTATTTACGCTCGCATTAATACTTACTATCAGACCTAATGGAGGTTTCCTTATAAATAAGAAATAAATGATATTTATTTTTGGTTACTATATCAAATCGATCAAATGTTTGAATTTATCAAAATGATATAATCTATCGTACTAAATATTTGCTCAAATTGATTACCAACTTAATACAGAATACAAAAGAAATATAAATACTAAGCTATTGCTTCGCAGTTTAATCCGTTTTTAGTTAAGGCTATTGACATGATAAGTATAAATTTTGCAGTAGAGGATAAAAAGCTTATGTGCTGTTACAATTAAAATAATACAAAACGTTTGATAAAACCACTTTCCATTATCTAACGAAGATTTACATATTCACATGATATTTAAACATTAGTTGAATATAAAAACGACTCATCATTTGCTAGTTTATATTTCTGGCTACAACAATATATGCACAGATTTGCTTCATCCATGTATAGAGAAAAGTTTTGTTGTTTTTATTACGTTTTGAATAAAATTCTAGCAATACCTGTATTTTATGAATTTTCATCTCTATATCGCCCTTTAATTAAGCTTAAAGCTTGTGTTAGAAGTAGGGACGATAGCTCGAGGGTCAATGTCGAATTCACGTTTTTCACATAGCGAGGCCATCCGTGCTTTTGAGGCTTTTAAATATTAAAAATATACTTGAAAGCAGTAATAAAAATAATATCTGTTATTAATAATGTAAAATTATATTAGTATACATTATAAATTATACACTCAATAAAATATACGACTAGAACATAAGAATTATCATAATCTGTTTTTGTAATGGTGTGATTTTTGTTTTATATTTAAATCGTGTTTGTGTTGTGTGTGCAATTGATATGACGGCAAATAATATGACTAATAATAATATAATATAAATAGTAATAATATAAACTATGTTAATATTATAAATATGAAGGTACTCTGTCTGTCTGTTTATCGGTCTTTCACGTCCAAACCGCTAAAATTTGGTATGAAGGAAACTTGAACTCCAAGACAGGATATGAGTTACTTTTTTGCCTAACACATGACAACCAATACCCTAAAAGGCGCATGAAGCCACGGGCGACTGCTAGTGTTATATATGTATATCAGAAATTAAAAGATAATAAATTCGCGTAAGCGTAAAGGTGAAGCAGGCAATTTCTTTTTTCAAAAACCTTTAGACTGTTGAAGTCTTTATTACGATTACCGACGTAATTGTTTTTTTTATGCACACAAAAGCAGCTTAATCCTTCGATCAGGCAATTGATCGTAGATAGAGCGCCTATAAGGATAATCGCTCCTAATTTGATTGGAACCGAAACAGATGGTGACGGTGTGATAAGATCGCTAAGCATTTTCTTATGTTTTGGTCGGTCATCGTTAAAAGTAATTAGGGGTTTGGGACCTATCTATACGTATAATAAAATGATATGAAATTTATTATTTAGTGTTATTTTAATATATACTAATATTTATTTAAAAAACAGCTGGTTAGTTATCGATTTTAATGACTTAAATTATTTAGATAATTAATTATTTATAGATTTAGAATAAAACCTAGTAAGTAATAAATGTTTGAGAGTTATCATTTATGAGATCGACATATTTTATCCCTGCTATCTCTTTTAGCTACCACAATCGAGAGTTTTCGTACTGGAAATTTTTGGGCGTCTCATCATAATTAAGCCACTCACGAAACATTAGCTTGGCAGTAATCATGTGCAAAAATGGACCATGGATCTTGGACTAATTAGTTTAAAATTTACCAATAAAGTTTTTTATGAAACCCATTCCGTAGATGATGTGTGGATAAACTATTATATTGTTAAAATATGACAATACAAAAAACAATTGAGCTCATTTTAATCACAATCTCGACGATTTGTTATAAAAAAAATTACTTAGAACCTTATTGTAATATAATCTTTGAAATATTGTTGCTGAAAAATAAAAATGATTTGCAAGGAGTAGTATCTATGAGAGCGATCTCCAGACAAACTTTACAAAGATGTTTTGAAGATATTGAAACTGTCTGTCTGTATTTCCAATTAATTAGTGAATCTCAGGAAGTGAAATAACCATTATTGATTATATTAGTGTTTCCCCTTTTAAGAGTAACACGGGAAACCACTCAAGTCGTTTGTATGTATTAATCTACGATTGTTCTTTATTTACTAACAAATGTATACCACTGTCACGCGTCTTTGAAGGGTATTATACAGTTATTTTGTAATATATGATCTTTGTAATGTAAAGTAATTATCATTTGTATTTAGTATAACAGGATTAACTATATATTTATCATTGAAATAGGTACCTATAATTTTATACCAATTATGATTTATTATAAAATTGCTAAACGTGCTGTATATTTTGGTATATTTTTTTTATTTATATTGTTACCACCAATTTTAACATATAAACAAAGCAAGTCTTAAAAATCTTATATGTATATAAATGTGACCTTAGATTACAAACGAAGTCATTTTTTATTTATTTATATTAAAAATAAAATAATATAAAATTAATAAATGCCTTTTCAAATGCCAACATTAGGGATTGACACTGTAAAAATATAAATCTCTTCTTAAATCTTAAATGCACCGCCAACCACTTGGTCTAAGATGTCTAGTCCTCCAGTTACACCGCCTTACTTATTGTTTAAAGAGCAATACAGCAATAGGCATACCGTAAAAGAATTTTAGTGCCGTAAGTTTAGAATATGTAGAGACTAGTCTGCCTTTAAACCTACCAAGTACTGTACTAGTATATTGTCCGTTATCCGTTCACTAATTGAGTTTTTTGATAAAAGTCTGGATTGAAGAAATACTGAAGGGTGCTATGTAAAATTATTTTGATCACAATTTAATTTCAATTAATTTTTAAAACTTCAACTTACTATATTTCTACGCAATAAGGGATTATCGAAGGTTTGTTATACCCACTCCGGGATGAAGCGGTAATCCGTTTGAGGAATAATTAACTTGATATTGGGAGTTAACAGCAAAATTTAAACTATACACATATAATAAAACTACGTTACAATGGATGGACTAAAACTAAAATAAAAACGTTCTATACGGCAAATTGCTGTTCATAACTACACATTATAAATTAACTCGGTGGTAGGGCTTTGTGCTTGCCCATCTAGGTAGGTATCATCATGTATTCTACCGCCAAGCAGTAATACTTAGTATTGTTGTTCCCCGGTTAGATGGATGTATGATCCAGTGTTAACAGCCACGACAACTTTGTTTCCAAGGTTAGTGGCGCATTAGCGATATCAGGAATGGTTTAATATACAACGCAGTATTCTATTAGACCGTCAAGTAAAGAAACTGTATGAAGAAAGATGATCTTTGTTAAGTCTTTTATAAATATTCTACATTGAATGCAATACTGTAACAAGCTATTCTTTTCATTTTGATTTTATCGCGACACGGAATGTAGGTACCTATAATTCATTACACATTTTACATACATTTACATTACATTACATTTTAAAATAGACAACAATCCAAATTAACCAAAATTCATTGCAGTTCACGTTCAAATATTTCCAAATGAAAGTTTTTCTTTACGTTTCAAATTGTTCGCTCAGAAATGGGGTGTAAAAATATTTATCATTCCTAACTTAATGAAAAGAGAATGTATCAATCTTTTGTTTCGAAGCGTGACGGTTTTGTAGGCTGAGAAATTAAAACTGAGAAATGGGGTGGCCATTATGATAATTATTATTTGTTTTAAAAGACGCGACCTCTTGCAACCTCCTTGCAAATTAAGAGAATTGGGGTTCGTGTAAGACGAGGCTTAAATTAATAACATGATGTTTTTCACACTAAAAGGTTTACTTAACAGTATGTATATCAATTAAGTTGTTATTTCTGCTATAAAAATAATACAGTTTATGATACACAAATTTTATGACCCAATTAAGAGAAGCAGCGAGATTGATTTGGAAACAAATTGCTTTAAAAAAAATTATGTATATAAAATCAGCATCAGCATCATCTAAAAAATGAGGGGCCTTTTTATCTCTACATATTAAAATTTTCAGTAATCACTCCTTTTATAATAGATCCGTATTAAATAAACAGATATCTTAAACGATCTATCACTTGTTATATTATTAATAACGTTTCAAATTTAGCGGATGGTTGAAGCGTTCTCGCTCGGAGCGACGGGCGATTGAAAAATTGTAGCGAAACCTTACGTAATTTCATGCAAGGGGTGTAGACTGAGTTGCCTCGGGTTATAAGAATGGTTCGTCTTATGCTATCACATAACCGTTGTATGAATTGTCATACATTTGATGTCAAAATCAATGATTTGGTTGTTAATGCCGCACATTGCAGCTTAGAAATTAGTGTAACAAAATTAAAACTCGTATTTTTATCTTGTGATTTAAAAAAAAAACTCATTTTTAAGAACACTTTATCAATCTCACTTGTTCAACGAAGCATTAAAAATATTATTTAATTTTTATTTTTATTCTAAAATTTTAACATTCGGACCACAACAATATGTCAAATCTAAGAGAATAGCTAATTAATAGGGTTTAAATGTGGGACAAAAACTTTAAAATATACCATCAACCGTCAAGCGTATGGCCTCAACGGACAGATGCTGTAAGCATTCTTGCTAGCATTACATGGAATCATATTTTCTAAAGTAGCCATATTTATATATTGTATATGCTTACTTAAGGCCACAATGTGAATAATTAATATGAACATGACGTCATACAAAAGGTAAATATTATTTTACTGTAACGAATTGCTATAAACAATAGGATTACAAAATTCTGTTCATTGCCTTGGGATCAATAACCTTTGTAATCGCGAATCATTCGTTTGTATCGACACAGGAAAATTTATTGCAATAAAAAAAAAACAAATCCCACGAACAAATGACGACAAAAAACATATTGTAAATTTATTCAAAAACGAACAGTGTTGAAGATATTCAGTTTAAATAGCACACGTTGGTTTCATAAAATATTAATAGAGATGCAGCCGCACCCTCCGGTTCTCGTATGGACCGGGATCTAAATATTTTAATTGCATTCTAAGCCTTATATTGATAGCAATAAGAGTTACACGTGACGTCTAGTCTTGAACAAGTGTAGGTGTAATAAGTATTTAGTTGTGGGGATTCTAGTTAGGGTCCACGAGTAGGTACACTGGCTTTGATGAAAACGCGATTCGATTTGAGATTAGTTCAATAACGTTAATTTCAGGGACGTTGCATTGAAAGAGAAAAAAAGTTTATTGGATTTAGAACATTTATTGGCTTTATATATTTAAATGGAACCTTGTATCTTTAATTGTATAACTTAGTTTATAGATAAAATTATTTATTTATCGTCGATATTGCAGTACACAGTTTGTACCAACAAATTAATTATTGCATAAATGTTGAATATGCATAATATGTATGTATATCTTATTATTGTTTTTAATAATAAAGTTTATGTTATATTTGTTTTTTTATGGTATAGGTTGGCGGACGAGTATATGGGCCACCTGATGAGTGGGTGGTAACCTTGGTAACCTACCCAGCAGGCTTGCACAAAGCCCTACCACCAAGTGTATGTTAATCACTCTTGACTCACTTATCTTTTAGAAAATAAAATATCAGAACACTTAAGGCGTTTTATATAAAGCTATTAACATTACTTAATCTAATGAATAATGGCTTTCACGGATTAACAACTTCATCTAAATCATAATAGTATATCCCGTTTTATAAATTGCCAGCAAATGGCCGGCACGCGTCGCAAAGCCTCTTTAAGATTATTTTACTAACAATTATCCGATATAATTCAACCGACATCCATTGTATATTGATGGTATTGAACATTTAGTAACCTTTTGAAAATTTATTAAAAAGCAACTACCCTGTATGTTTTTAGTTCATATCAGTTACGGCGACTTTGTCTGAATTTGAGGGGGGACGAATGTGTGGATGTTGGCGATAAAAAGTACCCCATATTCCATTCCAGACTATAATCTATCTCTGGGCCAAATTTCATTCAGATCCATTCAGCCGTCCTGGCGAGATTGAGTAACAAACTAAACTTCTATCCATCCCAACTTTCGCATTCATAACATAAGGATGATTATTTGAATGTGTAGTTATATATGTAACAACTAACAATATACATTAATTGTGATGAAAAACCACAGATTATTTTATTATTATTCATGATTGCGTTAGGTTAAGTTAGGTTAGTTCAGATGTTTAGGATATTCGGATGTGATTAATAAAATAATTCGAAAACGAAAAGTAAAATATGTAGACTTACATATGTGTTCACAACTATTAAACATTTGAAAATCGGTACACCTCGTAAACATAACGCCTTCATATTCAGTCTTTTTTCGATTTTGGGCTTTTTAACTTTAAAAGGACAGAATATGTGGACTAATCACTTACACTTATGACATCTTGAAGAGAGGTCTCAAGGTTTTCCACAAATTAATCACATATCAATTCCTTCGGATAAGATGTATCAAATTAAAGATGTCGGTCCCATCTGCTTAAATAATGATAGGATATTTTAAAGAAATAACATTTAACCTTAACAGATGAGGCAATCTGACAATTATCATATCTAATCAAATCATTCAACTTTTATTAGTATTCAGTGACAATAACTTTTGTTTCGTCTAGAGATTTCCAGTATAGGATGCACTCACCACATCCCAAGCTTGGCAAGTGTGGCCGCCGCTCTACGAGTTGTTATATTTTATTCATAAACACCGGTCGTTCTGCGGCGTATTATCTATGACTACATGCACACAAAATACAAAATGAACCACAGTTCTTTATAGCTTAACTTTAATACGGCTTTCAGCTGGGTTCATATCAAATAGCTTACTCTGTTCTGTTTTATTTTTCGTTCCCTATTTCATCAGCTTTGTACGAGTAATGTTACATATAAATATTATTTTTTGTCGATCCATTCGATTATGAATACACTTTCATTTAAATTCGTTAAATAGATTTTATTTTATTTTAATTTTTATTCATTAATCTAGGTCCGAGTATTCAAATATATTTTAAGCTTGAGTTTTTAGTGGTCATACAGTTATTGTTATGATTCTTAATATTACCTTGTTTGATTTAAATCATTAAGAAAATTGGTAGTAGTTATTTGTGCGAGCCTTTCTGGTCAGGTACCACCCTCCCATCATATATTCTACAACAAAACAGCAATACTTAGGATTGTTATGCGCCGCTTAAAGGGTCAGTGAGGCAGTGTAACTAAAGGGTTTAGTTCTCAAAGCCTTAAAGACAAATCGGCGTAAATTGTATCTTATACAAATGAATTGTGGTATATCCCTTTTCTTATAACTACTTATAAATGGATGGAACCTATATATAACTTTTTTGACTCATGACAGACAACCAACACCTTAAAAATTGAGCGAAGCCGCGGGCGACTACGAGTCTTATATAAAGGAATTATGGTATATCCCTTTCTTATAATTACTTCTAAATCATTCAACGGTGATATCATTATGTATAGGATATAGGTATATACATATGTAGGACAACGTCTGTCGAGTGCTAGTTATATTATGTCTTATATTACTGTATAAATCATATTAAAAGTCTGTGAACAATCTAAATATAAAAGGATATTTTTCCTCATAAACAAAATTATCGATTTTTATGGACGATCATATATTTACTTCGTTAATAATTTACTGTTTTTTTTTTGTATTATATGGGACTCATATTTTTACGGTCCGAAACCGTTATTATGAGGTTTCTATGCAAAATTATAGGTGCGACAACATGAATCATAAATTTAACATTCTTCGATAAAAGAGGTAAAATTCATCGAACAGTTAAGCCGAGAAAGAGACGTAAAATATTTAATACAACCTGTAATTTTACATTTACTTTTTTTTAAATCTTGTTTATTGTATTGTTACGAAGAAGGTTCCATGAAAAGAGGTTTTTAAAACCTATTAAGTCTTATTTTCATACCAATTGTTAAGTAGCCAGTAATGAACCATATTTCGAACAGGAAATAGGTTGACATAAGAACGAGATAACAATCTTATAAAATGTCGACTCAAAAGTTGTGGTGAGAGCATATAAGACGTTGGATAGCCAATTAAAAGATATTTTGATTTAATTTCAATGAAACCTTTGTATAATTTTAGAAGACGATTACATTTTAAAATTGTAAGTAATCTCTGTTAATCATATTATTTAAAGTGTGTGACTTTTTGGAGTACCATCGGAAGGTAGTGTGACAAGCAAGCCGGTTGATTGTCACACTACGTTTTAAAAAACTTAAGTTTTGTCTACACGATTTACTGTTCTAACACACCTTAAACTATAAGATATAGAGATTTAACATTCGAAGCAGATTCTCGTTTTGTAATGTAGAGGTGCACAAAAAAGGATTTTGTGATATTTTGATTTAAGGGGACGCCACACCCCCTCAATATCAACGTCAATCAATCGACGTTTTCGTTGTGTCATTTGTGAATGAATCAAATACGTTTACGAGACAATACGTACCAAGATTTTTTAGAACTTATTATGTGGAATTTAAATTAAAAAATATAAGTTGTTTTTATTATTGAAAATTTAGATATATTCAAAATTTTGTTATGAATTCAAAGTATGCGCATGAATCTGCGACAGCCGACGCAAATTGTTAAGAACGTGACAAGGACTACAGCAGAGACAAGTTGTCTAAACGAGCTAAGACTGAAGGTCTTTCGGGAAGTTTGTAAATATTCACATAGTTGCGTCAAGTTGAATTCGAAAGACGTGAGCAAGCCCTCGGGACCAACAGTAATTTGTAACGCTAAGCATCTCCGTCCAGACGAGATAAGGGTACATGTGTAGGTTATCGTGTCTTGGATCAAGTACGGTTGAAAGATATTCTTGCAATTATTGCAATTTATTTGGCAATTTAAGTAAGTGCAAGCATTTATTTGCAGTACGAAAAAAAAGTTTTTTACAAAATTTACTGCTATACTTAAAAAGAAAATATAAAGATGTTAATTTAAACATGTTTGACAAGAATGAATGAGGCTATTATGTATGAAAATAACTCATTTGAAATAGTATGTAATGTAAATAATTAATAAAAAAAAGTTTTGCATGAAACATGGATATCCCATGTAGGGTAATATGGTGACAGATATTAAAATATCAAAACGATACAACGCCTGGCAATACCACATTACACATAAACCGCGTTATTGTAGTTTTATAAGTGAACGAGTAGGCGTTTTGAATTTTTGTTCTTAATATAATATATATTGGATGATTGAACAACAGGGTGTTTTGGAATCTGAGATATTATAAAACATAATATTTAAGGGAGATATAATGTCTCTATATGAAGCACGTGACTCTTTGGTGAAGAATGGACAAGTTTTTGATATTTATTTAATTTGTGTAATCGCAGTCGTGGAGTACTAACACATTTATCTCAATCAACAAGGCACTGAAACTTGGTAGAATACGCTCAAGAGGCATAAAGCTAGAGCCTATAACTAATTGACATATTTTCGGCTTGTTGCTTGAGTTCTATGTACGACATCTTATAAAAACTATTACATCACAAAAATACCGAATTAGAATTACTTGACATAAAATTATATTATAAAAAAACCTTAATGTTAATTTATAAATAATATTCGTTAGTATTAGATTACAACAACTGTATTTTGGGGTCGTTGATCTTAAAAGTTGCTAAAATATCTTATCCCTGAATAGTGATTTGGGTTGCGGTGAGATCTCGCAGTGTCGATTGTAAGGCTCATAGAAACGGGAACGCTCTCAGCCTGTGGCGGATTTAAATGAGAACTGTGAGGTTCCAACGCTACATCTTCAGAATTAAGATAGAAATGGTGTTGTATTTTGTACTCAGTAGATTTCACAACACCAACCACTGGAAGCTTCTTTACTTTTCTTTTGGATTTTTCTACAAAGTTTTTGCTATGACTCTCTCGTCGGTCTGATGTCTGTCTTATAGACAGCAGGTCTTGCAGTCTTGTCTTCGAACCCCGGATAGGATGAATAAAGTAGCTAGTCTTGCTAGTTTTTTCATGAATTCGTTCTGATTGTGTCAGATTGCCATCCCATCCTATTGCATAAGAGTGAGGGAACAGAGTGCACTAGAGTTTGCACACACACGTGTGCATCATAATATATCCTGGCTAGTCTCCCTTGAGAACAGTCTCCCCTTGGAAATCAATCAGGACTTCAATATTACTCAGCTGCACATGTAAACAGAGGAACAAACTAGGAACAGTCTCATATACGGATAATTTGCCTAAAAGATTTTTGAGCAAATGCATAAGAACTTCAGCATAATATGTTAATTTATTCCGAAGTGTTAAGAGAAGGGCGTCGGTAACATTAAAATTTGAGCCTCGTCAGGTGCTAAGTCCATAATTTCCCGAGGGAACAATCTAGTATCGCGTTTTAAGGGTTTTCATGAATGGCGCCTCTAATTTCTATTGTTGTCTTGCTCTTGCTTAGTGACGTTCGAGAAAATTTATTTATCTTGACCGTGAAATCTTAGACTGTTACATATTTAAATTACGAAAAAAATTAAAGTGGTTTTCGCTCGTTACAAAATTAAAAAATAAAAATGCCAAAGGTACTGAATAAACTGACGTACATTTTAGCGGCTATTGAAAATTTAGTTTGAGATTTTGATGGCTTGATGCTCTTTGTATATCGTTATATTAAATAAAAACATTAACAATATTAAATCAACGTCGTAATCGTTTCAACGTTTTTTTTGTCATGATGTAATTGTTCGATTATTGTGTAATAAGATTTGTTATTTATTTGTATTAATAAACAAAAGTAAAACATATATTTTACTCAATTTCATTTAATAATATTTTTTTTTGTTTCAGGTAAGACTTTCCGCAGTAAATTAATGAAGGATAATGAGAAAGCGCCTGATATTTTTAGTGAGCAATTACAATTAAAAGAAAAATATCATCGCTAACATTCAGGAGGCGCAAAGTTAGTCGGCGAACTTATTCACGGTTCGTTACATTCACTTTACATGCAAAGTTTAAACTATACTGTTTGTTCAGGATTTGTCGTGACCACAGCTATGCCCGCGATATCGTATACTTTTGAATTTAACATATAAAAAGATATATTGTAGCCTAAGTTATTAGATCTTTAATTTTTAACTTATTAGATCATTTATGTCAGTGAAAGTCCCGTCAAAATCGGTCTAGCCGTTCCAGAGATTAGCCGAACAATCAAACAAAAATTGTATAAAATGTTGTTTTGGTATATGTACCGTGCATACATACATAAGCGTTGAGTAAAAAGGGCTATTTTAATATTACCAATAGAGACTCCAATTTTACTATAGGTATAGATAATTAAATCTTACACGAACAATCAACATTGAGCTTCTATTCGTATTTATAATTCTTCGCATGCTCAAAAGTGAAGTAAAACATGAGCTTGCATCAGATGCAATTCAGCTACATTACACATGTGCATCCATGATGGATTTTTTTACATTGAAACAGTGCGATGAAATAAGCTTCAGCTGCTACCTCGAAGTTGGGACTGTTTAGGGGATGCTACTTAATTCACTATCGAAAATGTACCATACACAAATTTTCATATTATTACTAAATTATGCCATCACACAAATGCGAGTAGTTATAAGATTAGTTGTATGTATCAATACAGTATTCGTAATATTTGGTAGGATATATTGTATCCCAAGTACGTATGATACTCATACTAATGATATAAAGTAGTAAAATTTAGGAGTAATCTCCCGAACATTGAAATGACCCATATTTAAAAAAATAGGGTATTAATTTATAAATTTCTATCGTGCGAAGCCGGGGCAGATTGCTAGTTAACTATAAAGTAAGTACTGCTTTTGTATCGTCTCACAAAACAGCACGATCGGTCTGATAAATTACTTAGCGATTTACACCGATGTTTCAAACTATAGGTTTCAGACAGGACGTTAGAACTTCTAGGTGGCTGGATTAGGATTTGCCCTCAGTTAAGTGTATATAACGGATGTAGGTACGCTTCAAATAAACCAACGTTACTTATTACTAACGATAATGATGTAAACAATTTGAGGGTTTAATTTAAATCACCTATTACCAATCTTAAAGTTAAAATTAAAACATGATTTTCATAAATAAAATTTACTAAGAATACATGGGTATAATTTTTTGACATTGATATACAAATTTAAAAAATAACGTAATATATTGAAACATTTGACACAAAACACAAATGTGTTTGACATTATTGTTTGATGTTTAACATTGACACGATTAATGTGTTTAGAGAATGCTTACAGATGTTGTTTTAGAAGATTAATCGAAGAACTTTCTCCCTATCTCTTTCTTATTTCATGATCCGTTTAATCTATGTATGTGTTAACACTACTTATAAAATTTCTACTTTAAACGTTCGTTGTCTACTTTCATAGTGTAAAATTTGTGACTGCAATTGTTTTAATTAAGCTTTGTTTACGATTGATGCTTTAACAGTATTTTAACAACGAAAGTCTGAAAATCTAGAACTCGTAAAAATAAAATACAAAAACATTTTATTGACTTCAAATTATTTAATTCAAAATGGTACCCCTATTTTAATTTGAATCTCGAATCTTATGACAGAAGGTATAAAGTCATTTGATAAAAAAAGAGTTATGATGTTACTAACAATAAAAAGAAAACATCCGTATTTACCTCTTTTTTAAATCGGTTTAAAAAAAAGAAAACTATTTAAAAAAATTAAATAAGGTCACTAAATGTAGAAAATTGACAAAGTTCTAGTTTGCAAATAAGATTGTTGCGTCGGAAACTGCTACGGTTCGTTACGCAACGGATACACGACTACGAAGTTTCTCCCAAACTCGCAACTATGCACTTACGTCCTTTCGGTACAAGGTTATCTCTCTAATTTAATTCATAAAATACGTCATTCAATTACATAGTTGGTATTATTTATTATGACTGTTAATGCGAATAAGAAAGTGCAAACAATTATATTTTAATTTTATTTAATCGATTTTAATTAATCGATTGTATTAATGCTGAAAATCTATAATGTAAACACATATGTTGAATGTTTATTAAGCTGTAAAAATAAACGAGAGATTGTTTATTCGGTTGTAAAATTGACTGAGGGAGACTTAATAAAAATTCATTTAAGAGCATTCTTCATGAATTCGTTAATCACGAATGAATGAGGGGTAAATTAGATTTGGCATACCGTAAACTTTTTAATTAGTTAATACTTCGATTATTGCAACTCTTAGGCTAAATTTTTTGAGTATTGTAATTATCGGACGTTTTAACAATATTTAATTATTACTTTACTCACAAGTTCAAGAATAATTCAATTTTTAAGTATTTTAATTCTTATTGGGAATTGTTAATCAAACCTTTGACAGTAAAAATAGACCCCTATTAAAAAAATAACCAGTAGTTTTATATATTTCTTTAATAAAGGTTGCTTGTTCGAAATTAGAACGCGCTACCATTCGTCTCCCTGACATGTGACACTCGTGGACCAATCAAAACGCCCTAAACCAGCTTTAGCATTTTATCGTTTGACATTTGAAATAATAAGGCATCTTGTTGACGGTAAATAGAGTCAAATAAGATTTATAAAATTGAAGGTAGCTTTATTGTTGAACTAATTTCGGTTGCTTCGACTGCTGTGCCCAGGGGTTAGGAGTTCTATATCGCATCGCATCGTAATTTCTGCTCTGTACCCCTGACGACGTGTCTGCAAAAAATAATGAGGATAAGTTGTTTCAGAAGTGAAAGCGTAACAAAAAAGGTCGTATTTACAATATTCGATAAAATTCACTTTTTGTGAAAAAATATCGTCGTAAGGTATTTTAAGTTAATTCTAGTCCAGCTGAGGATTTTTTTAATGTGTATTCTTTTAAAGCGATTGCTGAATTAAATATTTAAAGACTGTTGAGGTGTATCTTAAAATCCCCTTAAATGGACAAGGGCAAAAGGGTTACCTCTTTGCTCTCAACGCCCTCTTTGCTCAGTCTGAGCTCAGGGATACTCGACATTGAACCCTCTGAGGTCTTAGCGAGGTTTAAATAAGCTTCGTGTATTTATAAATAATGCAAAATCGGAAAAATTATGAGGCAATATAATTGTGTCATTATAAAATTTATTTGCTTTTTGCAAAAATAAAATCAATAGCAAAATATTTGACGTACATAATATGTATGTAAATATTCGTTTAAAATAAAACTGTAGCATATTTATGAAGAAGAAAAGGTACCAAAAATGTGTTTTTCTCTGCAATTATGCTACGCAATTCCTAGAAATATTAAAAAAGTGTGCTGATAAAAATAACAATTTTTGTTTTTAAAAATAGGGAAAAAAAACCATTATTATTTTTTTTTTGTAATTCAGTAAGCTAGCCGTTACCTGCGACTTTTGCCTAAGAATATTGAAAATCCTTGGGGTTCAAACTTGCATATACCTTGCTTCATGTCAAGTTTTATAAATTTCTATTTAGTGGTTGGGGCACGATAGAGCAACACACTGACAGACAGATTTACTTTTGCATTAATAATAGATAATATCGTCGTGATATGAACTAATGACTTCTGTTTACGTATCAGGGCTTGAAATATTAGCTCTTATTTTTAGTGTCGCTCAATGTACACACGCAATGCAAAGTGATCGATGTCAACCCAAGCATTGTGACACACACGTGCTTTAAAATTTCAATACAAAACCTTCAAGGGTGCGATAGGGGTGATATAGAACTGATGGTGACTTACCCCACGCCAAGGGATTTGTACCTTGAAGTTTGATTGTAGTGAACTACGGTCTATGTTTGTAGAGTTATTGAGTAGGTGTATTATAATTATTTATATTATAACTATTAGTATACAGGTCAATATGTTTCATTTGGATGTGTTACTCAATTCAATTGATATGATAATCTACCAGATATGTGTGGATGCCCGTCTCGTTTCCGTTATAAAAGGCACGAGGTACACAATATCTTATACTGCTGTCTATGCCTCACGGTTAGTGAGAAAAGGGTCTTATACATCTCATGATACGGATTCATCTCGAATTTCAAAAATAAATATGGCAAAGTTTAATGACTACTTTTATGGAAGTCTTAGGTTATAAAACAAGAACAGCAGTAATAAAAAGACCAAGAAAAACACACGTGAACAATACCGGAACACATGAACGATACAATGTTTTTGATGAGCAGGAATCAAAATCTTTAGCGCAGTGGCCATTCCTACTACTTCGCCAATTGTAGCCTAAACTAAATAGAGAATAATATATTCTTCTGTGGCGATTTTACAAGGGGCACGCAAACGTAAATTAAATTCATATCTACGGTTGAAGGAGGCCAATAATATCCGTGAGCTCTTTGAGTTTCATTTGCCAGCTTTCGCATTCCGCCAGAAAGATTGGAAACTTAGTCGTTTGCAGAATTTCAATAAAGATTCAGAACGAAATGTGCCCCGATCCCCACAACCCTAGTAATGGTCGATGCTAAGAAACAATATACCGTTCAATATGTTGTATTTTATGAGGAATTCGCGGGACGCAATATGTTTATTTAATGGGACCATAATTTTCGGATAGGCCGTTACCTTTCCGCGATTAGGTAATCCGATCAAAGTTCAGACTAATATAATGTCGATATGAGAACATTAGGTTTATGTACGGTAATAATTTATTATTATTAGTACGTACGTTAATCTCAACTATACTTCAATATTAAAAAAACACTAATTTATATTATAGGTATACTTTGAGTTTTAACAAAATTGTATTTGTCACTCAGTCATTGAGTATAGGATTTTTTTTGTTACGTTTTCTAAGTCGTTGACTATAAATCTCAATTAAAGTCAGTTTTTCTGCTTTAATACGACATAGGTATTTCGATAATGCGCTTGTTATCTCCGATCTCCCCTCCCATATCTTCCACGTCAGGAATTTATCAAGGGTGAGCATGCGAAAAAATACCCTAATAATGAGTATTGGGGACAGTTCTAACTTGTTTACTCAATCTTTTGTTGCACTTGCACCGATCAGGCGATTTGTTTGTAGACCAGTTTCACAATCAGTCGATAGACTAGTTGAACGATTTGCGCCTCTTTTAAAGGTTTGTTGTTGGTAGCCGATTGTAGCTTCATGAGTATGTCATCTACTATTGTCATGTTAGAGTGGTTCATGCTTTAGACCGTATTTTTAAAATAAGCTAGCGTATTTTAATTAAAATACGTACAAAAGAGGATGCTATGAAAATATTCAAATGAGAGTTATTTAAACACTACTCTTTGCTTACACTCCGGGTTTTGCCATATTTGCTTTTTATTTTAGTCCGCTCTGATATTTTGGTAAATACGAAAATTCTTTCTTAGGCTTATTCAATGCATTGTATATTCGTATTGTATTTGAGGAGTTCATTGGACCAAATGGGATCAGTATATCGGTTAAAAAGTGGAAACGTCAGCAGAACTCATAAAAACGAATCGATAACACGATTTTAACCCTCCGTTAGAGACCCTTCTATTTTCCGCATTTTGATTTTTCTTGATTGAGTTTAAAATTCCTTGCAGATGTTTCTTTAAGAATATATTTCTATTTTTTGCAACTAAACATTTGATTAACGCGCGTTTAATAAAACATATTACTAAAATTATTTCATTAGATGTTCCTTTAAACATACGTTCATTAAATAATATTCGAAGGTAATCAAAGTCTCACTTTTTTTAAAAAAAAATTAGGTAGTGATGCCAATATGCTTTTTCTATTTATATAAATGAGCATGAAAATCATTTCAGACTTGCCCTACGAGTATTTTATTAATTGCCGAATATGAGATGAGTTATGACAAAACAAATTAAACACATAAAATTTCAGTGACGCTTGTGCGGTTTTTAAGCCCCATAGGTTTAAAAACTTTTCATTACAACATGTTTTATGAAGTACACCTATTTGGGCTTTGAGTCCAAAAATCCTATATCTACCGAGTTCTCTTAAGACAAAGATTGGTACATTTATGAGAAAAATATTTTATTATATGAGTTCACATTTATAAGTAAGGACGTCAGATTTGGTTAAACAGATGTAAAATTCCAATTCCTTGGAGGGTGAAATTGTCGATGTCATCGTTTTATAGCCGTAAAGTATTGGGTTACAATTTATAAAGGCTTATATTATTCTGTGAAAATATTTTAGCAATATCGAATTAAATGAAACGGAATACTTTTTGTCAGACGTATGAATTTGAATTTTAATATAACGTCGTCGAATTTAATTTCGTGGAAATCGATGGTTGAACAGAATTTGAATAAAATTTATCAATTTAGTAAAAAATATATTTAGCATATTTGAGCTATCATATTGATGTATTGTAAACTTCAAGTATTCTCTAGGTATGCAAAGAACAGAAACAATATCGTATCGACATTCATTTGTTTTACTGTTTTCTCGTAATTATAAAAAGGGCGGAAAGCAATGATTTGATTTGAAAATCAAATTATGTTTCCGTAGCAAAATACTAATTTGAACAAAAGTCGAATAAGTAATCTAAATCTTTAAAAACTTTCGTCCTTACAAGTTAGAAAAACAAATTTCTCGTTTCCATTATCAAAGTATTTTAAACAAAATTGTGATATTTTTCCATGACGTTAGGATGCTGTTTATAAAATAGCATCTATGGCTTTGAATTTATGGTGTATACTTGTCTATTTCAAAAAAATACATGTTTTCATTTTCGCATCGTGACAGGAAGGGAGGACGTATGACGCGTCCGCCTCCGAAATCCAATATGACAAATTCGGCGGTACGTGATTGGAATGAGTGTGGGTGCGAATTTATTTGAGCCTCGCCCATCAAATGCCAAGATACCGCCACCTGAGTTTGAATAGCCAGGGGTGATTGATCTTAATATGAACATAATCATCAATATATTATACCTAAAACTTTGTGCACACCCGTCTCTGTAAGTACTGACCAACTAATATATTTATATATGTATATATAAAATAAGAGTGTGCATCTTAACCGATGATTGCGGGTTCAAACCCAGGCGAGCACCGCTGATTCATGTGCTTAATTTGTCTTTGTAATTCATCTCGTGCTCAGCGGTGAAGGAAAACATCGTGAGGAAACCTGCATGTGACAAATTTCATAGAAATTCTGCCACATGTGTATTCCACCAACCCGCATTGGAACAGCGTGGTGGAATATGTTCCAAACCTTCTCCTCAAAGGGAGAGGAGGCCAGCAGTGGGAATTTACAGGCTGTTACTTTTTTTTTATATAAAATAATATTTGGTATTCTTCTGCTTTATGGGATGAATGTACTGATGTGATTATAGGAACAAGGGACATAATATCTGAATGTACAATGTTTGTGGCGACCCGTTTGACAGTCTGTTCACCAAATGGGGATTTAAAAACTTATAATCTCCAGATTTTATGTAAAAAAAAGCTGAAAAGAAATTGTATATAACTGTATGCAACTTATTTTAAACGTTCGTGCTCATTCTTCAAATATGATATCACTAACATAACTTACATCAGCAAGTTCTCAACGACAGTTTAGAAATATCTATTAGGGCGTTTACAGTGCAAAGTTTGAAGAATGACACTTTGAAGAACAAACTTCAAGTATCTACGAGCTAAAGCAACTAGTGCGTTAATACTATCAATAGTACTCGCTATATGTTTTTTCTTATGAATAAATAGCAAATAGAAAAAAGAATGTTGTCATTGAAAATTTATTTCAGCTAAAACTACTAAACTATTTGTTAACAAAGCAATAAAGAGTGCCAAAGCACCAGATAAAACAAATATTTGGCGTGCACATTGACCCGCGAATGGAAAAGCATCGATTGCTAAATGTATCTAAAAGGCCTAAAGCAATAGCCGCGGGGTGTATACGAAGGCTGTGTATTCCGGAGTGAAAGATTTAGTGGCAATAACGTGCGATGTTAGCTCTAAGCAATTTGATCTTATTGTGCCTTCGATTGGATTAGTCTCGCGAAGATTGAGATTGGGTCCTTTGTGATGTCGCAATGTAAAGACCAGGTGCTGTTTTGCGTACGTATTAAGATGTGGAACATAATTAATTGCATTGAGTTAGGATGAAATTGTAAATATAAGCCAACTCATCTCACACACGCAACTTACGATATTTTTATCATTAGTAAGAAAATTTTATGTCCTGCTAATCTTTCAAAATGTTTTATTGTGTATCACATAAGAATAGTTTTGGTAAGGCTCACTTTGAAAAAGTCCTATCTAACAGAAGTAAGAAATATAGTAAAGACGTTATAATGTGATTGTTTTGAATTGAACTTAAATCAAAATTGTGATATTATAATCTAATTTGTTTGAAATCTGAAAAGTCCATGATAATTTTTGTTAGGTATTGTGCAATTGTTCGAAGAAGGTCGTGGAACTTTATCTTACTGGCATACCTTTGTTCAGGCGTGTAGCCAGCTACAGATTACCATATTCAAAGTAGTAGCAGTATTAATGACCACTTTACCGATTCGGCCAGGTTGGGTAATACTGGTGCTAGTGAGTGCAAATACATGTACACCTCTTATTTCCTCTAGTCGTTCAGAAATCCAATAAAATCAAAAAGAGATCAGGCCCGAGACAAACGGCTTTGTATTTCCTAAAACAAAGAAGTATCATACTTCCTAACTCTGGACTGATACTGAGAATACCTCACACGATATACCCAATCATTCGTACGGGTCCAACATTGGGCCAAATAACCAGATCAAGTTAGAGGAATCAATATTTGAGTATTAATTGAATTCTGATGTTTAGGATGCAAGAGATAATATCGGGAGGAGTTACAGTTTATCAACAAGTCTCTATTAATCTCTAATTACTTTTGTATTCAAGACACGAGCTCACCTGTACGTTTAGAATTGGAAGACTTGCCAACTTAGTTTCAAGTTACACGAGTACCGAGTTAGAGCAAGTTAGATACTCAAAGTAATACCAGTCTAATAGATTTAAAGTACTGGACGAAATACTGAGATGCATGACAATCAGGATTCATTGTTTTAAAACTTTTTTTTAATTTATTTTTAGCTGATTTAATATTTTCCATACCTTGATTAGACATATGTTTTCCATTGAGTGCTTTAAACCAAAAAAGAAAATGAACTTGATAGGTACAAATCTTCTTTTTAAATAAAAAGGAAATCTATTAAATCACTAATCGTACATTTGCTTGATATTCCATTTCTTTTTACTAATAAATTACTATTTCTGTCTGTATTACTATTGGACCGTTGAACAAAAACATCTCCAAGTTGATGTTTAAGAAAATAGATAATATTTAACTATACTATATATTTAAAGTCAAAATAACATTACGAATCGAAATATTATTCTAATATAAGACTTCTTACATACGCCGTTGAATATGTAGGACCTTCTCAGGTCTTAAAAGAGAGCAAGAAAAATTGAATAAAATTGGGTTAGGTTTTATTTAAGGAATATATATTTTGATGAGATTAGTTTTTCATTGAGGGTACGAATTGTGAATGATTCTTAGATATAAAAGTTTTCCATTTATTTCATACTTTAATCATACAAAGTTACCACTCAATATTATTAACATATATTATTAACGTAACTTACTTTAAGTTCTTTTGGACACAAATATTTTTTTAATTTTTAATTAAGTGTGGAATTATCTCTAATGTATCATGTATCTAAATTTATTTATTTGTGTCTATGTGTTGATGCATTTTCGTTTCATTACGTTAAAAATCACGTTACAATAGACTCATTGAAGTTAGTTCGAAATTATATACTTCATAAATCTCGAGAAGATTAGGAGCTCTCTCTATCAACGTACTATTAACTATCCTGTATAGAATTTCAGCGATACATTATAGTTTGTGTGTTCACTAGGAGTATTAGTGTATTTGAGGTTACTATGGACAATGTTCTTAAAATATCGTATATATAAATTTATGATTGTTTGTCGTGATTTTAACGTTGGTATGTTAAAGGAAACGATAGTAAGTTTAAGATTGGATAACTTATTTAAATCATTTAATTTAAAAAATAAATATTGTTAATCAAGCAGGATAAGCAGTCAGCCTTCTTCTTTGTTCAGAGTCAGAGTATTGACAGTGTATTTTTTCAGCATGGAATATATATTGTATCTCTTTAAAACGGGCCTCATATAAACATTAGCTTTGGTTAAAAAAACCTGTATTTAAAAAAAGAAAATCGTAAATGTACATATGAATAATCTTTTCCTCTACATTCTCCTTAAATAATATTGTCGTAATATACTTTTTATCGGATCATCTGTACATCTCTTAATACCGAGTCATTCGGTCATTCTTTTCTTAAAGACATAGTCAAAGAGGGGTGAAAATGAAATTAAATTCTCAATGAAAGGAGGATCTTGCTTGAAGGGGCTATATGAGTTATACTCGTGATTTAGGAGGGTCTCGATGGAACAATAGTGTAATCGCCCAATTAAGAATTTAACTTTCTACTTAAAACGCTTTGCATTCAATATAATTTGAAATCACTTTACTTAAAATACGTTATTATAGTTATATTTTTGTACATATTCTATGAGTACGAAATTTGAAAGTGATATTATAATAGTCATCTATTATTAACATGACGTATAATAATTTAGACTATACAAATATCAAAAAAATATTTTAAATCGGTATTTAAAACTTCAAGGGTGTGAAACGATTCGTATGATCGTACGATGAATAGCCCTGTAGATTTAAATGATAAAAAATATACGCGTCTTTTTCTGTCTGTAAGTGTGTAAGTGATTATAGTAGTAACAGTTTCTATACTGATATTGTACAACATTTACTGGTAACAGCTTTGTATTGATGTGATAATTATGTATATCATACTGTTATGGATCCAACTTAGAAGACGTATCTGTATATATCTATAGACGATCTGTACGTAATCTTCTACGTACGTAAGATCCGTACGTAGAAGATTATGTACAGCGGAAAATTCGGAAGTTAAAAGCTTGTATTGGTTTGTTATCCTTTTTTTTAAGATTAACTTTTTCAAACCTCTCGACAATCTCGACCATAAATGTAATACGTTAAGTGTAAGCTATGTACGTGTGATGTAAAACATCAACACTCGACTCTAACATCAGATCCATTCATATTCATAGGCGGCGACGTAGTGCGGCGAAGTCGTAAATCCGAAAGCCCTGCCTCGGACAGCCGCGTGGTTCATAATTTTCGATTTTACGAACAATTGAATACGGTCTTTTAACGCTCAAAACCAGTAGCTTTTATTATAGGAATAATCAACTTCTATTGTGATTTAAACGTGTTTGGCAAAGGTTATTTGATAAACAAAAATAAGTTGAGTGTTTGGTTTGGTCATGAATGAATAAGTAAATTGTTTAAGAGGTGGTTCTTGTAATGATAAAAATTAAATTTAATAATTAATTTCATGTCCTTAATTGGTAGTCGATACTCTCGCTTTAAAAGTTGTACGTTAAGATTCTATGATAATTTGTAAAGAAGTAGCTCTGTCTCTCTGTCACTATTTCGTGACCGAAGCGCTGAACCAAATTTCATAAAATTTGGTATAAAGCAAACTTGAAATCCAAGAGAGGAGACAAAGGCTATATTTTTTTCTAACACATGACAACCAACACCCTAAAACGCGAGTGTAGCCGCGGGCGACTACTAGTATATAAGGAGATCTTCCATAAAACATGTATTTATATAAAAAATATGCATTATATTCTTAAATACATATTTGCGTATTTAACTATTTTAAAGTTTTTATAAAATAAATTAGTGTTTTGATGTTCATAGTCACTAACTGTTGATATTGACTACTGTAGAAGAATATGTAAGAAAGAATACGTAAGAAATATGACGTCGGGCATGCACGTATGAGTACCGGACTAAGAAGCTTATGTGTAAAGCAGCCATGATAAACATTAATGTATTGGTATAATATTTTGTATATATAACTAAAATATGAATTGTCTGATGTAACGTAATTTTCAAAGTCGCGTCGCAGATAAAATTATCAACATGAATATATTAAAGTTTCACGAAATCAAGTAAAGCAGTTTTACTTAATGTGATTAGGTTTTGTTCCCTACTTTAGACCACTTAGGTTAACGAGATGTAGCCCTCTGAGGAATTAACATGGAGATGAGTGAAACGGAAACCATTTTATCATAAACTGCTTTAAAATATTTAAAAAATATCCCGCGTTTATTTCATATGATATTATGAGTTTACGATGAAAGCACTTATGAATTTTTAGCTTCTTGTATAAAATTATGTTTCATTTTTATAAGAATAAATGTTGAATGATGTTTCAAAATATTCCATATATTTATCATTACTTTCAATTGTTTTAATTACTTCTTGGCACTTGGTTCCAACAAAATATGTATTACTCATTAAATGAAACATAATTAACAACAATTTTTAAGACGAATGAAATAAATACAAAAAAATTTTTAAATTGTATTGAAACACCTGATGAAATAAAACATTAACAAGAATAACTTTAAATAAAACCGTATACAAAGAAGAGGAAGAGGTCGCCTGGGGATTAAAAAAACATTATTCGATAAAACAGGTAATGCTAATAAAAACTCACAGGAGTAACGAATTAAACAAAATTAATAGAATTAAGACAAAAATAGAGGTGTCTTAAATTCTAATAATTTATTTCAAAAATACTTAACAAATGTAGAACTTATTATTGATTCTTAGGTATATATTACAGTATAAAATTACTTAAGTGACCAACTTTATCTTATTGAATATTTTTAAAAATTGAAACATTCAAAATTGAATTCTCAAAATAAAACAATGAACCACATTGCTACATATTTGATTAAGTGATCACGATATTATACCCGAGCCATACATTATCAAATCGTTTGATATTAAATCCCTATATTATTTCATTTGAAAGCTCCCTAACGATTAAGATGGCCCGAAATTTGAAGATGCAAATCGAATAACATCTGATGAGGGGGATCCCTGAGGATTTCCTTATTTGTGTTTGTTTAGCTTCCTAAAGATTTAAAGTCACCATAGTCTTCGCTTTGAGAGACTTAAATTGGTTCATTAGTACAAGTCAAGTTAGAAAAGAAATCGTGGAGAGTCTTGTAATTTAAATCTTTTATGACCCTTAATCCTTTATATTGTTTAAAGTCAGCGTAATCCTTTGATATTCGTTAAATAATGCATAATATTCATTGTTTTGAAGGAAATGCTAATATACTTATCAAATTGTCAACTCTATTGGATCAAGGGATCGAAATGTAAATTTCTTATTGATAGACAGATTATTTATTTTAGAGTCACTGAGTCTATAAAATAGTATTCTTATGTGGTACTAAAACACATACCCCCACCACCAGCTACATATTTATGTAAACCCAAAATCTAACTTAAGGGTCCCCAAATTTATCAGAATTTGGAATTCAAATTAATTTGTAGGAAAAGAATATTAAGTGTGTTCCTAATTGACGTTTTCAAACGTGCAACAGCTTACAGCTAAACGAGCCCCCATCTCGAATAATTATCCCAAGCATCATTGTTTTCCGATGCCAAACGTTCGGCGCCCATAAATCTTGATAATATGCAAATTTTATTTCATTAAAGCGGTTGGACTATAAGCAATATTGCTCGGCTGAATTACTGCGGGCCTGCCCTTGGATTAACTAATGGTTATTTATCTTGTAAAGGTACCCAAGTAAGAGTCCTATAACGACTTGGCTCAATTATTAATACAGAAGTTTTAAGATGTTTCTCCTTAGTTACGTTATTATGGGTTTTTATTTTTTTATTCGATCGAGATTCTCACGAAATGAGTTTTTATTCAAAGAATATCCCGCATTAAAATCTTTAAGGTATAAATTAAATTAATCAAAATGATCAGCGTTATTTTTATTTTCTATTCGTATGTTGTTTTGTAATTGACTGTTAAATATGAACTTTTTAAAGCCAATCAGCACCCTTGAGCGGGGAAACCGTAAAACATCAATTACCTATTCAATACACGGTCGAATTACAGCGTATCAAACAAAAGCTCAGACCGACCTATTCATTTCGTTCATACGTGATTCAATCATCACCGATTACCATTCGAATCTGATAATAATCGCGTCTGGCCATTTTAATTTCGAATCCCCGATACCGGAAAACAGATCATAAATCATCTATATACTGTCAATATTTAAATTATGACCATACTAAATAAAAACTATTACAATTCGACGTTCGGATAATGGAATTTTGTTTTTGATGTTTTAAGTGGAAAAAAAAATAACAATATTCTTTACTTGCAGAGATGTCGGAGAAAAAACAATATTTCTTGTTCCCTTTCACAAAGGAATCGTATATTTTAAACGCACCTTTCGCTTTGGCGGGAAAACATTGCTCTTTTCCAAATGAGAACGCGACTGTTATGTTTTCACACAGTGATTAAAGTGAAGTGTCAAAAACAAAATGGTAACATGGCAGCTGGGGTGGGTGACGTCATTCGGTACACTTCAAATTGCAGGGATATTATAGCTTTGACGGTCGTTCGACAAACGGTGAAGATTATAATTTTCTTTGTATTTTTCTAACGATAGGGACCAAGTACAGGTCTCTTCAAAGTAAAACATTTTCTGTACCATATGTTTGAGCTTGCGATGTGATTTAGTGAAGTGTAAGCGTCGAATTATAATGCACATTCAAATTTAAATGACGGCTCTTTGGAGTAAAGGGGAGTTTTGCACCTTATCTGTAAGATGCAGCCTTTTAAAAACAAAAAGGGCCGAGCACTCTATCTCTGGGGTGGTGCTGTGACGACAGTTCGAAGCGAGAAAATCCTGAGAGATTACGAACTGAGTGATTGCTCTTTCCAAACTCTGGTGGCAATGTTCTTGGGAAGTGAATGTTAAGATGCATCTCATGATTTATCTGTGTCGATTGGAGGCATGTGTCTCACGAAATATAATAGTTCTTAAATTCGCGTAACTTAAAAACGAAATTCCTCTGATTTCAATCCCTCGTACAGTTCAACCTGTCGTCTGAACAGTCAAATGGAAAAAGTTTTCCTCCATATTGTTTACGACATTACTGTAATATTTTATACTTCAACGATCAAAATCATATATTTAATGACACTAGCTTAACATATGTGTAGAAGCTGCTAAGTGTGAAACGACAAAACAATTTGAGACTGTTTTTTAGATGTATTGTTCAGTCAAGACGTTGACTATGTAAACGAATAGAAACGCGTGAAAATATTATGCTCTATAGTTTACAATTGTTATTATTAAAAAATAGGTATAATGCATTTATAAGGCTGGTATTAAATTTTAAAATATATATTTTGCATACGCACACATACACACAAACTCGTATATCTCAAACACTTTCAGTGTTGTAGGGTTTATAAAGCAGTTAAACGACACCAGATAGACGATCGCGTCCGGCGTCACTTCCGTTTCCGTTCGTTTGCGCCATTGTTTATTTAATTTGCAATCAGGGCATTTTGTTTACTTAACGAGTCTAGGGTTGATTTAATATACTGTAAACTTATATTTAGAGGGGTATCTATATGATATCCTTTGATGTGGATTAAAAAGAGAGGATACTGCTGTGACGTCTTTTTTATAATTATACTCATACATTATATATATTTTTTTACATTTACAAAAGCCGAGATGTCCAGTGGTTAGAACGAACATCTTGACCGATGGTTGCGTACTGAATTTTCATGTAGTTAATTTGTCTTTAAAATTCATTTGTGCACGGTTTTCACGAAGGAAAACATCGTAAAGAAAATTACTGTTTAATCTTCTAGAAATTCTGCCACATGTGTATTCCATCAACCCGCATTAGAACAGTGTGGAGGAATATGTTCCAAACCTTCTCCTCAAAGATAGAGGACGCCTTTAGCCCACTTGTGGGGAATTTACAGACTGTTGTTGTTGTTTATTTACATTATATATCGTTACTAGTCTAGCAACTCTATTGAGAATGGTGTAATTCTCTCCCCCGTGAGTAGTTTGTATAAGGTAAAAATCACACAAATCGCATTGAAATAGACAGTTGGTATTTCTATTCAGTATCAAAGAATAGTATACATTACTTCTGGTACATTTTGTCAGTCTGGTTAATGTCAGTAAGCATTTTCACGTGAGAAACTCATTTGAATACAATGCACTTTTGAATAGGACTACGAAGTAAGTTAGATTTGTGAAAGTACCGTGAATATAGAGGGCTCTAAATATATGTATATATGAATATCGATATGAAGACGTTTATTGGTCACAAAGAAGACAAAAAAAACGAACAATACAAGAAATCACTAATATAGATATTAATGTTTTAAACGTATCTCGAAAATTTTTTTGCCTATGTAAAATTAATAACAGTGTGACCAAATTAAGGAAAAGTTATTTTGTTCATATACAATAAGGCATTTCTTAAATATACGAATGTCATTGTATATTTGAACTTCTTCGGAAATTACATATTTTATTCTATAGTTGGTTCTATTTGGTAAATCAAGTTGTTTCGTATTCTCCTACAGCATATATCTATTACAAATAATGTTACTTAGTCATCACAAATCTTAGTCGATCGCGTAAATTGAATTTACTTGTTAATAATCAAACTGTGACCATATATATCAGTTTGGGGTTATTTAGTTGTCTGAATAAAATCTATTACCATGGAGTGAAGAAATAGATATAGTTATATAATTTGTTAATGTGTAAAATTGCCGAGAAGTTTTTACTATTTACCGATTTGTGTTGGTTATTGTATATAGATTAAATGTAAGACTGTCTGTCTTGGAGAAACCTTCAATATTCATTAATGTGAAGTAACTAAACACAATGAATGTGCACATTTAAGTTCACAGTATGCTTGAGAGTAATAATAATTTATAGCTTTTTAGTTTTAGCTGAAAATTGCTTTCCAAATACAAACATTAATCCATCAATTTATCTTATATATTGAAATTCTATCTAGTTTATTTGGATATCTATTTTGGGTTAAAATTCACAAAAAATATATTTTAGTTCTATATCTAGTATCTTGTTATTAGTTAAAAAATGGTGGAAATAAAAATGAACGCCAAGTAAAATATACTAGTATAACTGACGTATCTCTAAATGTTTTGGAATTGATTTATCTTAGCTTATTATTTAAGCGTGTATCTTACTGCGCCCAAACATAGTATAGTTTACTCGTAATAAATATAAAAATCATCTCGGAAGTGTATCGTAATACTTAAAGGACAATTCATATTTTTTGGAATCATCGTCTGTCAACTTATCAAATTCAGTATGGTCTTAGAATTAATCCTGGATCTATCATCGTAATGCTTATTCTTAACGGAAAATGAGATCATTAATTCAACGGGTACATATTTTTTTATGACACATTCTCGTCATGTTAATATGACAGAAATATCATATTCCATTTTCATTTTACGTAATGATTTCTCACATCTGTCGACACTCATTAGGTCTTTGTAATTTGTTTTAATGTCACAATTATTTAAACTAACCACAAAGTTACCTTAAATAACTCGAAACGATGACATAACTTATTCTAACTTAACAAGTGTTTACCGTTGGGACCTGTACAATATAAAATTCACTTTGAAACGAATGACTCAGCATGAAAAATGCTGTTTT
Organism: Vanessa cardui; assembly: GCF_905220365.1. Lineage (NCBI taxonomy): Eukaryota > Metazoa > Arthropoda > Insecta > Lepidoptera > Nymphalidae > Vanessa > Vanessa cardui. Next base: position 8,481,039 of record NC_061135.1, read on the forward strand.
CATTCACCTGAATTCATTATAAAGGCTCATCCGAATTCTGTTCCACAAAATCTCTCTGTATAAGGTTTGGCTATTGTTGAAAACTGTCCGGTCAGCTACGATACACGTATAATACATTTTGTAAAGATGAGGTCGTAATCCGGATTTAGAAAAAAACCGTTTCGACCGATAAGGTTTGTTATTCATACAGAGAAATCTTGGGATGTAGGCGACAGACATGACAGCGATTTATAAAAATATTTTAAATTATTTAAAAAATCTTTTATGGATTATTTACTTCTTTTCTTATGAATGATTTGTTTTAATAATTCGAAAAATACTGTCTTATTTTAAGGGTTCCGTAAGTTAAGGGTAAAACGGGACGGGACTAAGACGACATTGTTCGTCCATCTGTTACCAGATTGTATGTATGTATGTATCTTCTGTATCTAACGAACCGTGATAGTTACACAGTTAAAATTTAAATAGATGACGATTATTTCTGTTGTCGCTAAAACAATAAATACTATAAAAACTCAAATATTTAAGAGGATAAAAATATGACTTTTTTGTCGTTTTTATTAATAACGATTTGGAACCCTTTGGGCGCGATTCAGTCTCGTACTAGCCGGTTTTATATTTAATACCACATAAAATTTCAAAAATTGTGATTATTTCATATAACTGTAATTTCTAATTTTCATTATTTTATCTGGCTGCCAACTCCCTAATATATATATGTAAAGTAAAATAAATAGTCAAAAGACACCAAGTCTTTCAAGAAATATGTTATTTTTTGGTTGCGATAAGGTCACCTCACCATATACATAAATACTGACACGATTTAATAGGGAACAAACCACATATGAGCTAAGATATACCTTGTGCCTGTAATTATACTCAACGTTAAAACCAGAAAAAAATAATGGATATTGCGCTATAGTAGTAAGGGATTACTCATGTATCGGTTGGAATAATCAAGAAGACCAATTAATACAATGGTAAACACTTGATACGAAGCTATACGATGCCATTAGTATATAGGCTTTTGTGCTAGCCTCTCACTCATAATTTTATATTCTACCGCCTAGCAATAATACTCAGTATTATTGTATTTCGGTTTGACGGGTGAGATAGCCACAGGCACAAGGGACGTTATATACTCTTCGCTTCATTGGAAGATGCAATTAACTAAGTAGTCCTTTTAACTTGCAGGAAATGTCCGCTCGAAAAAAGAATTAATTTCATTTGATCATATATAATATCTTAAATTTTAGATGCGCCAACACATTGGTGTATACAAATTGTTAATATTTTTTACGACGCCAATGTCTATGGGCAATGGTGACCACTGACAACCAACATATACAAATATATTTATAATGTGTGCTTGAATATAGAATAAAAAATGTAACTGTACTGATTTGTTTTTTCATAAAATTTCTTGTCGTTTCAGCCGATGGGTCCATTGGCTGATAAGCCAAATCATTACACCTACATTTTTGTTATTCTACATTCAAACAAACATTTATAAATATTTATGCGGATGTCATTACATCCATTAACTCCGCAACCGCTGTTACTGCGGCCATACAATGGTAATAGCGCTTATAAAAATGCGCATATCATGATACGGGACACTGTTATGAGCGAATCGCTTTGTAGCATAATAAAGAAATCGTTGCGTAAACTAGCATCACGTTATTAGTCTCAGGGAGTGTGTTGTTAACTATTGTTCTACAAACATTGTATGGGAAAATTGAATGCTTTGTTATCTACCTACCTAACTACCTTGTATATACGCAAGAGCGTTTTCACTCAGCGATACGATACATGTTGTGTTTCGATCAAGACACGAGACAATTGAAACAATATCACTTTACTTCTAGGGAGGAATAAAAAATACGGATTTTTCCAGTACACGTATACAAACAGCTAGTAGATTCTCCTTTGTGGAAAAGGTTTGAGTTTTTCTGTTATGGATCTACAATGCGGATGGATGCAGTGGTACACATAGCAAAATTTTATTTGACAATGTTACAAATTATATATTTAGATATGTATAGATCTTTCTTGTAAAAGAAATAGCCTAGATTTCTCTCCTTATTGGAGACGGTTAGGAGCTATGGTTCTGGAATGCGGGTTGGAGGTACACATATGTATTTAACTTTTATTTAACATTGATAAATTAGGAAGTCGATCCGTGACTCCGTGGTTGCGTTTACGAAGATAAAATAAACATTTTTCCATTTATAATATTGGTAAGAATTATTATTAGATAATTCCTTTTCGTTAGAGGGTTTTTCTATACAACAAATTCTAGATTATGTGCACAATACTAGCAAATCAGAAGGTAATATGCGACATTAACAAAATTATATTTACATTAATATATTTGATATTAATATGTATCAATATATCGTATCAATGTAGATTTTCCACATTTCCAGAGTAAGTTACTCCGGCTCACTCACCCTTCTGACAGTTCACCAATTAAACATTTTTTTTCTTGGCCATAATTTTTTTTTTCAGAACTACTAAAAAAGGTACGAAATCTAAATAATCGATATTTAGAAACTCGTTAGTAATTTTCGTTTTCGATATTTCATATTCCACGAATTCAGTAATCGATTAAAATATTACTTATTCGAGAAATATACTTTAATAGTGATGTTTGTTGATTGCGGATGCCACAAATCGATGTTTATATTTCCATTATATGATACAACAAGTTTCGACATCGACATCGTATCGCGAATGTGAAAATGTTGGAAAAACAATTAGGAGTTTTTACGGTGCGTAATTACGCGCAGATGACGTTGATCGTTAGCTGTCGGATAAGTTATTCATTGGATGAAATATGCATATAAATGTTTGACATTCATTTTTAATTAAATACATTTCATGTTCTTGCTTATGAAAAGTTTATTTATTTAAATTAATCGTTTCATTCAAACATATCGTTCATCTACGTTTATAAATTAATGAACAGTCAGAGTAAGAAAACTATCGTCAGTTTTCAAATTCATTTCTTTATCAAGACTTAAACACTTAGTACGTTTTGAATCTATACATCAAATCATTGCGACGTAATATGTCATTCTCAATCGGTAAAGCAGATTGTCGCTCATATTGAGCATCCGAAAATAGATCTTAAGGTGACGCACCTTTTCTTACCCCGACTATACATATATCTGTCCTTCTCTAATTGTGTTTTTTTTTTATTTAAATAAGACTTATAAAGTATATACGTACGTCTGTCACTAATAACCTTCTCATCTTATATAACTATACATTTTGTCTATTGAAACACTTGTCTCCGGTTAAGATGATAGCAGATTAGGCACGTTTGAATACCCTTCAGGCACAATTAAACCATCTTATAACGCTAGTCACTGTCATAATTAATCTGAGTTAGAATTCTAAAGGCTCAGATGTATTAATCGGATACTCAGCTTATTATACTCGTAATAGAGAAAATAGTTATAGTTTGCGCTTTAACATACTTTGTTTATAGTGCAGGGGTGTAATATTAAACAAATGAACATTGATTAATAAAATCAAGGGTCTTGGGTTATAAAAATCGAAATAACATTACCATACAAGGAACTCTTAATTACCTTAAGATTAATACTAACCAAAAAATTTAATAACAGTTTGAAAGAAGATCAGCACTTTCGCATTATTTCGTTAGTATTTCTATTCGTATAAAACTATGGTCTAATATAATGATAAAATTTTATGTTAATGATTTTCAAGTCATCTTATATTTACATGTATTTTAAGGCTAAGTATCATTCAGAGCATCCAGAGTATAACTTCTTCCAAGCTTCTCTAATTTGGTGATAAAAATAGTCTGACTTAATTTCACATTTAATATTAGTAAAGATACAAAACAATTTATATATTGTCAGTCTCATTTATTTGAGGGTAAATCGTATTTCGAAAGTCATTTATAAGATAACGCTAATAGATATTTGTTTGGGTATTATTCAATTAATATCAATGATATTGGTATAGAGGAAACACATTATCTATTGCTATACATGCTAAAGTATGTCTTAAACAGAACGTTCTTAAGTCTACTTTTAAGTGTACCTTAATATTTATGTAATGGTTTTCTAATGATTTGCGAGCTTTTAAGCGAATATTTGCATATTCCAAGTCAATTAAAACCAAAATAAATTCCCAGCTGTTTATTTAGCCCAGATGCATTTAAAAATCAGTCGACTTTGTAGGTATTTCGCTGACGGTGCGAAAATAATTTTCATAAAGCTGATATCACAATGAGAGATTTCGTTAAATTGAGAAATTACTTGCTAAGAAAATTGTAAAATGTTTTGTATTGAACTTCAGATTAAAATTATTTTATAGGTAAGGCTAAATGAATATTAAACCTAAATAACAGTACAAACTGTTCTATGATGGCAATTTGTCTTTATAATGTATTTCGGTCTAAGCAGTGAGGCAATCCATCACGAGGGTCACGAGAATAAATGTATAAGGCGAGTATTCTAATAAGACTTCTTTCTCTTCGTCGAAAAGAGAAAATCAGTATTTTTAGAACAAAGAAGGCATTTCATATTAATTGCATACTTATTACACCAAGGCACCAATTGCACAAACTAACATAGCTACCCGAATTGAATATAATAATATAATGTTTACTGCGAGTTCGAGTCGAGATGGCCCGGTTAGAACGTGTGCATCTTAACCGGTGATTGCGGGTTCAAACCCAGGCAAGCACTGCTGACTCATGTGCTTAATTTGTCTTTATAATTCATCTCGTGCTCAGCGCTGAAGGAAAACATCGTGAGGAAACCTGCATGTGACAAATTTCATAGAAATTCTGCCACATGTGTATTCCACCAACCCGCATTGGAACAGCGTGGTGGAATATGTTCCAAACCCTCTCCTCAAAGGGAGAGGAGGCCTTTAGTCCAGCAGTGGGAATTTACAGGCTGTTGTTGTTGTTGTTTACTGCAAATTTTTTAATCAAAATGGTTAATACTAGTAATATTTTTTTTTATTCGTAGCGTAAGTGTAGCACCTGCTTTATATTTAAAATCTTTCCTTACACTTTTACTTCTTTTCAATAAACTTTTACTAAGAGCAAATCAGAATATTCATGAAGTGTCTGTTCTTTTCAGGTGGGCTATTCAATCGCTTTCGGTAAGAATTTTCCTTCCCTTACTCCGACGAAATTTACTTAAAATTAAAGTTTTCTTATTTTAAATAGTCGGCCCTAATTAATTCAGACAGGCTAACTGTTAATTCATAATTAAATCAGCGACTAATTTATATTTTAAACTATTTGCTTTGTTTCTCGTAAGAATGAAAGTTGAAGTTAGTTGTCTCAGAAGTTATGCCTAATTAAAGTCAGACAATGGTCTCGTATAGTTTTATTTTTATATGGAGTTCACTAAAAACGGTATGCTTCAAATAGTGACTCCAATAACTCTACTAAAAATTGCGTATTTAAAAGTCGCATTTACTAGTTACGAATTCTATTTCCGAAGTTATTAATGTTACTAATATCTTCTTAATTTCTTAATTATATTATGAAGTTTATATATTATTAAATAATAAATTAAACATTGTATTTCTATTATACAATAGTTATAACTCTTAGTGAAGCGTGTTAAAATAAATATTTTATTTTTTACACTACGACCAATGACCCGTCCAGCTTCGCACGGGTACTTGATGTGTATGGTTATATTTTGACCAAATTACATAAAATCATTATAAATTGTAGCCTATATGTTATCCTGATGTATAACCTATATTACTGTAAAATTTTATCCAAATCCGTTCAGTGTCTTTCTCGTGAAAGAGTAACAAATGCATCTATCCTCACAAATGTATGATATTAGTAGGATGATATTTCCGAGAGATTATTGAGGAAACGCAATGAGTTATGGCGATGAATTAATAGCCTCTCCCATCTTGGCACTGAGTTGTGTTCGGTCGTCAAAATTATAATGAATGTGCCACTCCGGTGACACTATGTTCTTTGTGTTGGGAAGATGAGAACTCGTGGCCAACAAAGGGTTACCATTAACCTACGACATCATTACAAGGGTTTTGTTTTGGTACCTTTATTATATGTAACATGAGCTACGTTAATATTTATCATGAACATTGATACATTTTTGCGTTATATCATCAGTGTCGTTATGAAAGCCATGCGTGAACGTGTCTGAATTCTCGGCATATGTAATCGATGTTGACGGTTAAAGAAAGTAAACAGAAAAGAGGTTTTAGTTACTAAAATAAATATATTTTTCTTATTGTTGTATTATAATTAGCGACCCGTCCTGACTTATGCTGCAATACTGATTCTAAATATACTACAGAATTTGTTTATTTACAACATCAAATTAGAAACTTCTAAAATTTTCTGTTTCTTTACTACATTGTCTATGTTTTATATAGCTTCCTTTCAAATCACACTATCTATTAAAAATACCGCATCAATGTCCGTTGCGTATTTGCGCAGTAATTTTAAAGATCTAAGCATACATAGGGACAGACAGTGTTAAGAGACTATTTTATACTATGTAATGATGGTAACATCGTATATAGTTAGCATACGTGCCACACATACACAAGGGAGTACAGAGAAGCGGCAGGGACGATATATGAGACGGTCCTACTCCCAACGCGCGCCAATATATATTTCATATTTAAGAAAAATACTTACTTTCATATAATTCAATGGACATTAATTACGGTAGAAATTTAAAACAAAAAACAAAACGAAATACGACGATTTATTTCTTACAAAGAAACTCTGATTTTTTGTGTACTTTTAAAGGAATCACAGAGATCACGTGCAGCGGTGTGGCCAAGGAAATGACGCCCAGGGGAATGGACGTAAGATTAACGTGGCACGTCTGTCCTCGGGCTTAAATCACATTATGGTCTACGCCAATGCCTAATGTTCTCTCTTCGAACTTGGCAGATTTTCGTGTCTGATAAAGATTCACTTGATACAAGTAAACGACGACTAAAGATATTTTCTTATTTGCTATTGAAATCAATTTTATGTATCGAACACATGCGAATTAATTCGAGTTTACCATTGTTTAATTTGTGGAGATTTCGTCGTATGCTTTACGATGAATTAAATAAATTACAACATAAGGAAATCTGTATTACCAATAAACATTTTAGGAGCGACGTGAAATAAGCTTCTCTCCAAAAGGATAGACCGTAGCCCAGCACTGGGATTGCTATATTTTCACAGACGGTTACTTTTTTAACTTTACACGCGTACAAAATTCGGCTTTCGACTCAACTTCCGTCCCCTGAATTGTTATTATGTGATATTGCTTGTTTTTCCTCCACTTGATTACAAAACTTTTATGGATTGGCGTTCAGCAAAAAGTGTCGCGTAAATTTTTTTGTAAGGCCACGACCAAACGGGTGTAACGAGATATTTATGTGTGTAGGGTACGTGAGGTCAGGAGGTGTGGACGTTGTTTTGGCGAATACCGCCCTTTACTATTATTTGACTGCCCCAATGTAATATTACGCTGTAAACTAAATTATGGCGATTACCGTGAAACGTTCTGTATTGTTGTAAAATTGTTTACCCTTTATCCCGGCGGAATTGTTGTCGGTTAGAGGAACGTTATACCAAGTTATTATAAACATAACTACTTAGATCGGGATTTATCTTTCACGTATCTATAATTTCGTACTTTTTTTTTCCATAAAAGTAAAGTACCCCTGTATCAGCTGTCAAGGATAGGTATTTAAATTTTACAAGCATTTCGATAACAAAGAATTTTAATATTATAAATGTGAGAGTTTATATGTATTTATGTTTCTTATTCAATCACACCAGAATGACTTAACGGATTTGAACGAAATTTATTATAGATAATATTATAGTTTAACATACGTAGATTACTTTTATGCCTCTCACAAGTGAAGCCGCGGGTGGTAACAAGTACAAATTACGTTATTATATTACTTTGTGCCATATGTATTAGTAGACAAGGTTCAATTTTCTTGGTTATATATTTAAATTAGCCACCCGCCCCAGCTTCGCACGTGTGCAATAGTGATAGTAAATATACTACAGAATTTGTTTATTTATAAGATCACATTACTAACTTATATAATTATCTTTACTATATTGTCCATGTATTATATACAAAAACTTTCCTTTCGAATCACTTAAAATATATTAAAAACAACCGCATCAAAATCCGTTGCGTAGTTTTAAAGACTTAAGCTTACAAACACAGAAAAAGCGACTTTGTTTTATACTATGTAGTGATAGTATAATAATAACTGTTTTTAAATGTTTTTACTATAACAGTCCATACTAGTTGATATGAAGCGTCTACACTTAGGTACGTATCGAAATATTATTCAGATCAATAAACTGTACACGTAAACGTACAGGGGTGCTTAATGATGTTGTAACACATGGGCACAAACATGGCGTCTGCTACCTACGTGTGGGATGAATTGCTTCTGTAGATTAGAAATTAACTTCATTAATTGTCATATGATGAAAATATTTCAAAAAGGTTTTACTGATACAATTACAGATTATAAAAATATTTGTATTAAAAAAGTATATTGACATTTGACGTTGATAAATTTTTCTTTTATTTATTTGCAAAGGCAAAATCGTTTACATAATATAAATATAAATATTATACAATAGAAATGGCCTATTGAAATTGTATTTTACTTAGAAATAAAATTAGCATTACCGTCCATTCGAGTAATATATATATTGTAAAACTTACTTAAACGAATATCATGTCTTTGTGTATCCTGGTCCCATCATTAGTCTTGACCAATAAAACAAATCACTATCACTTTTCAGTGGTTTTAAGTTTGGAATTTACAGCCATTGGTACTGTATTTCTGCATACTCTGTGTGATCGTTTAATTTTTTTCAATGTAACATAGTTCCATCTTGTAAGCGGTACCCATAGAAGTTATTACTTTAAGAACCAAAGCTTCAGCAACCTTGTGTACTGAGATTTTATGTTACTTATGCCTGAAGTAGTATTGCTAATCGGCAGTAGAATAAAATTCCATGCGAACGAATTATGATAGACTAAGATTGATAAGTGTGAGGGAGAAAATACAAGTATATTTGCACACATACCAATAATATTTCCCGCAGGGTCAGTTTCTCTTAAATTAGACGCCAAGACTGAAACCGGTCGGGATATCGTAGAAAAATATTTCATAGCCTATTTGCTTAAATTTCCTAAAATAAATTAGAAAATATATAAAAGGCTATAAATATACATTAATGAACGTAGTTTTACGTAATGCTGGACCATTAAATAGGATTTAATTAAGCGACGTTACTCATGGAGCTTAAGAGTGTTTGAAGTTCCATATCATTGCAATAAAACTACCGGCAGCGTGTTTTGCACGAGAATTTTAAATCTTACATATTTCGGATTGCTAAAAACATTCTACCCTTTAGGTTAAACATGTTTTAGATATAGAATTTCATGTGACATTTTTACCTTGAAATATTTTGTCTAAAAAGGCTGAATGAAATTATTTTTTCATATTGTGTATGAAAAAGTGTGTGAATGTAGTATAAAAGCAGAATACTTCTTTATTATCGTTGTATTTTACTTCAAATGTGAATAAAATTATCTGCCAAGAGTTATTTCAGATTTTGAAAAAGCAGTTGTTTAACCTTTCGAAATGAAGATTTCGAATTGCTAATGTAATTTACTATAGAAAAATCAGAATTTTACATATAAGTCAATCTCTTTTTAATGGTTACGATGGCGATCTGGCCAATGCTACCTGGTATTAAGTGGTGATCCATAGAATAAAGCAATGCCGTATGAAGTTTGGTTTATTTTTTATGATCACTAAGACAATGTATAATACAGTTTGGATAGGCGTGGTGCCTATCCAAACTGTATCACTCATCACATATTCAAAGGTTTAACAACAATTGCATTGTTGTGTTCCGGTTTAAAGGATGAGCGAGTTTGTATAATTACTCACATGGGACATTGATAGTTCATTTATGATGTGACCGATGTTAATATTTCTCACTGAGCCAATGTGTGGGCAGTTAGGACCTTTTTCCATCAAGGGATCCATTTAGCGGACTGAATAGCTACGTAAAAAATATGTAACATACGAGGCGATCTATAATTGTATGTAATTGTATTTATCTATTTTTAGACTTTAACAAGATAATGTATCGTTCGCCGTAATAACTTGCTTCGATATGTGTCTTGATATAAATAGAATTACATTATATGGTTTTATATAATCTCTTTTGTATAAGTGCGTATATTGTATTACGTTTTATTCTATAAAATACTTTTAATGTCTTGTTGTTAAGTAAAGATGAATAATATTGCAAAGCAATTTTAACCAACTTCTAAGAAAGGGATGGAGCATTACATTTAATTGTATCGGTAGGGCATCACGCTTTTATTTATTAAAGCTTAATAAGATACAAATTGCGGACAAAAAAACATTGCATGACAATTTACAATTTTAGTTTTAAAATTAACCAAAAAATAATTTTAATCAAATAATAAGTCTTGATCCTTTATTCGATTTTTATCTATTTACTCATATTTAAATAAGATATTTTTTAATGTAATTTATTGTATGCTAATAACATACAATAAATTAAACTCATAAAAATAATTGCAAAATACGCAGGCATCTCCATAGTTTACGGAATACCGACGACAAAGTAACGCTAACAACTACAAGCCTGTACGCATTTATTCTATTTTCCGCCTTATTAAGTTTCTAGTATCTTATTGTCTAGTATTAGGGACACTTATAAATTTAATTATAACTCTTTTATAAATAGCTTGAAGTTTCTTTGATGAACTTACAAATCACGTGTTGTTGAAGAACAGAATCAAAGATCAAAATGTATCATGCAACAGGACTTTATATTTGCATATGCAAATCATCCGGTAAGATATCGTATGGTACCGCGAAAAATTTAATTGAGTCTGAGTCGTAAGGATTTTTTTCTGTAAGCGTATGCATCGGTTGTCGTCATCGAACTCCATCCGTATAGTGATGGGAAATTATTGTCAAGGATGTCTGGCGTCATGCAAGCGGTCGCACATACAAATACATCAATTTTCAGTAGTTTCCTTACTGCGGCTAATTGAATTAGGGCAAGTGAATCAAGATAATTTTAATATGTTTATCTGTATATAGTTTGTAGTTTACTTTTATGTTATAGATAGTCGGATGAGTCAGAAACTTTTCCACATATCACCAATATCTTACCAACCTAGGTAAATAAGATGTTATGTCCTATAGTGATACTAAGTATTGCCATTTGGCGATAGAATATCAGATGAATAAATAACTAGTCTTGACGGGCTAGCACAAAGCCCTACCACATCACATTTAAACCGCCGGCGAAATCTGGTTCCACACTGTGGTTGTACGAGGCAGTAAATGTCTTCAGAGGCCAAAAATCGCGTTGTAATGGATTTTCAGACATCTAGATTGTGCGGGTGAAATTTAGAATTAATTAATTAATTCACCAAATAATCTACCTACCTATTATTTGTAGCACTCTGGCATACTTTAGTTAATATTTTATATTGTTGTGTATTGTAATAGATAAATAATTAATAATAGAAAATAAAAATTCTAAAGTAAATTGAAAACTCCTATTACATTTCACTTGAACAAGAAATGTGTCAAAATACTTACTTTACCACATTTTCCCTTCAAAAGTACCAGGTGTGTAGCATGAATATCTAATCTTAATGGAGTAAGATAAGACGTGTAAATCATCCACACAAATGTTTTATGAACCCTGGGAAGACACAGCTTGCGATATCGAACTTTCCAATTCGAATAAAACCTTACTTACATTGCACGGGAAGTTAAGGGTATTTAGAGTTGTCGTGAAAATTTGATAAGGTTTGATTTAACCTTTTAAATTTAAAATACAAAATTCAGTACTGTCTTCATATAAATTGAGCACTTCTGAATCGCGTTTCATTATCTCTGATCTCTGAAATGAAATATATACGATGGATCGGAGATTTGTATCCATAAAGGCAGCAATATCGTTTTTAAGCCGCCTAAAAAAATAAAACGAAAGAGATCCGATATCTCTGACGTAACGATTTTTTCAATAAATCGACTAAATATTACAAATTCATCAGCGAAAGCCTGGCTTTCAATACGGGTCACCGCGTTATTGATTCGCCTTCATATCCACTAGCCTATAACAGTTCAGTGATTCAATTTAATGATAATCATTTGTAAGTTAAACCCTCGGCGATTTTGACTAAACTTACACTTGACATTATTTAAAAAATACCATACATTTATTAGAAAACAAATATGTACTTTATTTGTACTACAATAGAATTCAAATTGACAGAATAAGGAGATACGTGAAAAAAAAGGCGAAAGGATGTACACGCGAAATTAGTCTTAATTTCAATGCATCATGAGATATTATCGCCTGATCTTGTTTAAGAAACGAGGCGGCTGTATTCGTCACGTTTAAATATGATTTATGCAAGTGATTTAGTTAAGTACATAAAGACATTACGAGCAGCGTGGTAGATAGATTAAAATGTTCGTGGGACCGAGGAGGATCTTTTGTAAGAATCTTAGGAACCACCATAAATTATGTCGTTCACTACAATACGTTCAAATGAAACGTTAACTGTACTAGCAAATATCTTGTCCATTAATGAGATTAGGTTCTATGTTCATTCCACATTGTCGTGGCTATTTTTATAGATCAGAGTTTATTAAAGATTTATTCAGAATGACGTTTCTCTGTAACGTTTGACACAATCTTAAATACAGAAATAACAACAACAACGACTAATAAACGAACTACAAACTATAAAACTTCCATAATAAACTGGAATATTTTGCATTGATTCATAAAAACAATAAATCAAAACACCTTTGTTATTGATAAATCATTATCATTACGTAGTACAAAACAAAGTCGCTTATTGCTGTCTGTCCCTATGTGTGCTTAGATGTTCAAAATGACGTCACGGATTATGATGAGATTATTTTAAATAGATATAGGGTACATGGACACTAAAGTAAACAAACACTGACAACTTAAGAAGTTCTAATATGATGTCGTAAACAAATAAATTCTGTAGTATATTTAGTATCAGTATTGCACTCGTGCAAAGGCAGGCGGTTTTAATATAAATATGATCAAAATGAAATTAAACAAAAAAATATAACGCAAAACATTACAACTATTTTAATTACAGTATATGTGTATGTAAAAGCGAGTTCGTATAATTTACATAAGACGAGTTCAAGGTTGACTACTCACTTATGTAAAGGTATAAGGGTAGGTATAAGTTTAAAGAAACAAGCGTTAGCCCGCAGGGTTTTTTGCTGGCACTAATGAACGCCGAGGCAACATGTTAATTTTAGAACGAAAGAATAGACGTTAGAGACGTTGTTCTGTTTGACATGTAGATGTAAATTTATTATTTTTCCGTTCGAAAATTAAAATGTTTAAAATATTTTTAAATTCTCATGTTATATCACAGTCGATTTGAAATTAGAACGAATTCTGTAAATCGTTCATATATTTTAATTCTTGGACACGTATACAGATTCAATAAATTTTTATCAACTGGCAATATTGCTATTTTTTAATTGCTTTATTATTAACAGCGTCTCTTTGGCACCTTTTGTATATTATCGTCTGTCCTTGACGTAACGAAAAACTATCGGAAGTATTAATTGCTCTATCTTTATTCAATCGACTATTATTAACATAAAAACTTCAATTAAAATCTGATATAAAAGATATCAGTTCGTAGCTGATAAAATATTTTGTTTAAGAATTTACTGTTCATGATATCGCAGTATTTCCTTTATTTTGTACCTCGTATGAATCACTTAGTGGAAATCTCTTTGGTTCGTCACGTGACCTGCTACTGACGGCGGCGTGCGCAAGCGATGTATTGATACCGGAATTTTATTATGCAAATGAGTTAAACTTGGCAATTCGTGTGCGCTATCGATGTTTATATTAACTTTAATGTTTCATCTTCGTTTTTTTTATCGCTCTCGTGACGTCCATAAAGTTATTTACAAATGCGAATGCGTCTTTTTAATTTTGCACACATTCCATAAATTATCAAGGATTAATTCATTAGACATGTTTTTTTTTTTTTTAAATATGACTACTTATATAGGTATGTTATTTATAATTTACAGATTATTTCTTTTTGTTTAATCGTTTGCTTGTGATTTTACGAATTAATATTTTCACAAAGTACTCCTTGCCTCGTCCTAAATTTATTTTAATTATTATTTATCACATCATGTTATTTCCGCGACATTATATTGTAAGAATGTTAATTTCTAAAATTTTATACTCTCAATAATTAACACATAATTAATTTAATTAACGTACTCATATGATAGGACACAGCTTACTGAATCCAATAAATCTTTGCACTCAACTTTATAAAGGTTTTGGAGACTTTTGTCTTCGTTAAATATTTTAGGGTACATAATTTAATTACATTAAATTCGGATATAAACAACATGGAAATCAAATAATTAACATCTATTTCGACGTGATTATTTAATAAATAATAAAATTAATATTATTATTTTATTCGAATTTGATTCTATAGAAGATACTTCCTGTTTTACAACAACGTTTATTCACCAAAATCTGGTACTTCATCGTACGACTCACTCAGGACCTTAATGATTTATTAAGGTAATATACGACGATTAACTTGCAATTTTGGGATGACCCTTGCGTTGCAAATGCATGAAGGAGAAATGGTGATCTCTCACGCGATCGTATTTTACACGGAATTGCCCGTAGATTAAGTAGTTTGGTAAAAATCCCGGATATTCTTCTGCGCTTCAATGTACTTTATCACTTAATTTACTATATTTTTTTTTATTTATGATTCTGTTTAAAACGGTTTGAACATTTTTCCATTAAATCCATGATATTATGCATATGTATTTTAAAGTATGTCTATTCGCACGTCACCAAAACAATAGGTATTTATTTATTTTTCTGTCTCTTTGTCCAGGATAAGATTACACATTACATTCATTACACGACACATAACTTCAAATATTCCTTGTATTACAAGGACCTGTTTGGTCATCACAATCGGTTGATAGCCAAACTCTATTTAAGCTTATAAGAAAGTAATTATAATTTTAAAGAATAGTAATGCGTTTGACTGTGGTATGTTGAATACATTGTTATCCCATTTATTAGTAATATTACCATACATATGGTTCGTAGAAATGAAACTATTGATAATTTTAATAGTTATCATTGAAAAATCCAACTACGTAAAATGTAATTTCAATAAGACAAGACAATATTGTTTCAAATGGACTTCCCAGGATATTCATATTACACAACCGTGTTATTCTAGGAATAAGGAAACAATTAAGTTACAATATTATAAATAAATCATTGTGTAATCATTATGATGTATCGTCACAATTACCCAATGATTACGACTATTTCAAATAAAGAACGAGGGTATAAATTTCAATTTATTTTTTTCTTCAGAAAACACCAGTAAAATTTTGTTTTTGATTTGTTAGATTCTAATTAAGTATTTTCTAAGTCAGTGATTGAGGATAAAAATGGAAAAATGTTCCTTATGACTGAGTATATACAACATGACATATACTTTAATTGGCACTAGATATATATAGTTGATAGAGCACTTGGACTTAACCAATAGCTAATCACATGTCTCACTCCATCGAAGTAAAAAACTGATAACTGGAAGTATACTATAACAGTCCTAGCATAATTCTAATTCATAAAAAGAATGTTTATTAAAGGTAATTTGTGTTTTTAATTAATGTTGTGACGTTAAGTTTTTTGTATACCTACGCATAGGAGAAATCGTAAAGAAGATCAAATAAGGCTTTTGCTCAGTTGTGGAATATTGGAATATACTTAGCGTGCTTTCCGGGGCCACTTAAGTTCCAAAACCTGGGCGGAAAATTTCTTATTCAAAAAAACTGAGTTGATTATTAATGGTCTGACCCAGGATCGAATTTGTTATATATAATATTTTACAAATTTGAAATTGAGTTCCCAGTAAAATTGTTCATACAATTTTTATTTATTTAATACGGCTTAAATCGAAAACATTGAAAAACATTCTAGGATAACATCATTTTTAATGAACGAAATTAGAAAACGAATCGTGTTTTAATTTTTCCTGCCCGTAAATGGATTCAATTTCCACGGAAGGCATCAGTTGTTAATGGTCCACGCTGGAGTCTCTCGTTAGTTCACAGCGGACGTTCAAAATACAAGATTTTTACGCGACTATGCTTCTGGCAACGTGAAATGGTTTCGAGTTTATACTATAAACTTTGTATCTATTAATATTCTACAATGAAACCTTAGGAGTTAGGTTTGTAAAGCCTGTTAGTTTTCTTTAAAGTCACATTCGCTGACGTACGTTCGACGCTGTTTATTATAAATGGTAATAACGTGTACGTCAAAATTATACGGTATATACACGTAACACATTATATAATCAGAAATAATAATACTTCAATTTAAATGGGAAATGGAATTAAATGGAATCAATGATTTTTCCATCTTTACAAAGTGAGATTCAGTTTTTAAGAAACTTTGGTCATTGATTTGTACCGTGATTTGCGTAACTGGCCCTCAAAAATATTGAATTTGTTCCAAATATTGGAAACAATTCTTGTTACAAAGATAACTTAGTATGTATTTTTCGAAAGATATTTTTTTAAAACAATTATTAATGTTTATTCTAGCAACTCGATTTGAGAAGTACAATATATACCGACCGTTTTGATTATAACCAATCCAAATTTGATCCAAGATCAGTAAGAAATATTAAATATATACAAAGCAGTTGTACGCCGCGGTGTAGCTCGCATTTTTAGGGTTGATCGGCAGGTGTTAGTCATAAAATAGCCTTTGTCCTTCCATTTCATGAGTTAACAATGTAAACGTGTATAATGTGTGTAATTTTATATGAAGCGTGTGTGAACTTCAAACACGCTTCATACAAAATTACCTCAAATTCGGTACAGTAATTTGCCTGTGAAATTCAAAAGTACACGTGAAAGGTTACTTCTCTCTGACTGCATAAGAATTTACAGCCATATAAGGATCACGCCAAGAATCAGATCGAATGTAAAAGTATACCTACATATACACGTAGTATTTTCTATAAATGTATATTAGAATTGAAAAACATTTGAATTAGGAGGACACTAAAGCTCTAATGGTGTCCAAGATTGCGTGATCTAATCTAAAGATATACAAGGCGGTCCCCCGAGACCGTACAAGACTTGAACAGGATTTTAGAGTACCTCACGCAACATCTCATGTTCATTCAGAGCAAAAGCGATTTGATTCCTTTTTAATTGTAGAACGATTTATTTATTTTTATTTATATGAACTCACTCAACTAACAAAATCAAAAAATACAGCGTTTTTGTTACAGTTATTTGTAAATTAGTACAACATCATTACAACATTAAAAGCCTGTAAATTTCCCACTGCTGTGCCGAGGCCTCCTCTCCCTTTCCAAAGCGGGTTGGTAAATACACATGTGACAGGATTTCGTTGAAATTAGTCACATGAAGGCTTCCTCGCGGTGTTTTCCTTCACCGCCGAGCACGAGATGAATCATATATTATATATTTTAACACACATTCACATGCATTGTTATTTCCATTTGCTCCTTCTGCTTGTGTAAAGCATGAATAAATAATATTAATAAAAAAATAACGAAACGGATCGATTAAAATATCACTATTATTATCGAAACGCATAGAATCATTTAATTTGTGAAATTATAGTAACTTAGTATTGATTTTTATTTTTTCAAGTCATTATTTTGTTTTTATGGCGGTGACGTCACAGAGCCATAAAATCCGATTGAAGTGACAACTCTTCATTACTTTAACTGCTTGCGCTAAGTTGCTTAGACAATGGGTTTTATGCGTTACGAAATTTTTATTGTGCCGACTTCACAGCTCGAATGTGGGTCGTAAACTGTAAATAGGAATACTGATGACGTGTAAAGAAATATACATTTTTAAGGATATATTCTACTCTGTGTCTTGAAATTTCCAGTTTGAACTGGAAAATACGAGTTTTGAGGCAAAGGTGCTCAATTGGCCTAATTGACCAAGATTACCTTTGAAAGTGTATTCAACCGATCCAGCCTATACAGAGGATAGAACGAATGGCCTTTGATTGGTTGGACCATTTCTGTCTACATCGTAACTAGTTTGTTGTATTCGAATTGCAATGATAAGATAGATCTTTAGACACTAAAGTTATCACTTTATTTTTTTCAAAGTTAACCCTTTGAAAAAAGTCACAAGACAATTATAGATATGATTACTTTTTTTTTAAATTTAAATTATTTTAGAATAAAATACACCAAGGAGGTTTTACATTATTTACTACTAGTGTTATAATATATATTATCTTATAACGTCAATTTTATAAAAAATAAACGTTTTGCTTTAAGTTTATCAAATCGGTTTTCAGTTCTTAACACAGTATCATTTCAAAACCATCCACCGTTTCATGTGCTATGAAAATTGTCATGCCGCAGCATAAATCTCGTAAATCCAGGGATCATACCGTTACGGAGATGATGAATGGGAATTTTTTGGCAATATTTATATCTCGAGATCACGATATGGAATGGTTTTTGTATTGTTTGCAGGGAAATGCTTCTGGAGTTGGTATTGTATTATTAATTTTTCAATTCATTTGTAAATATGTGTCAGAGAGACATAGAATATTAATAAATAATGAACTCTACATCTTGAACTGTTATTTTTTTTTTTTTTTTGATGGATGGATGGATTATAACCGAATGAACTTTGACAGAAGTAGATTACAGTCTACAATAGCAAGTTATCCATAACATCTGTATTTCAACGGAAATGATTTTATTAATGTTATTCATTAAGTATGTAATATAGAGCTGAGATGGCCCAGTGGCTAAAACGCGTGCATCTTAACCGATGATTGCGGGTTCAAACCCAGGCAAGCACCACTATATATATATGTACTTAATTTTTTTTTAATAATTCATCTCGTGCTCGGCGTTGAGGGAAAACACCGTGAAACCTGCATGTGTCTAATTTCATTGAAATTCTGCCACGTGCATTCCACCAACCCGCATTGGAACAGCGTGGTGGAATATATTCCAAGCCCACTCCTCAATGGAAGAGGAGGCCTTATCCCAGCAGTGGGAAATTTAGAGGCTTTTAATTTACTTTACTTTTACTTTATTCATTTAGTATTGAATCCATACCAAATTTTATTATTGTAATACCATCTACGGTAATATTATTAACAGTATATTTTTTGTTATATTAAAATCATATTATTTTTATTATTGCATGCATCGATAATGCTTTATTCAAAGATGAGAAAAAGAGGGTTTATAAAAAACCATTTAACATAAGAATGTTTTAGAAATATTCTTATCTTTTAGTTTTCCATTAAATATTGAATATTATTGAATTCGATATTAAAAATGTACAATGTATATTAATAAAGACAATACGACCGTGAACTAGTCATTCAAAATAACGCAAACATTTATTTAAAAGCGATTGAATATCAAAGAGTAAACAGCGAGTTGTATGAGCAATACTGTAAACAGATCTTGTGTCTACGTGTTCTTGTGCACGCCGTTATACTAGTAAACGTTTAAAGGATTTGTAGTAATCGCTTTATTCAATAGAATTCAATATCATTGGTTACAATAGTTACCAATTATATTTATAGAACATCATAGATTGTAACGTTATTTCTTATATAAACATTTTAGCTGAGACGGTCTAGTGGTTACAGTCAGTGAATCTTATCAATTGCAGGTTTCAGTTAAAGGTAGACAACTGAGTTTGTTGATTTTATAATTTTTATCTCGTTCTTGGCAGTTTAGGAAGATATTATGAGATTTACATGATAATCTGCTACATATCTTAGCTACAAAACCAATACTCTAGCTCAGCACTTGATCAGCTGTTACTGTTGCTTTTTTCAATCGAATATTTAGATTTTCATCGTTCTGTAAGTAATTTAGCCGTAATAGATTAATGCTATTTCATCCAAGCTTAAAGACATTTACAAATTATACGTGTAAGCAATTTATTAGTACGTAAGACTATGTAAAGCCTTCAATGCAATGTCGACATTGTTGCCATTGTGACATTGACAAATATATAACATGTGACACTTCCTCACTTACACTTCAAACTGTCATCAATAGGAACTATTATTTAGAAGTTTAAATATATACGAATATAAACTAAAACTAGTTACTGTATAAATCTTGACCGTGCAAATGGTGGCAAGAATGCTAGCAGCATTTCCCCGTTGAATCGCAATTCCGATCCTCTGGGCAAAAAACGAACTAGCCCCCCTGTCACCAGTTGAGGCAATGAGGCGAGGTGTTATACTTTTGATAAAGCTTTTTGCACCACTACTCCAAGGACCAAGGGTTTCGACAGCAATTATTATATTATTCTGTTATTAATTCTTATATTATTTAGAAGTAAAATAATTATGCATGATGCCTTTCCATATGAGGCCATTGCTCGTTATTTTTCACTTATTTACGATTTAGACTTATGTTAAAAGACATTCGAAAATAGGCCTGGGCGTGGAGTTCAAGACAATGATTAGATTATCTAGATAATTAACTTATTAAGAGGTACAATGATTGATTACAAGGCGGTACCTACATCGCCAACGCCTGTCAACTTTCCCTAATTGAATCTACTAGAGCCTTCTGCTAGACTTACGACAATAGGAGGTGTCGAGATCGAAATCTGGACAATTGATTGCTTTATTCAATTGCGTGTGATCAACTTTTTCTATCATGGTTAGATATTTTATTCCTGGAAACATTTATATAGATAGATACTAGATACTAAAATCAGGAATTCACTATACGTGGTAGGTTTATAGTTATATCAATAATACCTACTTAATTCATTTGGAATTTGTGATCTTAGTTTAAGCAATAAGTTATTTACTGATTAATCTCACGTTCGTTGAGATTTAAAAATAAAGAAGAACAGAAGAGAATGAAACTAAAGTGTTTCTTGCCGATTATTCTCGGTAGAATTTGAACTCCGAACCAGTGGAAGCTTCTCTTAAATGACGATTTAAAATGCTTACAAAAGCCTACTTGAGTAAAGTATATTTTGATTTTCATTTTAATTTTAATTCTTCGGCGATGGTCACATCCGACGTGATAGGAAAGATTTTAGGACACAGGTCCAACCAAAATTTTTCCTAGACATTCTCTCTTAACTATTTGATCCCAGAAAACGTAATCTGTGGCTCAAAACTAGTCACTAAACCTACGAGACATAAATGTTGAGATTTACAATGACGCCATAACTCCAACCGACATTTCTGTTTTAAGATTCATTTTGTTTACGGTACTATTAAATGAAACACATAGTTCGTAGAAACCTTATTTGGCTTTCTACGAACTTAGAACCCTTTGAATGAACACCGCAGAAGTCGAGAAACAACGTCCGGTGTTATGATTCAAAAAATTTACATATAATCACAGTCATTGCAGAAAAATCTCTGTCCGTCCGTCTTCATGTGTCATAAATAACTTCCAAGTAGGAAGTTATTTTAAGTTTTGTGAGAATTTTGCCTTATGCTATAGATTCTTTTTTTCTTAAGTATGACAATATAACTAAAAATAGATTTGATACAAACCAATGTTTCTTTTACCTTATTTGAGTAACAGTACATTCGTTATAATAAATAATCACAGTAAAATGTATAAATATCAATTGAATTTAAGTAAGACTCCAATACACAATATTAAGCTAAGACAAGAACTGATTGAGCAGAGTTACTACACTGTTGTACAAGTTGTTGTTGTTGATGTTCTTATTGTTGTTTTTTATGTACAAATAATTGTCGTTTTGATGGTAATATTTTTAACATCACTTTTAACATGACTGCCCTAAAAGGAGCATTTAATATTTTTAAGGTTCCTTTTGATCAACAATTTTTAAATACAGAAACAAACGTTGAAACTTTAGAATCTTCATAGCATCGCAAGTGACACTACTTATAAATATGATTTTAAATTTAGAACAACTCTTTAAGATAATAATTTTAAATAAATAGTTAATATTGAATAAACTAAACCTAAACAAACAAGAACATTGTCAAAGTATTTGCCATAATTTAGATTGGTGGCTTGCTTGCCTTGGAATCTAGTTTAGACGTCCTTCGCGCTTGTTACTTTATTGGTTTGCATACCCTACAAGTTTTAAACATAAATACTCTTTCAAAGTATAAGCATGAACAGATTATAATGCAGCGGGAAGGCTTAGTGCTTAGTACACATTATATTAACCGTAGACTGCAGGCACTAGCCAAGCATTTAATTTGTTCGTTTAAATTGTATTTATCCATCCGTGCTCGGCAGTGAAGTAACAACATGGTAACAAATGTCGGGCAAAGTTTGGACATATATGGCCATAAACTCGTACTGTACTGCATTGGAGTGAAATAATCTTCTTTCTACAATGTTTAGAAAGCCCTTCTCTAGATGAGGAACGTTTTTTCTACAGTTGCAGGCAGTTATAATTTTAGGGCGCGGTAATTATACATGCGCCCACCACTACTACTTATTTTACCAATTATAAAGTTACGAGGCTTTTATTATAGAGCGTTCTATTCTTATTTAAACCTCGCATGACTCAAGGGCTTGAATGAGCCTTTTGCAAACCATACCATTTTTGCAACTTCACCAAGGTCGGCGGATGACTCAGAATACTTTGAACTACATTGTTTTCTTGTACCAACCACTTACTAAAGTTTGTTATTATAAGCTCATATTCTAATTATATTTTCTTCTTAGGACCACTCTTATGTTATTGTAACATATATCGTAAGCTATATCATATCTATAATAATATTATACATGTGAAAGTAACTTTGTCTGTCTGTCTGTCGAATTTGATGAAATTAGGTATGAAGAAAACTTGGACCTCAAGAAAGGACATTGCCTAACACATGACAACCTGCTGGTATGGCAACCCTAAAATGTGAGCAAGGCTGGTTACTACTAGTTTTTATACAACCAAACCCGTCTCAATAAGTCTCATCATCTGATGATAATTTAAGTTGTAAGTTTTAGTCAATCAATTTAGTCAAGCTATGGTTCCAAAAGAAATGTTTTTAATTTATAAAAAAATTATAAGACGAAGTTTAAAAATTTTAGTTTTTTCTTTGTTTTATAATGTTGAGGCGCATTAATTTTTCGATATTTTTATTCCAATGGAGTCCAAACCGTTCCTTACAAGGAGTGAACGTACGTACCTAAGTTTATTTCATCTTGGCGTGCTAAGACAAAATAAATACGGCCAACAACGACAAACTGAAATAATATTTTTTTTTGGATTACACAAACGTGTCACGTTTAAAACGGACGACGAAATATATTTTTTAAAAAAAATATACAAGTTGTGCTAAGGCAAGTATGAAATAGGTTTTTGTTTTAATTTATTTATTACTTAAAGGGGGTTCCTTTATCTGGATTTTCCTGGGTGTAGAACTATGTAATATACACTAAGTATTTAGTATGTCAAATACAAAATTTAGTATAAATACGACAAAATAACGTATCTTAAATAGATTCTTAAAACACATTTATTTTTAAGAAGATATTGGCTGTTTTGTTCTTAAGTACACATCACAAGTTTCTTAATGAAATAATGTGCATCTATTTGCAAAAGCTCAGTTGTTAAAAGTCTGCCTACTCGTGTTTCCGTCAGAAAGGCGCTTCAAATCAATATGGACTCAAATTTGCCTCAATTGAAGAGTTTCACTAACCTCCTACATGATTCATTATTGTATTGTCATCCGAATTACATAGACTTACAAAGATTCGAATTGACAAGACAATAATAATTACGTCAAAATCGTCGTTTCCATAGACTTTGTTATTGACTCATTATGACATAGGGCGTCGGAATTGACTAAAGCGTCGATATCATCATTTGTTCTCTATTTAAGATGAGAAAAAAATCACAATTGTACAAGAATTGGTTATTTTGAATATTTTATGTAACAAATTACATAGGTTACAATCAAAATAGTTATTAGCGTTCTAAAAATGT
The DNA here is from genome assembly GCF_905220365.1 of Vanessa cardui. Lineage (NCBI taxonomy): Eukaryota > Metazoa > Arthropoda > Insecta > Lepidoptera > Nymphalidae > Vanessa > Vanessa cardui. The sequence goes on from NC_061135.1 coordinate 8,505,216, forward strand.
AATCTTATTAGTAATACGTTCCAGGAACGATCAATATTATGCAAAAGTTGTGCAAAGGCATCGTTTAGCAACCTCGGAAGGTCGTTTGGAACGGTGACTCATGCTTGGGAATTGGAACATTTATTTGCAGTTTTTATGAGTCCGATATATTTTCAGTCATTTGAGTAATTGCCGATATTAGACTTTCTTATCTGGCCTTCACAGTAATAGCATTATTTTTATTGAGAATTCACGATTCACCACCTTTTGCGTAAAGCTTTGCGTAAATCTTGTAATTTAGGTAATATACCTATGTCCTATAACTCGATCTATTTTGCCTACATAGTGGTTTAGTGAAGTAACAGGTTAAGACAATCGTTACTTTCGCATTAGTCTATAAACTAGTTCTGGTATCGGCTAGTGCTTAAAATTGAAATATGTTATTTATATAAAAGTATTTAGTTGGTTAGAGATTAATTGTAAATATTTTTTTGTTGTCTGTGGCTGTTTTGCATGAGTTTCTACTTTCTTTCGTTTTTTTTTACTTCATAGAAAGGTTACTTATCCAAAAAAACACATCTTTAGCGTAGTGTTTATCAATGTGATGGCGATCTTATAAGGTGTTGGGTTGGATAATTGTTTTTAGAAAGAGATATTGCCCCATTCCGGCCATTAGCTACGTCACTAAATAATATAATAATGACAATCAAAACTTTCACAGAAGACACTTTGTCGTCTGCAAATATTTATTATTTTTATTCAGTGTTTATCAATATAACGTAATATTTTGAAACAAAAAAATCTTGCACCCTAAAAAAGAAAAAAATACATGCCAATTTTATACGAAATAACCTACTTCAAAGAGTTACTATACACATTTATTTAAGTACTAGATTTATACATGTTTCGAACACGCAAAAGAAACACGCGAGTTCATTATGCCTTAAGTATTTAAGGAAATTACAGAAATATTTACACATCGAAGGGAAATCGGCTTAAAAACTTTTCCTCGCTGCCTTCTACGGCATGGACTTATATGCTGAGTTTAATCGAATTTTAACGTGTACATCAATTTGAATACTTGTTAAATCTCAAATATTATTACAAAGAAAATGTTTTGTAAAAATAACTCAACTCAAAACAAACTCAACATCAGCCTGTAAATTTCCCACTGCTGGGCTTAGGCCTCCTATCCCATTAAAGAGAAGGTTCGGAACATATATCACCATGCTGTTCCAATGCGGTTTGGTGGAATACACATGTGGCAGAATTTCTATGAAATTAGACACGAGCAGGTTACCTCACGATGTTTTCCTTCACCGCCGAGTACGTGATAAATTATAAACACAAATTAAGCACATGAATATTCAGTGGTGCCTGTCTGGGTTTGAACCCGCGATCATCGGTTAAAATGTCTAGCCACTGGGCCGACTCGGCTCAAAAGTAGTTTATCTGTTTTTGTGACTGTTAAATATTCGAGTAAAAACTTTTTTGTAGCTCTTAGCTAGTTCATCATAACTAACAGACTAAACCAACAGAATATTCCGATTAAAGTATCCCAAAGGATAGCGATTGTGAATAATTTAAGAGATCGTTACTCGTGACCACAAATTTCGATAGCGAGAACGCTATCAAAATTTCCCTGTTATAACGGTATTCTGATTTCGTTAAACTTGTTTAATATGTTTGCTTTACTATGTTTGACTATATCAAATGACCGCCGAGGATAGTACATTTTATATTAATAATAGAATACTATGTCAAATTTCCATTGGAGGGATACTTTTCCATTTGCATGTTAATGAGTTTGTATAAAGATATCTATTATCTACATATCCTCTCTAAAGTAACAGCTTTCAGTACTACTCGTTCAAAAAAGCCTTTTGAGATCTATATCTATCGATCTATATTTTATATAAAATGTTTGGAAAATTTTGCCACAACACTTGGTGTTAGGACTTTGTGCGAGGCCATTTTGGTATCTTCGACACTCTCGTTGTATATTCTACCGCATAACTTAGTATTGATGTCTTCCATTATGAAAAGTAAGTGAGCCAGTATAACGTATGACATGATGGTTTCACCATCTAAGAGTTCCTAAAGGCAAATTATGCATATGTAAATTCAGTGCTGCTAAATTGGGTATGAACCCATAATTATCAGTTATTTTCTTACAATAATAAATGTGCTGAAGACTGTAATCGTTCGCTCGTTATCCTTTCTACTCACAACATATACCAAAGTCTAAAGTCATAAGTAGCTAAAAATAAGTTCCTGTAAAGTTTTGCAACTCAGAGTTATTCGAGAACAATGATTTTCGCGAAGCTGTAGACAATGAGGCGGGAGTAATTACCGCGTAAGTAAAAGTAAGATGTTTGTTAAATAGTCTGGGAAGGAAAGGAAACATAACAATGCTCGGCGTTCTTACAAGGCTCGGTAAATAAACGCTATGTTGTTCCGCACCGACTTCAGGTGGAAGTTAAGACGGTAATTCCATTACAATTATTTTGTTGAAAAATATAAATAAAATGCACAAATTCTTATTTTTAATAGCGTCTTAAGTTACTAAAATTTTTCATAATGTAGAAGAAAAAAGTCCTAAAAATATATATTTGTTTCGTGTATTTTTGCCTTTCTTGTTTCGATGAAAACAAAATCTGATTACATTACTCCAAATATTTATAAAACAGGTAAAAAAACTAAATTTATTTACAAAACCACTATCCCTTAATGGGAAACAGCTACGTCACCTCACCTTAGATGGGGGACACAAAGATAAATACTACTATCTCGACTTAATGGCTTTCTGTCTCTTGTCTTAGAAGGGTGTCCATCCGTGCCATACCCATCAGGTCAGTGAGACTTTGATTTGTCTTCGTTACTCGGACATTTCTCTCCATGCGAACAGAATTCTGATCTTATAGAATACGCTTTCAATTATGGTCCCTCGAGCCGGATAATTGTTTCGCGGTTATGTAATTGATGATTAAATTTACATAATAGATATATTTGAGTTGAGGTCAAAATTTACTGTTATTTAAATATTTATAAACATATAAATATATATATTCGATTTAAGAAAGGGTCCTCGATTAATATCTCGAAAGTAGATGTTTGCTTAAATATTTAAAGCGTGTAAACAAAATTCGCGTTCCCAAGTGCGGGTTATTTCACACTGCTTGTTCTCTACTCGTGAACAATATTTATTCTTAAGACATTACAGCAAAGTGCATTTTTCTGGGTACTCTTATCGATCATAGCGATCGAATATAAACTTTATACGTATGATAATAAAGCTGAAATTGGTTTGCATCGAAAAACAAATAAGTCAGTGTCGTCACCTGAGCAAGCGGAGCACAGCCCCACAACAGGTTTATATCAATTTTCTACCAAGTGCGCCTGGATCGTGGAAATCACTTAACTGTTTGTGATATTCCATGTCCTTGTTTAAAAGAAGACCATATGAGTCTGCATTGAAATCGATTTTGCAAATAAGCTCTACTCAAAGAAGCGAAATTCACAATAAATTCAACATTTTCATCCAAATAAACGGAATTATCTTTCGAGAATTTAATGGAATGGCTTTTTGATACATTGTTAATAAATTGAATGTGATCAAAGTAATCAGAGTTCCGCAGAACCATCTGAACAAATTTGTAAACAAAAGAATTCCTTATTACTCACTCGCGATATATATTTTTTGTTAACAGACGGTAAATTGCTAAACAAGCGAGGAATGTAGATGAATGCCGTTTGGCAATATCTGCCCACGCCGCTTCATTAGTTATAACTAAATCTGAGTATTCAACAAAGAGTGGGTGACTATACTAATGAAACTAGAACTGTGTTAGTATGAACTAAATTTAATGACATTTTAAAGTGCAATATTATATTCCTATGTAATTAATGCTTTACATGGGACATAAGATTTTAGATTCCATGTTGATACCACAATCTTTCTCAAGCGCCCATTTCTTTAGAAAGGTTGTAGCATAAACATATTTGAAGCTAAAAACAGGCAAAAGACCAAATAATTAAGTAACATTTTTGTGTGTCAATCGATTTTTTTGTAGAAAAGCTATTTAATGTTAAAAAATATTATATACATTCAGTTATAAATATGTTCGAAGCTTGCAAAATAAATCGCCAAATTGTCGGTACAAATAATTAGTTACAATTAATTGCCTACGAAAAAATTAAAAATAAAAATGATAAAATAAAACCAGCTAAAATAACAATGATGATTTCAATATTGTATATATATATATTCATTTGCGTCTGGTTCTATTGTTCATACATATTTATACTTGAATTGACGCAAATAATTGTGTACGTTGACTGAATGATATTTCCATAAGAATATTATTCATTCTAGAAGTATATTAGATAAGTGATATGTGTTCTTCATTACTCTTGTGAAACCTCAATAACTCAGGGTTGCTTAGCGATGCTAAGGTCGCAGATACAATCCCTACCCATTTTATCTTATGTCGTATCGTATAAGCAATAACTGCTAGCTGTATTATTATTTTTAATGAAAAGAAAATTTCAAGCAAACTGCCGGTAAAAGCTCTTAGCTAGAAAGTGCAGTAATATAAGTTCCGTATTAGGTACTATTATAGCAATTAGACGAAATCTGTCTCATATTTTTAGACTTTGCGAAGGGTATGCAGGAAAACGATTATGCTCAGACAAAAGTAGGGAAACACTTTAAGAGCCAATTGGACACATGTTGGTTCCCTAGCTAAGGTTTTTACTCCTCCTTTTACCTAACTGACACGAGGATAATGCTTTTATGTTGTACCCTTTTTAATGTTAAAGTTTTTGAAAGTGTTTCTACAACGAGAGATCCTTTGTCATGTTTAGTTCTACATATTATATTATTTAAGATTTTTTTGGTTGAAATTTGAATATTTCCAAAAATTATGGCAGATACGTTTGTTTTATGAGTTTAGACAGTAAAATATACACAAGTCAGCGTTAAGAGTGCAACAGTCACTTTTCAAAGTAACAATTGTCAAGCGAATGAAAAAAACAATTCCGCAATTAAGGTTTGCCGTTTCAGAATGTGTTTTCGGCAAAAAAGCATCGTCGGCAGTAGTTAACAGCGTCGGCAGGATTACGGTAGCAAAATAAAATATATTCCACGAACAGTTTCCAGCAATTTAGCCACCGTGTCGCGTGCTAGCCAATTCCCTCCTATGTCGCCTATATGGTACAAGCTACCGTTAATTGAAATCGGAGTTTTTCGTCTAATTCCATGGCCGCGTTAATTGGATGCTATCGTGTCTGAAATATGGAAAAATAAGAGCTATGTTTTGACCACTGGACAAAGACCTTTCGATCTCGAGAAGAATATTTGAAGCTGCTCACAATACTACTAAATTTCATTAGTTATAATAGTTTTCGTTCACTATTTACATCAGAAATAAATTATAAACAACATATCATAAATTTTAAAATTCAGTGGTGCTTGCCTGGGTTTGTATTTTTAGTAACGTTTATTATTTTTATTATTTCAAGTGTACACGTTTTATTCTAGTCGCTTTATATGTAACGAGTGTTTAAATGTACTTATTGTATAGATTTATGTTCGTTCAATATCTTTATACATTATACTCGTATATGTCTTTTACAAAGGCGCGCCCCTCCCCGTAAAATTATTGGCGTACATTAGTATGAGTGACGCTGGTGCTTAGAGATGTCTTTGTGTGCGTAAGATGACTAATGTAAGAATGAAGACAGCAAATATATACAAATTAGATTATGTCTGTTAATGTACGTCGATAATTTAACATTATTTCGACTTGAATTCATAAGTGAAGAGAGCTATACATACATAGGTACAATTATTGATTTTTTATTAGTCTCAAGTTTTTGAGGAAGAATCATGTTAGATATCATGTTAGATATCTTATGTTCACAAAAAATATACCGACTTTTATTAAAGTCCATACACTAAATTCAGATAGATCGACATTCAAACACATATATAGTTATACAAAACTAGTTGGTGCCCGAGGCGTCATTTTCACGTGGTAGGCATAAAGGAACATTTGTCCTTCTTTGGAGTTCATGTTTGCTTCGTAATAAATTTTATCAAATTTGGTTCATTGTTTTGGTAGTGAAAGAGCGACTTATAGACCGACAGAGGTTTTTTCACATTTATAATATTAGTATATTTAATTTATTATAGATTGCCGGAAAATAATATTCGGTTCGAGGCATCTATAACACATATCCATACATGTCTTTAAACAGCGTTTAAGTTAGAATCGTATAAGTTAGGTTAGGTAATATTCTTTCAAAATTGCTTAATAACGTAATCAAATTCATCAAACGGCAGCCATTGTTTATTGTTAATTTAATTAATGTTTCACACTTTATATAAACACAAATAGAGTCACTTTGAATTAAAAGCAATTTCATTTTAACTGTGTAACAACTCCCCCGACAATTATTTGCAGGAATGAGGAAAAGTGAGTTAGAAATAATTTCATCTTATGACAAAAACAACCGCAATCACGAAAGCCACTATTAGTGGTAACGCGATTAACAGACTCTGTCTAGCGACACGCCGAGTTCAAATTAATAACTAAAATTTAATGAGAATGGAGTTTCAGCTTTGCAACTTGAAAATTTCTTACATAGGGTTCGATTATAATACCGTTCAGAAATTAAAACCTCAAAAGTATGATACCAAATTTTGAGTTGCGTACAAAATATATTTTTCTAGAAATAGATACTGTCGCAATTTCAAAGACATTAGCGAAAAAAAATTGTTACTGAAGCTGAAGAAAAATTGTTTGCATATTCTTGCAATTTTAGTACTGTGAGATATTTTAAGTGCTAAAAGATAAAGTTTTTGAAGGTTAAATAAATTTTGCAGTCTAAGTTGAATTACGAAATGCATAAATACCATAATGTTGTTTCGAAAAATAAAGTTATCACAGGCAATCTCATACTCAAAACCTTAATAAGGTTATGATTTATGGTAAGGTTTCATTAATCGGATACTTTTTTTTTATTTGACACAACAATAATAAAATCAAGAAGAACGATATATAATATAAATATAAAAAAAACAAAAAACTATTCTATGTACTGCTTTTATTATGTAATAAGTAACGTCAATGTTTCGTTTGTTTAATTTAGCTGCGCGTTAAACAAAAACAAAAGAAGAAAAATTCCACTCATCATGGTAATTATAGGATCAACGAGAGCTCTAATCACAGAAAAATAAGAAAATCCTTTCCTTCAATATTCGTCGTAGCAGCCGCATTTTGAAATGGAGCGACGTATAAATCTGTACAGCGTGACACCACCGTCTTTTGTTTGAGATGCTTTCAACGCGTTGCAATGATCTACAACTCTTCAAAGTACCACAACGATGGCTTGGAAATGACGTTGACTGCTATTGTCACATCTCCTTTGTGTCTGTTTTTTTGTCATCTCGACACTCTTCGGTAGTAGCTTTTAAACTGTCACGTTGAGTTTATTTTGAATGGGATCAAAATTTGCCGTATTGTTAGCTTGTTGATGTAAACAATAACCAACTTTCATGTTTATAATCTGAGACGCGCGTCTTTGTTTTTCCTTTGATATTCTCTCACATTTTTGATTCAATAGCGTTACTTCTCCATGATATAAATTGTATTAGTCTTAAGTCAATATTATTATTATACAAATTGTTTTCTTCGTGAAGATTGTCAGCAAAACATCAGTTATTTTTAAGATTGTAGGATAATTATGATGACATTTCTATCCCTAGTCTGAATTCCGTGATAAATTCTAAATCCGGATGTCGAATGAGTCAAGATATCAAAAACTTGCTTGCCTCATAAATCACCACATTATAGTGAAACCAGTTTCGTAACTAGGCGTTTCTTAGAAGAAGGCTGCCTGTGTTTATCCAGTGTAATAAAATATGGCTTCTCATAAACAAGATGCAAATAAACAATGGCGTTTAATACATTAACTGATGGAAGCTAAGTGTGAATAGTTCCGAGAATAGTTTTAGTGTTGGTATTTACTATTATATCTATTACAACACTCAGCACAGCGCAGCACCTTTTCTGTTTTGAGGTATAAGTTGATGATGTCTTTTTTGGCGTTAGTTAAGGTGGACGCTTTCAAGAAGCACAATCTCACTGTGCTAGTCAAATTATGGTGCAATTTTGTATGCCTAACACGTGGGTATTATTTCATTCCTGTTATAATTTCGTAGAAAAATAACCTACTTCGAAGGACCCAAGAGCCAACAATGCCAATTTCCAAATTAATATGCTTTACTAACCCACGAACACGAGACATATAAGCTTGCGGCTAGACCACTAATAGTTAGTTAGCAAACAGTAATATTGGTAATAGCAAGTCTAAACAAGAATTAGTTATGGGTCCGATAATTACCCAGATTGCACTTTAATTTTTATTGATAGGTTTATTGTTTCATTAATATTTAAAAATAAATATATTATTTTATTCAAAACAAGTGTGCGAATGATTTAAAAAAAAAAACTAGACAAAAATTTAACACAAGTCATCAAAGGGCTCTTGTGACTCTGACTCAGCACGTGATGTGGAAAAATACCACAACGCTGATTGTGCCTGAGCCCTAGTCGGGAGAGGATCAGTAATAGGTTTAACCGCTTTTTGTAGTGTGCATTTCCAAAAAAAGTATCTCCAAAACCAGTGCCTTAACTTATAAAGCTTTGAAAGGATATTCTTTAAATTAATGTAACTTTGATAAAATTGTTTTACTTTACACTTAACACTTTTTCGTGACCGTCATCTTACCGCCAAACAGCAATACGTATTATCATGTTCCGGTATGAATGGTGAGTGAGCCAAGTTAACTAACTACAAGCACAGGGGACATTACATCTTAGTTTTGGTTGGCAGCGCATTGGTGAATTGTTAATATTTCTTACAAAGTAAATTTCTATGACCACTCTCCACTTTGTGGCCCATTTATCCAATAATATAATCTATCAAATTTTTCAATTAAAATTGGAAACAATTTAAAAATTCTTATCATTTATAAGACTAAATGACATTTATTAAAAAAACATTAATTTTAAAGAAACATGCTACGTCTATGAAATGAGTAGTGTGAAATAAATACATTTATCATACCATAAGAAATAGAAAATTATATTACCTCATGGGAGAATATTAATTCTGAGTTACTAAAAGGCTTGGACAGCCTTAACATTCAAACGCATAAGCTACCTGTAGTCGTTTGCTAACAAACACTGAAGGGTTAACAGTCTACTGCGTAACACAGGCTGTTTGCAAAAAGATCCCTGCACGGGGTTCAAATAAAGGATAAACAAAAAAAAAGAGATGACATACGCGCAAGTGAGTGAATTTGACACGAATTGTTTCCCTGTACGTCATTGTGATTTATTTACCTCCAGGAAAAAGTCGTGATGTATTTTGATATTAAAACTGATATGCTTTGAAGTTCTGTCACAAACAACTATCCGTCGCAAGCATTTCCGAACTAAATATTACGTTTTTCATTTTCATTTTTCTACACATTCGTGACGATGATAGTCTCAAATATGTCTGGATGTTTCACAACTCGTGAAAAATTAAAATGGAATCAAAATATTACTTATTAATATTAAAAAAAGAACATCGCAGAACATTAAAATAGAAGTAATATAATCAAATAATTTAAATAAATAATTTTATAAATTAAAATCACAGGATGTTTCCTGTGATTTTAATTTATAAAATAATTAATATTCTAAATTATTTTAAAATTAATTTGGTCATATTTTACAGTTTGCTGACCAACGAGTTCGAATGTTACCGATGTTAATGATGATTCAAGCAATATTTCCACCACATAAATTTGATACCGTATTTTACAACATACAAACGCGGTGGGCACTTACTGACAGTAATAAATCAGTACCTCTGATATCGACTAGTGGCCCATCAAGTTGATAAATGCATGTAACGCGAGCCCTTACAGCCCCATAGCTGCGAGCTATGAGAAATATAAAGCTACCCAGCCAGAAAACACTTTTAAATCGTCAGATGATATGGATAATTTTTCACGTTTTATCTTGTACTTTTATCTGTGGGAACAGAATGTAAAGGGCGTTATTGATCGGTGTAAGTGCTAAAGGAACTCAGTTTTGATAAAGTATTAAGGACTTTTCCATTCTAGCGAAAAGGCAACTCAGTATCAGCCGCCTTTTTAGATATCATGCTGAAAGTGCCGTATAACGTTCTAAAATTAACAAAAATAAACAAATAATATATTACTACTGATTTAATTTGATTAAATTATATGTTTGAATCTTATTTTAAGAAATAAACGCATTTTATATTTTTGATTTTACTTATCAAAGTATATGTTTTGTATTAATGTGGTGTTCAAACACTGCTACCCAACCCTAAAGGTGCTACTGACAATTTCTTGACAATTTTACTGAAAAACCTAGTAACTTTTATTCACTTTGTCCGGCATTTAAGTCCGTCCTTGTTCATCGAGATATGCAAACTTATAAGAAGCGGAGCATCGACTACAAACGATAGGACTTAAATAAATAAACATATATTTTTAATATTGACAATGAGGTAAATGCCTCGAGATCTTGGATAGCATATCACTTGTGCTTGGTATCATACTAACTCATTACACTAATCGAAACACAGCAATACAAGCTATGGATGTTTGCCGATGAAGTAAACAAAGCTGAACGACCAATCAAATGACGTTAAGTAAACGGCAATATCCTAAAGTGTTCGAATTCCAGATCAAGATTCCGATCGTTCTGTTATGAATGCAAAACATTTCAGAGCTCCAAATTAATAAGAGCTTTAACTCAGCGGGAAGCAGTAATTATTGATTGAAACTTAAATAAAATTCGTAGAATATGTTTATGCCAACTCTTTTCCGATTGTAAATTATTTGATAGAAGGCAAATAAATGCAACAAATAGTTTGTAAAAGCGAGCCAGCAATTTAAATCAATACACGTATCGATTTATACTTCCTCCATTGAATAGCACAATCCAACTTCCCGTTCAATGAATGCCGGCTCGCTGAATGCATTCTATTGAATCTATACAAGGTTCATTCTTATCTCCTTAATACATTGTGCATGTTCTCAACAGTTGCGAAATTAAAACCATTCGGTAGGATTCCCTGAAGGGCTCCCGATGTCTGAGGTTAGGGTTACGCACGACTCGATTGAATGTGGTCTGTGGCGAGGGACTAGAAGTTCAGAACCCGATGCGGTGTCATTAAATGAGGTAGGAAAGAGGCGGACGCCCTCAATACTTTCAGTGTAGGCTCAAACTTGCTAATGAGTTGGCAAATGAGCGTGTCTCCTAGTTAAAATAAATGCGAAGTAAAACAAATAAAGTTGGCTTACGATCACATTTTAAAAGTCCATGTTTCTGTAACTTATTTTCTTCTTGTTCCATCTGTGAATTAAACATCATAAAAAATTCTTTATAATTAATCAAACATTACAAATCAATATACGCTTTAATTTTATTAATAGATTTATGCAGCATTTAGTTTAGCTAATGAGCTGAGCCATAATTATATTTCAATAAAATAAACATTATGTGCAGTATTTAACAAAATAATACTGGGAAGGCGTACATTTATACGGATGTATTTTATTCTATAAATTATTAAGCCAAGTTTGGTAAGGCATTTAACAAAGGCTCGTATTAATGCAAAGGGCGCTTCGCTTCCTGCCTTGGCGACATTCGAAATGTTAATTTAACGGAAATTAAAGTTGTTTCCACTCGTTACCCTTTGGACATGACTCTGTTTCATTCTTCGAATGTTGAATTATAATAAATGCTTAAATCCGATTATACCGTTTAAGTTATTATTCACTGTGATTATAAATCATTTTTATGACACATTTCTCGAAGCCACATGCCATACACATATCTCATATATTAGATAAATAAAAATAATCTATCGAAGCAGTATTATCTTTATGACTATGAGATAGAGTACAGTGGACAGATTAAACCAGACACCAGACATTTTTATTCTTTATATGTATATTGCTAATTATACGAATTTACTTCTGCGTATGGTAACTTGCTGACAGGAAATATCCTTTAAAAATATATGTATAGCATAAAAATGCACAATTGCTGTTAATATAATTAAATAATATTTATTTTTTTAAGTTAATTAAAAAATATATAATCATTTACTAATAACTAAATGTAAAGAAATGCTTTATAAATACTACACATGGTTACGTATATTATACCGTTTCTAATTTTGTACGAACGAGATGATAGTGGCAGCTAAGTAGATGATATATAAAGATAGAAAGATATATTAATATAATTTATGAATTAGTAATCGCCCGTGGCTTCTCTCGCGTTTTAGGGATTGGTTGTCATGTGTTTGACAAAAAAGTGGCCTTGTTGTGTCCTTTCTTGGAGCTCAAGTTTGCATCATACCAAATTTCATCAAATTCGATTCAGTGGTTTGTTAGTGAAAGAGCGACATACAAACAGACAGAACATATTCCACCACGCTGTTCCAATGCGGGTTGGTGGAATACACATGTGGCAGAATTTCTTTGAAATTTGTCACATGATGTCTCACGATGTTTTCCTTCACCGCTGAGAGTACGAGATGAATTATAAAGACAAATTAAGCACATGAATCAGCGGTGCTTGCCTGGGTTTGAACCCGCAATCATCGGTTAAGATGCACGCGTTCTAACCACTGGGCCATCTGGACTCTATATAGGTTAAATGTTATATTATTTCTAATGAAAGTGCGTATTGAATTTTAATTCGTCCGATGACTAGACTAAACGCCGAGCGACGCACCTGCATTAGTAATTTACTCTCATTGCAACCGCGACCACTTTAACATCGTAATCCATTTAAAGCATTATCCAATCATGATACTCAAATGCGACGTCTCTCCGAAAAAATTAAGCGAATTTGTTCACTATGTCCAGATGGATAAGGATCAATGGTGTGGTTGTGAAAGTAGATTAGAACAGGTAATTAAGTGATAATGCTCGTCCGGTATTGTTACACTGATATCATCTATTTGTGATCACTTTTTAATTATAACATTCGGAATAAATTTATAATAATTACAATTGAAATTCAGCTGATGTTGATCGTTGAGGTAAATATCTGTGGAATCAAATTGAGTTTGAAGACAGAAGATAAAATGTTATATTTTATGTATTAATCACATTAAATGCTGAAATATATACAAATATGAACTAAAACTAGTTACTGTATAAATCTTGACCGTGTGGAATGGTGGCAAGAATGCTAGCAGCATTTCCTCTTTGAATCGCAATTCCCTTTCCTCTGGGCAAAAAACGAACCAGCCCTCCTGTCACCAGTGGAGGCAATATATAAATATAATATACATAATAATAACTTATTAATTTGAAATGGTGATATGACCATTACTTTATAAGTTCATAACATGCAAATAGTCTGTATTATTATTATTAATTTTTACACATACTCAAATAGCACAGGGCTTAAGATGTCCGTTGTTTTTCATCATATATTCAAGGCAAATATTCTTACACTTTTTTTCTGAGAAGCAACTTAGTTTTAACTGATTTGGGTCAAGTTAATTTGATGTATAACGAGTTAGCCTAAGTTTGTGACAAGAGAGAACAAGTATGAACGATTTCGGATCTCTAAATTGACTGTCATCACGACGCGAACCGTTGAATTATTCAAGCCCTTACCCTTAGTATTAAAACAAATCTAATACTTTGTACATGTTAAATGTTATTTTTTTTATATTAATTATATTCCTGTCTTTATGTACTATAAAATAAATAAGAACAAAACACGATTATTATTGATAGAGAAATCTGCGAGTGCTGGCAAATTATTGGACAATAGAAGGTTGAAATTTGTGCACAACTGACTTTCCATATTCTCCCTCTTGCTCATTGGGGATAGAAAATACAGTTAGGAAATCTGTATGAGATAAAACTAATATATATCAATTTCCAAAAATCTGCTATTAAGCAGCGTGCTGGAAATAACTACAAGACTTATCAAAACATAGTATAAATAATAATGAGATTTTTTAATAGATAGTTTGATTCTAGGATAAGGTATACCTATATATACAATATAATAGAGAGATATTAATAATTTTAGAGGTTTCTGAACTGATGTCGTAAGTAAGCTAATTTTTTGCGCTAACATTGCAATATAGATATTTAGCATCAGAATTGTACCTGTGCGAAGCCAAAAAAGGGGGTTGTTTAATGCAAAATAAAAGAAGCAAAATAGACGCCATCTAGTCTACGTAATGTTTTATCTAATACGCATATTCAGTGTGAAGTGTCTATCTATAAAGAATAAAATGACAAGGTTCTTATCTTATCTGTTTGTGGGTTAAAAATAGTACTTATATTGTTAGCATATAAATCATTTAGAATATAAACAAAATAATCTTTTCGTAGAAAAAATTGTAATGAATTCACTTTAGTTAGTTCCTGGTTAATATTGACGAATTTAGTGAGTTTTCTTTATCTTATGTATGAAAAGAATAACGAAACAATATTTACATTTTGTACAATATATACCACATGACCGCTTGCAAACATTAATTAAATTAACGATTCTTTGCGACCTAACATTTTCACTTCTTGCTCATCCTTGTAGGAAAAGTCAAAACAAGACTACCAAAAATATTGAATTCAATAAAAAAATATTTAATTTGCAGTAGATTTAACAAATACACGTACTAATAAAAAAAAGAGTAACTACTGAGTTTCTTGCCGGTTCTTCTCGGTAGAATCTACTTTCCGAACCGGTGGTAGCTTCCCTTAATTGTAAAATGACGATTCAAAAGTGCTTGTAAAAGCCTACTTGAATAAAGTTTATTTTGATTTTGATTTTAATCTTTAGGACTTATAACAATTAATAATAAAACAAAATAATGCCGTCGTTTATTAGGTACATTAGATAGTAGGTAAATTATATATTAATTGTTATCTAAACCTAAACCTATTGGAAGGGCTTAGCTGTATCGATGGGGTGGTTAATTAAATTTCAGACGGTCTAGTATTTCAGCTATGCACCTCCGCCTACAACACTCCGACCACATGTATGTTACATACGCTTATATATCAGATATACGAGCAAGAGCAAGCATCGAATACACAAAGGGTGTAACCAGAGAATTCAACATTTTATAAAAAGAATAACTTTGACATTTTGGGTTATCTATTTTTACTCTTTTCAACCGATTGTTTCTTTTTACTTTTTATTTACAAAAAAAAAATATTTTATATTTATAATAAATAATATATTTGAAATCAAGGAATATATTTAGAATGTTATTTGGAAGTTACATACTAGGACATATATTATTTATATTTTTAAATTAAAAAAGGTGTAATGTATTTATTTCTTTTGTTGGAAACTTATAGGACTTAATAATGCAAGGTATATGTAACCTTAGTAAATAAATTTAAAAAAAAATACTACTCGTTATATTTTCCATCCAACGTAATTATTTGAATTCGATAATTATAATTTATCAATGTAATCGATATTATTCATTTTTAAAAATTTAAATGCGCTTGCGTTTACTTTTTATCACTCACCTGACAATTTTATCAACAATACATATTGTTATCGATAAAAACTAAATCAATAACAATTATAAATTTGATTATTTTACACGATGAGTAAAATTCAATTAAGCAAAACTGAGGACATTTGAGTGCAATTCAATTTTAAGACTACATATCACTAACTGAATGATGGTAGAATTTTTAATTATAGAGCGCCTTAATAAAGCACATTTCGTAAATTTAGAAAGTCACAAGTGTTCTTAAATGGCTTGTACACATAAGTCAAAACAGTAAACTACTGATTAAAACTAAAGACTGGAGATAGTCCCGTATTTAGAACGGATGCATCTTATGTATCCATCAAAGGGAGCCCTTAGCTCAGCCGTGGTATGTTAATGTTGACCTACCATTTCGTTAAATCTAAGAACATAACCGTCTTTACTAAACGGGCATACCTAAGGCCCCCGTCCTGAAAGTCCCCGAATAACCAACAATTTCTCTGACACGTTTATTCTCACGTTTTACTGATATATTTTAGAAATTGGCATATTGGATGTAATAAACAAAAATCTTTATCAAAAGGCTATAGACGATAGTCGACATAAAAATTTAAAAGCTATAAACGTTAAATATTTTGCTAGATATTTAATAAATTAAATATAACAGGCCCCAAATTCATATCTGCTCAAGGGCCCCAGCAGAGCTCGCTTAGATAAATAAACAAAAAATAATCTCTCATTACGCAATCTCGTTTCGGATGATAAAATATTTTAGATTTGTCATGGTTACATTTTTTTTTCAAAATGATATACGTATTTTATAAGAATAAAAATAGTAATAATTCAGAAATTATAATTAATTGATCTAAGACGTCATGATATCTATCTATAAAATTTATTTCAAGTTGATAACATCCACTAATCACAGATTCTACCGCCAAACCTAAACAAACCAGTACTTATTATTATTGGGTTTGGATTTTATTGTTGAGTTAGCCCGTGTAACAGCGTTTTAGAAGCAATTATAAATTGAATTTGATTATGTGTTATGAAAATCACTGTTATTTTAGTTTCCAATACCGTATTGTAATGTGTAATTACTGTATGAAAAAGTAAAGTGAAATGAAAAAGTAATTAATAATAATAATTAATAACAGAAGTTAACAATAATATCAAAATATAATCATTATATACACAAAAACTACCCGCCAAATAAGAAACCCAAACCTCACTGATATCGTGGGCTCTATTTGAAAAAAAAAAAAAACAATACAAGGAATTGACGCATTAGGGGGGAAAACTGCTGAGAATATATAAAATCATATTACTATTGAAATATTGAAGTATTTTACATGAGTGACAAGTACAGATAAAAAATGCAATGTGACATTTGAATGATTGTTAATATCATACAGCGAGATATAGTTAGGAAAAAATAATCATATTCCTAGAAGCGTCATGGAATAATTAAACTGTATTAGTAGACAATTATATTATACAGATAAGAACAATTATACATCGATTACATTTTAGCGCTTAAGGACTGATCACACGATATGCATACATAATCATAGGCGCTGTACTCAGACCAAGACCAGTACAGATACATAGTATGGTTTTGTAGACATGACTTGTCGAGCCCAGGATTACGACGCCATGTTTGTTTACTAGAACGATAAGTAGCGATACAATGTGTTTATAATTCATTATTTTAGTTTTTGATACATTTAAAATATTATTTGAAATAAAATAATTTATCCTATTAATTGTTTTACTCAAATATAACTCACGGCATTTTAAACTATTAAATTCGTTTAATATCAACATAGGTTCGAAATCCATTAAATTAATTCCATTATTCTTTTTTATGTTATTTTTTTAACTTAATCGATGTATTGGATTTAGTTAGATCGTACATACAGAGCAATATTTTCCATGAATCAAATGACATTCTTTAAAATTGAGCTTTTGAAAACGCCTGTGTAAATGAGGCCTTAATCTGAATTTCATACTAAATCGTCTAGGCGCTAAACACACTAGCAAATCCTATGTAACGCGGCGACACGTGTGACATTGACTTATGTTGACCCATGGATTACAAGCGGTGTTTGTTTAAGCAAGCGATATATTGTTAGATTGAAATAACAATGAGTATAAATTAATAATATGAATAATGGAAGTTTAATTGCAATCAAGGAGTGACAATGACTTATCGTAAATGACGTAATTTCGATATAAAAAATGATCATTACAGAACAGAAAAATTTAAAAATGATGTAATATTCATTATCCAACAAATATGATGGAATAAAAATCATACATACCCTATTATAACCTAGTTATTTAGAATCTAGATGATTTATACAAAAAAAAAATAAAAAAATTTAATCACAGTTCTCATTCATTATCATAACTAATAAATCGAATCCGGAACGGGAATACATTTATATGTTTAGGCAAATAAATTATGTTTATATATTTATATACATTATATATTAACTCGTATAAAGTTTATATTGAGTGAAATATCAACGCTGAGCGAAAACTGTTGGAGCTGCGACCGCTAGGGTTGTCGTTTAAAGATTATGTATATTTTATGACGTTATTTACGCGACATAACGAAGTTTTTTCTATCAACCCTTCTTTAAAAGGAAAAATAGTATATTATTCATAACTTTATATATTATTATATACTTATGTAGTTAGTCTATTCGTCTAGATGTAATTAGTACAATACGATTCTCTAATAAAAAAAAAAACACTTTAGTTTCCATGACTTATGATTAAGAAATTTCGAAGCATCTATCAAATTTCTATATCATATTATTTAGTAGAACTAACTAATTTAGTATCTTGATTGAAAATATAAATTTTGTATTTCTATGATCAAAAACAGTAATACATTTTTATGTAGGTAATGTGGAAACGAACTGTCAAGAACTGTCAGTTTGAACATCTATACATATTTTTAAACTCAAACTCAAACTCAAACTCAAATTCCTTTATTCAATATAAAAGCATTACACTTACTTATTGATTGTCAAATAAATACTACCACCGGTTCGGAAAAAGGAACACCCTGACCTGAGAAGAACCGGCGAAAGAAACTCAGCGGGTCTTTTTTTTCTGTTATTTTTTTTTTTGTCAAATTTATAAGGTACATAGTGGTATATGATTAGAAATAGCCAGGAGGCGATCGTTTCATTCCCAAGGTGTGCTATCAAACATAAACTCGCTAATTTTATAGTAACCTTTTGCACACAAGCGTTCCTTAACAATTTTTTTAAATTTGGCAACAGAAGCATTTTGAACGCTTTCTGGGATCCTGTTGTAGAAGCGTATACATTGCCCCACAAAAGAGTTACTGACTCTATGCAGTCGAGTAACAGGAGTAACAAGATTGTGTTTGTTCCTTGTACCAATGTTATGAGAATCACATTTTCTCATAAAAACATTAATATTTTTCCGTACATACAAAACATTACAAAATATGTATTGAGAAGCAACAGTCAATATCTTAATTTCTTTAAATCTATGCCTTAATGATTCCTTGGCTCCTAGGTTATAGATTGCGCGAATAGCCCTCTTCTGCAGCACAAATATAGTTTGGATAGCGGCTGCGTTACCCCAAAGCATAATACCGTAGGACATTATACTATGAAAGTAACTAAAATATACTAGTCGAGCCGTATCAACATCAGTAAGTAATCTAATTTTTTTGACCGCAAATGCCGCAGAACTCAGTCTACCCGCCAATCCGTTTATGTGGGGGAGCCACTGTAACTTGGCATCAAGAGTAAGGCCAAGAAATTCAGTTGTTTCAAAATTTAAATATAATTTAAATATAATGTAGTCAAACAACTTAGTAACTATTTCATAGAATATATTTAATACTATAGGCTATTTGACAATGAGAAAAATAAATTGTGAATTATTGTAATCAGTGTATATTATGAGTTTAAAAGTGGTTATTTACTAACGAAAGTTGAAAATAATAATTAATTTATTCAAAAATCCATAAATAAAAATTTTCAAACGTTTGTCACGTGACACAAAACGCTTCTGATTGGCCGGGCTTATGATGAAGTCACTTTCTTGTAAACTTTGATTTTCTACTATATGTACCACAGATTAAAATACAGCAAAGTGACAAGTAGCGGTTTTGCGCGCTATTTAAATATGAAATTTTTTATATGATATTTTTCGGCAAATGTGTAATAGAAATGAAAAACAAAACTTTTACTGGGTTCCTTAACTTCTATTGAATAATATAAAATGGATTTTAAAAACCAGTCAAAAAGCCTATCATAGTACTTTTATAGCAAACTCATAAATGTAAACTACGTATTATTTTTATACAATGAATATTATTCAAAATTCACCGACTTTTCCACACCATTATACGAGCAACGTCATAGTTGGCGGTCAATGAATCAAACGTCCGTGTCAGCGTTCAGTAAAAATCAATAAGATCAAAAGATATCTGATGTTTTGCAGAATCGAAATGCTTCGGGCATTTTCTTACTTAATTAACCAAACAGGGTCAACATTTTATCACACATCGGCATAAATCCTGCATAAACCATAAACGTTCTATTGCAGAAAAAAAAAACAATATTTTCGAAAATAGAATAATTTCCATGTTCCGAGAATGTGTTTGGATTGTATTGGATTTTTTTATGGTATAGGTTGGCGGACGAGCATATAGGCCACCTGATGGTAGGTGGTCACCATCACCCATAGACAATGAAGCTGTAAGAAATATTAACTATTTCTTACATCGTCATCGTCAGGTGCCACCAACCTTGGGAACTAAGATGTTATGTCCCTTGTGCCTGTAGTTACACAACAACAACTGAGTACTGATATTTGGCGGTAGAATAACTGATGAGTGTGTGGTACCGACCCAGACGGGCTATCACAAAACCCTACCACCAAGTATTTTGACTACATTAGTAAAACTGATGTCTTCTTAACAAATATAATTACTAGAAAAATTGAAAAAATATTGATGTTGTCTTTAATATGTTTCGATAGAACTAGACTATTAAAAATTAGACAACTTTGTCATCTCGTGCAGTGAACCGTATACGTTTGATAAAACAATTAACCGTCCCTTTGTCAACGATAATTTTATCTCCACGCTCCGCTGATCTGTGACTTATGATAATCTGATTGCTGGGGAGACGATGAAAGGACTATGAATACGTGCCTTTTGTAGGACAAACTTGATTTACTATGAAAGAAAACCGGAATTGTTTGGAAGATCCCGAAGTTCTTTATCATAACTTTCGGATGAAAAGGTTTTTTTTTTCGTTCTTATTAAATGCTTTCATTCGGATCCAGCTGCTGAGATTTGAGAGGCGTCGTTGCAATATTTTTATTCGTTACAACAATATCGTCTATTGTAGAGGACTTTATGGGAAGAGCAATAAGATGCTTTTATTATTAATGAAATATTTACTACATATATATATTCATTCATAAATCGGATATAGATGCAAATCAAAAATCTAAATCAAAATAAACTTTATTCAAGTGGGCTTTTACACGCACTTTTGAATCGTCATTTAACAATTAAGTGAAGCTACCACCGGTTCGGAAAGTAGATTCTACCGAGAAGAACCGGCAAGAAACTCAGTAGTTACTCTTATTCAACATTTAAAAAATACAAAGTCATGTTACTTAATACAAGTATTTAAATTAATATATCCTGCCTGGAAGTCACCAGGTATTAATTCCACGCTTTTTTAACATCTACAAAATCTTGTATCGAATAATACCTATGCCATATTTACCAATGATTTTTTTTATAAACGATTGGAATTTACGAAACGGTAAAGTTAAAAATGTCTGATAGCGATGTAATCATGTCCAGAATTCCTAAAAACATAATCTGTTACACGATGTCAAAATTATAAAACTTTTTCGGC
This sequence comes from Vanessa cardui, assembly GCF_905220365.1. Classification (NCBI taxonomy): domain Eukaryota; kingdom Metazoa; phylum Arthropoda; class Insecta; order Lepidoptera; family Nymphalidae; genus Vanessa; species Vanessa cardui. The sequence continues at coordinate 8,526,713 of NC_061135.1, forward strand.
TTCATTACAAAATTCTTTAACAAAAATGTATTAAAATATCCAATATATATTTTGGTATAGAGACTTTGCGTTGGTGATTGCATACATATGATAATATTTGCAGTCACTAAGAAATAGCCAGACGTTTAATATAGAAGCCCATCATCTGCAGCCTGTCTGCATAACTCAATATCAGAAGTATGCGGCGTCATAACATCACAGCTATTGACTTAACCATCATATTGACAAAATCTAAAATTCTCTCATAGGATTTTAAATTGAAGATTATATACTACATAGATTAGATTAGATTAGATTATAAACTATTTTCAATTTTCGTCTTAATTTATGATATATAAAAATAAATACTTAATCCATTTTTGGATATAATATGACTATTATACGATTCCGTTTAAGGGTAAATAGACATAAAAATATATACTCATTTTTAATTATCCGAACTTTTTTTATCAATTTGTAATCTTTTACGCAACATTAATTAATCTTTATCTTTAATTACCATTCTAGAAATAAATAGAATTTTCGTTCATAATTAATTATGTATTAGATAAAATGTCAATCTGTACAAAATTAATTTGATTGAATAAACTTGATATAGCGATACAGGACAGCGTCCATTAGTGTGGATTTTAACAGTTGAATTTGTACTAGGCAAGGTTTATAATTAATGATAAGCGACGGTTTCATTTGAAGGCAGAACAAAAAGATAATTCGGTCCAATTAATCTCAGCTTCTTGTAATGGGGTTCTATGCCCCGCGCTTTTATTGGTTTTGAGCGATACTTAGCTGCCTCGATTTGTTTGTTTTACTCTTTAAATTGAATAGCGATGGCGCTTCCAAACCAATTATGAGAGATATTAAATAGGAACCCCTGAACCATATATTACCCTCAAAATGGCTCGCATTCCTAACATTTAATTTCGTCGGTTTATCACATTTAAAAAAAAAAACGATTTATTTTTCAATAAAATATATTAAGTGATATATTTCGCCCTTCAAATAATAGAAAAACAAACGTTTCTTATAAAACCTTGTTTTATCACATAATTTGAATCTTAAAAAAATCTTATAGAATTTAATGTTTCTTTTTAATACTTAAATGAGTAGAGAAACATAAATATTTGTATAACAATAATTATATCAACTTTCCTTAAAACTTAATTAAGAATGTTATTTTATAGTTTTTACAAGAATTACATTTAATATTTATTTCCTTGTTTCAGGCGGCTCTGTGTGCAGACTATAGCGTCCCTGTAGATTGCGTCGCAGCCGGTCCAGCGCCGCGTCCGAGCTCCTTTCACGAGATATCTGCTCCTAAAGTACGTACAACATACATAGCACTATACTGAACCTCGTCTAAAGCGTATACATTATGTGTATAAGCTTTATATGAAAGTATTTCTTTGATAGTTCGACGAAAACGTATCACAATTTGTTTATACTGCTGCAAGAATATTAAAGAACGAATTTTTATAAGAATGGGTAGAGTTGGATTGCTATACATATGTATATATACACGCAAAAACAATAATGGTACGTAAATAATAAAAAGTAAAATATTTTATTATATAATGTCTAATGTTTAATTTTTTCATACTTAATCTTAATGTATGATTTTTAGTTTTAGAACTATTTAACAACGAAACTTATAGACTAAAAGAACGATGACTTAGATTTATCATCACGCAATAGTAATCAATTATGATTAATTGTTTATAATTTGTTACAAATAATCACATTAAGTATTTTTATTTATACATGTCCCTACTTGTTACAACATATCTTATCCATATCCGCACGATAAGTAATTCAATGCTTCTATTCAGGCCCTTTGTTTTATTACTTGCTAGCTGTACGACCTTGAACGCCTTTAAATATAACAAAAAAAATATTGTAGCCTAAGTTACTCCCCATTATATCAATTATATGCTAGTGAAAGTCCTGTCAAAATCGGTCCAGGCGTTCCAGAGATTAGCCGGAACATCAGACAGACCGACAAAAATTGTAATGAATGTTATTTTGGTATATGTACCGTGTATAATTATGTTTTAATATTACGAAAAGACACTCCAATTTTTTTATATGTATAGTTTTATTACTTATAATATGTACATCGTTATATTAAGACATAGTATACTACTGACCTTCTTCATCGGCCGATTAATGCAATTTATATATCGATATACGAGTGTATGAATCATACATTATCATTGATAATCAATTATGATACAGACATTAGCGTTAGTTAAATCGTTACCAACATATGTTTTTAGTAACTTGTTTATGATGATTGTGGTTTCGTCGTGACTAAAATTATAAGAAAAATCACCAATGCAGAATGATACATATACTCGTATATTAGTCATGCGGAAAGGTCAATTTTTATTGAATGACCTCATATTTAAAAGAGAAATGTTGATGATTTTAATTCAATATATTATACATTCAAAGTATTTTACTACAAAGAACCATGAAATATAAAGAATTATACAAATTTCCGAACCGTAGATATATATCAAATTTCACATTTGTGATATTCCACAAAGGGGCGGCGTATTAGGTTTTCGAGACGAGATGGTCCAGTTGATAGAATGTGGATCTTAATTCAAAATCGCGGGTTAAAATTCGCTTATTTTTTTTAAATCCTCCCTTTTTTATCCGCAAAGGATAAGATTGCAAAAATTACATATTTTATACTAGCGTGTGTTGCAATGTGGTAAAATAAACACTAAGCTTAACGAAAGGAGACGCTACTGTGCACTTATTCCCGGAACTCGTTGAATCACAGTAGGAATAAAGAGGTTATTATAAATTACTTAAATACAAATAAAACGAATTTTCACTTAAGATTGAGAGAATTTTTAAAATTTTAAATATGAATTAAAAATAGTTATTGTTAGAGTCTCAATGGTTTCAAGAATGCTAACAGAATTTCCCCGTTGAATCGGAATTCCGATCCTTTCGTCAAAATATTATTTTACTGAGTTTGGATTAAGCGATTGACCTGTAGGAGTGCGTATCAGTAGAGTTACTGCTGATGGAGGCTTTCTAAATGGAGATTGTTTTGAATTAATTTATAATTATATATATGTATACAAAACGGAGTATAGATAGCCCAGTTGTTAGAAAGCATCTTAACCGATGATTTCTGCTATAATGGTCTTCCCCTAAATACCTTTTAAGTATATTGAACAAACTTCTATCGTATAAGAAATCGTATCTCACCCGTGTGATTCTTGTAACCGATTTCCGGCGATACACTATTTGGCCGCATGTTTCTCTTATCATTATAATTAGTAAATTGAATTTCGCATATATTTCAGAAAATGATAATCGTATTCCGCGGTTACAAGTTTATTCTTGCAAAATAAGTCTATGTATGATGTGTTTGTTACTATTTTTTGTATCGTAAGTCGGTTAAACTATTCACAGTTTGACGGTGAATGGTAACCGAGATAATCAATACTTCGTAACTTACATTTAATTATAATTTAGTACAAGCCTTCGTACGAAGGTATTATTAGGGTTTGGCTGGAAATATTTAGTTCAATGAACACTATGCTACGTTCTTCTATCTAAAATGTAATTCTATACCTATTCAACTTGCTTAATCATAATTAGACAAATATCATTAATTCTGATAATGATTATTGATTGATACTTTTGGTCTAATCATTCAATTAAACTATTCAAAATTTCTGTTGGTTTTTATTGGTATAACGTTATTTTTAACAATATTATATACGTATGTAACATATCAAAATTCGATTTGTTAAACCTCACACGTACCACAAAACTAATTTGCTCCCAATGCTGAATACTCCCAATACATCACAATTATCGATAAATGTAACTAAGTATATAAAAATAAAGATACATTTATCGACATTAAATTATCGTTCTGTCCGTAAATTAGGTATCATAAAAATAATAAATTTGAAGCACTATTTATAGACTTTTTTTCAATAACAAACATCAATCATATGACATCAATAATGTATAATATTATACGGATAACGATCAAATTAATTATTGCGTAAATTGAAAGAGAAAATATGTAATTATTTGTAAAAAGTCACGTTCACAAATTAATAGAAGATTTCGAAGGAAATATTAGTATCTGCAAAACAGGCATGGTATATGTAAATATAATTAAAAAGAGTATTCCAAATAAGAGTATTAAAAATGAGTTACATTAAAACTATTAGAATAATCCAGAATATTCTAAATTTAAATTTCTTTCAGTATGACATAGTGATACTGTCACAAACCTTTTGGTAATCTAGAAATCTTCAAGACAAAGTTTTTATTTAGTTCATCTGTTAATTTTGAACTATAAAAACGACTTCCGTTCTTACAAAATAACCATAATTATAACTTATAGGATTTATTTTAAAGTGTTACGTGTATGTAGGGGCTTATTAATTAATCGGAATAGGAAAAAATAGTATGCGTTTATCGTTTGTGAATGTTAAATAATTTTACATCTTTGTATCTAGTTTTTATAGTTCAGGTATACCATCTGCTTTTGCCATAACTGAACAGATATTCAAAAAAATATAAGAGAGACACAAACAGAAACAAGATAAATTGAACCGTAGAAGGCTGCCTTATTAAATATGATATCCATTGCCGTGAGACAGGTTAGCCAACTGATCAGAAAATATAATAGTGAGCAATTAAACATGGCATGAAAAGGTAACACGACTAGACCAGACCAAGGAGAGTTCAGAAGTACTTAAGGATTAACGTATTTTCCAAGGAGTATAACCTTTCTGTTCGTTAAATAATTTGTCAAATAATTAATCCGTCAAATTTAAAAATGCCATATATTTTTCTAGTGCTCAAAATCAAGGTTTGGACACTGTACCATACATATTTTTATACCACTGTACCTCGTGAGTTACACCCTTATAAGTTAAAATAATCGATGCACTTATACTATGTTATATAGACAATAAAATATTAAAAAGTATTAATTAACTAAAACAGAATGTTTAATCCCTATTATAGAAATTATTTTTTATTTTACTTGTTGTAGGGCTTTATACGAGGCATTGACCTTTGGTGTCGGCGTGTTAAATCTATCTATTAGAAGTACTAGAGTGGCACCTCAGTATGATTCCCTCTATTTTAATTTTGTTTAAATATATGTCTTAGAGGAAAATATAAACCACCATATACAGTTCAAGAACTGAAAAGTCATACATGGAATGGTATCACACAAACGGTAAATGGTAAATTTTCAACAGTAGACTAATATCATTAAATATAATTTATTAAATACAATTCACATATGTGTCTTACTTCTATACTATTACAGAGGAAAGTCAATAAAAACGAGATCGGAAACAGAAGGAATATTTTTAGGAGGAAAAACTTATACCATACGAACGGGAATACCCGGTGACTTGCAGATAATTCAACATAATTAGTTTCGTCTTAAAATACACAGTGACTCACTATAGACTAGGGTATTTATAACATAAAAATAGTTGCAAGAATAACAAGATAATTAAACATAATAGTAAACGAATTGAAGAAGCAAACAGACAACTTATTGCTGACGTAGTGGTTTTCCAATGAACCCCAAAGATAGATGTTTCCTATTCAAACCGTATAGGTGCTGTATGTGTGAGTAAATATATAAACAAACACACACACACACACACACACACACACATACACATGTGTGTTTATATTATTAAATAATATAGTCGGTTATATTGGTTCATTTAGGAATGCTTTATGACGACGGCGATATAGTTTCGACGATTCTATGACTATGAAAATGGTGATTTTTCTTTATTATTACAAATATTCAGCATTAGCACATATTTATTTTCTACGAGACAACACACACTTCAAGGTTTTATTTTTATGTACTCAATAACCCAACATGCTTTTGTTAATATTCAAGAAATGTAACAATGCTTTAAAAAGCTTAATGGACTTATAAATCTTAAAAAAAAAATAAAGCTTCCTTATGATATAACTAGTTCAATTGACACATCAGAATAATATTAAAAAAACCTATCGTTAAATGTGTCATTGCCGAGCAAAGACCGATTATTAAGAGGAAGGTTTGGACTTTAGTCCTCTGCCATTGCGGGATTTTGGAAGCATGATGCATGTGAGGTAGAATATTACATACGACATAAACAGATTACCTTACGTTCTATTTCCTATGTAGGAAATAGACAACTTACGAAATGATTCACAAAAATACATCTTATCATTTAATACTAGTTTGTAGATACTTAACCATCTCGACTTTAAATTATTTACTATACTCATTATAATTGATAGTGTAATTGAAAACAATAAAGTATACTACATTTGTGTAAAGTCCACGCAAACTAAACATTAAAACGTTTTGTAATACTATTCATAAATGTCAAGATATTCACACAGTCTTTCGTAATTTCACCATAGTTTCCACATAATATTTAACGTTTAATCAAAATCAAAGTAGACTTCGTTCAATTAGGCTTGTACACGCACTTTTGAATATAAGAGCATTATATTAAAACAAGAGCTGAGATGGCCCAGTGGTTAGAACGCGTGCTTCTTAACCGATGATTGCGGGTTCAAACCCAGGCAAGCACCACTATATAAATGTGCTTAATTTGTGTTTATAATTCATCTCGTGCTCGGCAGTGAAAGGAAAACATCGTGAGGAAACCTGCATGTGTCTAATTTCATCGAAATTCTGCCACATGTGCATTCCACCAACCCGCATTGGAACAGCGTGGTGGAATATGTTCCAAACTCCTTAATGGAAGGGGAGGCCTCTCAGCAGTTGGAAATGTACAGGCTGTTACTTTACTTTACTTTTACTTTAGTATATTAAAACGTAGCGATTGAGAATGTATATTCTACCGAGAAGAACAGATCAGAAGTATTCTTCTTTATTGTTTTGTTTGTGCCAATAAGCCAAAGACTATTTGGCCAATGTTGCTGTTAGTTTGTACTCTTTACTATCAATCTAAATATAATCTATAATATCTATATCTATATTAATATTATAAATGTGAAAGTAACTCAGATAGAGTCACTTTCTGTCTGTCTGTCGATCTTTCTTTTCTTTGCCTAACATGCGACAGCCAACACCATATAACGTAAGTGAAGTCGCGGCAACTACTAGTATGGTCAATAAAATACAATTAAATTGATATATCCTCCCTCAATGTAAAAATACTAACCATGCTATTTTATTACTTTTTAATTTAGTATTGAGTTATATGCTATATCAAAATTGTTTAACAAATGCTTTAATTTTATTTGTTATTGGCAATGTTAGTAAATATGATTACTATACGTTCTAAATCCTTTGAGGTTTGCGATAACCTTTTCAAGAGCAATGTAGGCAATTCAGATAGTAATACAAGTGAGTCAGCGAGTCATTCAACTCGCATTAGGTTAGTAACACATTGTTATTTATAACAATTGAATTTATGGTCCAGTCTTAACACTCGGATATACTTTTTATCTTATCCGCGTAAGATCCTGGTTCTGACGTAGTTATTGGAAGGCCTGTTATCTGACACGTACCTTTTGTATGTGTTTGAAGGGTTTAAGAAATTTATTATAATAATAATAATGTTACCTTGGATACACTGAATTCTGGAACTATTCTAATTAATGTTAATGATTAGCTAATTTGAATAATTAATTATTATTTATACGTGAAATAATGTACTTAATTAATAATAAATTATACAATTCGATATTCAAGATGTTTGCTGTAAAAGAAATAGCCCAACAATTAGAATACGTGAATCTTGAACTATAATGTTATTGGCTTAATTTGTTATTACAATTATGGAGAAATAGAAAACCTGATGACGTCATTTTTATGTATGAGATGAATTTTGAGACGTTAGTGTTCACTAGCCGGCTTTGGGATTGGAGAAGCACGTTAGAATAAGTTCCAAATGTGTTAAGTGGTTTTTATTCCTTGCAGTACCAATAACTTAATATTTCTATGAGCAATTAACTCGGTAAGTCTTCCATATGCGTCGAAAAATCTCTGACTCATGTTTACTTTATAAAGCGCTTTAATGTCATAAATGCATGTTCTTAAATTTGATATGCATTCCTTTGCCTTCGTGGAATTGTTAACCGTACACAAGTGTCATTTTTAGTTTCCTCTAAAATAATAGTACCGATTGTAATACTTTAAAATAATTTTATATACCCAGTGATTTGAAAGGTTTATATATTATCCGTTAAATTATATTGAGTTAATAAATACATGAGTTTTTATATCCTTAATAGTATGTTATCAGCGTTGAGTTTACTTCATTACCTCTAACCATCATCTACAATATTATGCCTAGTATTTTTAAGATTAGCAGTAAATGAGATAGTTATATATTTTGGGGTCAGTCCTATAGAACACTTAAAACCACCAAATTCACAATTAACCCTCGTAGAATGCTGAATCAAAAGTTGATAAAACAAATACTTATCATTATTATTTTTGTTACAATTATAATAGATCATTATTGTTAATTGGCAATAAATTTGAAATTAAGTAACGTAATGGGATGAGTTAAAATTAAAAAAATATATTCGCTGGTAGGATTCGCGCATAAAAGGATAATTCGCATGAACTTTTACGGTCACTAATGGAAAGTTATTGCTCTATAATCTGTATATAGTGTAACAAGTAATTAATTAATTCGCTTTCAAACAATACAATTAAATAAAACATTAAAATAACAATTGAATCACGATTACTCTAGAAAGGAATCGTGCTTAGAATTTTTACAACGAATCCCCATTCATAATTATGCTATTGGTGATTACAATGCAATAAGTCATTGAATTAATCATCAATTGCGTGTGATAGTCCCTCAGTGAGTCAGGATATGACTCAAGGCTTCATCCCCGCTTGTTGGACAGCTTCGTCATACGACAAACAATGCAGGGGGTGTGTCAGTGATTTAATGGAACTATTACAAGATTGATTTAAATTTGACATGCATATGGTAAAATAATTGTCTATTTAGATAATATTCCTGTCATAATAATTATACTATTTAGATGACTTAGCTAAGTAAGCTTTATATCTTACTAGTTATTGTCGTCGTTTTTGAGGATGGTTGTCATGTGTTAGACAAAAAAGTTGACTATGTTCTTTCTCGGAGTTCAAGTTTGTTTCATGCCAAATTTCGTTTAGCGGTTTGATCGTGAAAGAGCCACAGACAGACAGAGTAACTTTCACATTTATAATAATAATATAGATTTGTAACGATACAAAGAGCACTTACTGTTTGTAAGTCCTAGTGAGATATTAAAACATGTATGTACGAAAACAATGTGACACATTTTTTTCTAAATCAAATGAGTTACACAATGGTAGAACTCATTCTTTAGATAATGATCTTAATTTTGATTTAACTTTGTGACTACGAATATTGTGTTTGTCCATAAAGGAATTACTAAAGTAGGTCACAGTGAGGAGAAAACATTAATATAAGATGTCGGTTAAATAGCTTTGTATAATAATATAATTTGTTGATAAGATATTACCATAAAATTATATATAATAATATTTAAATTCCTACGTGGCTCATACACAAGTGACTTGTTTTTAATTCAATTATTTAAATCTCAAAAGATTCTGGAATATCTTAGTTTAGTCCCCAAAGTTGGTGGCACATTGAATATGAAAGGAATTTTTAATATTCTTTAGAATGTCAATTGCTATGGGTGGTTACCATTTCCATGGATCATTGGCACGTCCTCTGCCCATATCATAAAAAAATATATTTCTGAGTATGTTCAATACAGTGTTAAATGTACCATCATATTAAATTCAAGGTAAATAACAAATTTCTCGAATAAGATTTGAATATCGAAAACAATTATTATCAAAACCGATAATAAAAAACGAAGATAGAGAAACATCGGAAAAATCGATGACAATACACAGAGATCAAATATTTATAAGATAAAGATAAATCATTGACATTGGCAGATATCATACAATTGAAATAATAAAATATTTTTTCTAAACAATAACACCGACTTATATATAATACAGTATAAATGATCACAAAATAGTAATAAAATAATTTGATTTAAACACGTATTATTGAAATCTGCCGATCGTATATAAATATTTCTACATTTGTTTTTCATTCAAAATTGTCCGACTTGAGAAAATAAGTAAAACACGGTACATGTGCCTATAAAATTTGAGGGTTCCCCTCGATTTCTCCAGGATCACATCATCAGACTCTGATATCGTTAGCATGGTACAATTCCAGGAGTATCCTGCTTTCTAACTAAAAAAAACATCAAAATCGGTCGGTCGGTAATCGGCAAACAAACATAGAAAATATATACATATATACGGGCCGAATTAAGAACACTCCTTTATTTGGAGTCGCTTAAAATTTTTTCTCATTTATACTTTCAAAGTCAAACAACGCAATATTAATAACGATGTTAACACTCGTTAATGTAAATATTACTCATTGAACTTGTAACCTCTAAGTCTACATTGTTTTTTCGTTAAATCATCAGAGATTCTACAGGAAACCCCTCACTGAACCAGTATTGCGATGACGGGAAGTGTGCGTCACAAAAGCTTCCAATGGCTGACGTAAAAATGACGAGTTCGAATATTTTTGGATCGTTGTAAGCGTGCGATGTTATCACATAAACGCAATAAATTTAACACAGGCGTTTGAGCCTCATCGACAATACTTTTCCAATGATAACAATACAATAGTCAAACTGCTAACAGACTATGTACTTAACACGGAAAAAAACTTTAGATAAAATTTTCTTTGTTTTTTAAATGCATGCAACAAAAAAGTGTTAGTATTATCGGACAGAAATGTAAGATTAGATGTTCTTCAGATTAAATGGCACATATCACAATAGATATTATTGCACTTTCTGATAATATAAATAAAGGCAAAAACGTTGTCAAACTTTATGTTATCGATTAAAACCAAATTGGCTCTTCGACTATTGCATCGTTAAAACGAGCTATAAGGACTCGGTGTTCTATATTAATGCTCCCCTATATCGGAACATATGTGCATGACTGACAAAAAACGGAACGTCGAACGTGTAACACCTGTGTCAAAAATGACTCATTATTCCACGTGAACACTTCGTTCATACGACCCAGCGTAATAAAGGAGCGTGTGAATCATTAACTGACTTCAAAAATGGAAGACGCGTTGTAGTTATGTATGTATGTACACGAATAATTTTTATGATTCTTGTACTAATAATGTAGTCAAAAATTATCCAGAGTAATTTAAATACAGAGAAGATTTTACAAATTAGCAAAAGTATTAAATTTAAATTTCAATATATATAATTAAAAAGTATTAGCAGATTCATTAAGTCAGTAGATTTAAACATAACATTTAGTAATGCTCAAATTTAGATAAAGTTTGTATGCCATTGTATAATAAAAATATAAAAACATTAAACCCTACATTCCACAACTGGATGAAGAGTTCTTGTCTTACACCCTCTAGAAATAATAAATGCCTATACCTATATGTCTTGTCAAATACGTAGGTATCGTGTCAAGTACATACGAAAAAATTTAAGATCTTTTTTACCAACGTTACCGAAGTGCTGTGTTCATATGTGTTAGAATTTAATGCCAAATATTTACGTGTTTTATGATTACGAGATGAATTTACGGAGAGTAAAATAAACAGATGAAAACTCGGTGGTGTTCCTACGGATTTTAATGCACGTTCTTTGGTTAACAACACGCCATTCGTGACTCGTTATGAAACTGCGCTAGGAAAGCTATACAAATGAATTAAAGTTTACTTTATTAATTTCAATGAGTTGGATATTAAAGTAATATATGATGCGGTAACGAGTATGCAATACATGGATAAATGTACAATTTTTTACTGGCATAAAAATAATTTTATTTCCATGATAAATGATGTAATGACCCCGTGACTAACTAAGTTCAAGCGGGAGTAACAGAGGCATACGTAAAGTAAACAACCGTTACATAAAAAAACGCCTTAAATAAACGTTTATTTACTAAGGATAATTGCGTAATAAATATTGATATAAATAAACAAACAGATAATATTTTATTACTCAATTAAATAATATTTAAATTATAGGTATTTTCATTAGGTATCTAAATTACAATTTAAACGACAAACATATTTTAAAAACAAAGCATGACTCATGGAAACTGTTTGTGAGCCGACTTAGCCAGCTGTACATTTTTCGCTCAAATATAAGCATTCTTATCAATGCCGTTTCGGTAATGCGGATGACTGACTCATCCTCGTATCTCGTCCTTGCTCGATTTTGTGTGTTTATATTATGGTTTTAATAAATAAATATCTGATAAACCTAATGAGCAAAGCATTTAATTTATTTGTATTGTCGTAAATTTAATTTTAACGTGTCCTTTAAATGTCACACGGTGGAAGGCTTCTCTACTTTCGCGGAGAGGTTTTGGAATTTATTCTAACAGCTGCTCTAGTTCGACTTTGTAAATGGACACGTGATCATACGTCATTCTACATATACACCCTCCATTTAGATAATATCCCTTATGACCACATTTTGCGCACAAATAAAACTCAGTAGTTTTGAGCGCAGAATCTTGTGCCAAGATCATAGAAAGAAATTATTTTATATATAATTATAGGTCCTTGAATAAAAGTAATTTAAAAAAAAAATTATATAAATAAAAAATAAACTACGAGACAAAATACAAACATTCATATGCAAATCCAGCGCTGTTTCACTCTATTTTTAAAACATTTTTGGTAAAATTACTCAGGAAAATATCGTCTGGGAGGCCTTCCCAGAGACGTGCGACAAGCACCGTAAAAGGCTTGCCGCAGAAATGTTTTAAAAAAGCACCTTAAGCGATTTCCGTATCACACAGGAAGTATTTCCGTGTATCCAAACTAAAGCGAATTGAAAAGGCAAATCTGAGATAAGATCAAATTTATATAATGCTAAATTCGTTAGTCGGCCCTCATATCGAATTAATAAAATGTGTCCGGACGCTACATCTGTCAAAAGCATTATTTATTTGGCGCATTCATTCGAAATAGTCAAGTACAGCTACTTTCTAAAATCTTACCAAAAATATTTACCTACTCACACTTACCAAAGACTTAGGTACTTATCCTTCTTAACACTAATAGGGAGTTATTCGGGCCTTAAAACAAGATTTTTTTCAAAATCTCACCTTTCGTTCGACTTCGAATCGAATAGAAGGATGTAAACAAATAATTTATTTCGAAAATCATAATAACATCAAACATTCAATCTAATTTTATACACCAAGGTTATGCTATAGGTCGGTGAGTTGTAGAATTCTTAAAATATATATGTAGTTGTTTTATTTTTACTGATATAATACAAAATATATTAAATTTCATTTTGAATAACAATTCATTAAAAATAAAAAAATATTAAATTTGATTGAGAAGTGCTCCGTCGATGATCATCGTCATAACAATAATAAAAACGAAAAATGATAAAATTCGTTCATTAAAATACAATTGAATGAACAAAAAGGATTTACATATTTAAAAACTAACAAAAATTAAAAAAAAAAACATAAATAAAATAAGAATTATTATTACATCGTTGTCTCCTTGTCAACGAAGATACAATAACATTTGTAGTGATAATTAGTATTCATTTGAAAAGATGGCGTCATCCAAGAGAACAGACTGAGTACATTCACCCGCTAACTTAGATCATCATAAGAGTTGATCTGCCCACTAACTTCTTTTAGAGATCAGTGCGAAAATGGAGCGAGACACCGTATATAGATTTATATATAAATATATAAATATAACATACGTTTATACCTATTTGATTTTATGACTTTGGCGAATATCATATCGTTTTCATGTAACATATTAATGATTTTTGCAAGCAGCAGGTTTCAGCCATATATCACATATTAAAAAATAGAACTCTTTAGTAGTAGTTTTATTCCAGTTTGAGTGTGCCAGTGTAATAAAGGGTATAAGGCATACATATCTTTTAATTCCCAAGGTTGATTTGGCGATGTAAGAAATGATAAGTGTTTTTAGAATCGGCAAAGTCTATGGACAGTGGTGGCCGCTTGCCATCAGGTGGCGCGTTAACCATTTTTCTTTCTTTGTGTAACGTTGTCATAGTGCGTTCAAAGGTGATATGCAATATCGATTGTAATAATTTTATTTAACATAATACGTTAATTGAGCTTGCAAAAGTCCTTAACCTTCCATGGAATTCAATTCATACCAAATTTCATCGATATCGATAGATACTTTCGCAACTATAATAGTAAAGTAAAAGTAAAGTAACAGCCTGATATTCCCACTGCTGGGCTAAAGGCCTCCTCTCCCTTTAAGGAGAAGGTTTGGAACATATTCCACCACGCTGTTCCAATGCGGGTTGGTGGAATACACATGTGGCAGAATTTGTATGAAATTTGTCACATGCAGGTTTCCTCACGATGTTTTCCTTCACCGCTGAGCACGAGATGAATTATAAAGACAAATTAAGCACATGAATCAGCGGTGCTTGCCTGGGTTTGAACCCGCAATCATCGGTTAAGATGCACGCGTTCTAACCACTGGGCCATCTCTGCTCTTACTATAATAGTGTTCAACTGTAATTATCATGTCGTATTAGTGATAATTATAAACTATCATATATGTATATAAATGTTTTAAGTTGTTGGTAAACCTGATATATAATAATTACATGGGATCGAGTGAGCCTTCAATAATAAATCCAATTAACATAAAAGTATTTTATTGCCTCAAATTGCTAAAGATTGCTTTAATACCTGTATAATACGATAAATTGTTTTTGTTTTTTAATATTTGAAAGAATTGCTTACGTGTACTTCCTGCATGTAAACACATAGTGGTTGAAATTTGCTTCCATGATGGATTTATTTAATACTGAAAAAAAAAAGAAAAACATTTGAATGATTCTTCATATTCAAAATGGCAGTAATTACTAATTACTTACCTAATTTAGTTTAAATAGCTATATTTACCTTATCTGGTAGAAATGATTTTTTAATTATAATAACTCAACGGTGTATTTTATATTAAACCAACTTAATGATCATATAATACTTTGCCTGAGGCAAAGGAAATACTGAATCAAATCAGAAAAGCAACATGGAAAAGATTATCTAAACAATATAAACAAAACAATTGTGTTATAAAACTATAAAAAAAATACTAAGAATAAGATGTATACAATAAATAAAACACTACAAATATTCTTTATACGTAGTAGAATAAGAGTTTATCATAAAACGATTATGTATTTTTAGAAAAAAAAAAATCTTGGTTCAGGAATTGCACTACTGTATGGCGTCTCTCACCAAAGAATCATCTAACATTTAGATGATTCATGAGAAATTTAGATTCTAAATTGATCGTAAAAACAATCATTTTTATTTCTTAACAAAAATTATATATATAACGTTAAGTAACATACTTATTAAATAAATGAAAAATATTTAATAATAAATTAAATTATTGCACTTACAAAAAAGCATTCATTATTTTATGACGTAAAATAACAAAAAAAAAAACAATTTCCCATTGTTCATCCCATTCATACCCATTTATACCAATATTAGTATTAATATTCCTTGCATTGTCCTTATGTTTTATTGTAAATGCGATATAATTTCGAAACATCTTATAAGGATTTGTAATCCGGTTTATAAATATTTTAATTATGCATTCAGACTAAGCATTCCTTGTCGAGCAAATTACTCATGCTTCCCTTTATCATTGGTGCAGTACTTTGGTCTATCTACAGCGTAAACGACCTCAAAACGGCATTCGACCTAGTCGAGTTCGTAATCTAACATAACGAGTCGAAATTTAAACGCGAAAGTTTGTTTCTATAGTCAGCTAAATTAAAACATTCCAATTTAAACTTTGGATACTTGTAATAAAGTTTATACTTGCGTAATATACTTAAGGACACGTGCGGAATCGAGGTATTAATGGAGTTCGTTTCATATAACAAAGCACTTTAGCGCTTTAGAAAGTACGTTCATATTGTGTTGCGTTTAGAACGGCACCCAAGCAAGCGCTTTATCGCTAAATGGTTTATTCCACCGCGCGATGACTCAAGCCTCGGTAAACAGTATGCGGGGCGATGAGTCACCGTTTTACACATTCGCGTATAGTGTTTGAGCCGTGTTGTCAGTCTACAGTTGGACTCGTCAAGTAGGCAACCGAACCGTTTTAGGCGTTTATATCGCAGGTTTTTACTGCCCAACGCCTAGACTTACACAAGAATTAACAACAAAAACATTAAGTTTATGGAACGAGAACAAGTAGTGTGAAAGTGTATTTAGTTCTAGTTTAGCGGTTTATATGTGTGCGTGTCACTAGTGAAACGGTCGATAAAGTTGATGGACGTTCTGTGCTATTTGTGAATTCCTTACATACTTCTATTAGTACTTGTGACAATGCCTTCTAACAAGAAGTTGATGTCGAAAATGCGACAAATAGCACAATGGATTTTGGTGGCGCATGTGGTAAGTAAAAGCTATTGAAAGAGTGCAGGTGTACTTACTATTGTTTTTGTGTGTATCCATGTATGTATATGATTACGATACCGACGATAGGAAGCAATGACTGTGTAAATCATTATCAATTTGTAGAACACTTATGCAACAAATACATTATACAAAATAATACAATTTATCTATGTAATTAATTAAGTACCTACTTCTTGATTTGAAGACGTATTATGTCGATGAATCATACAAAAAAATGTTGCTGAACGTGACCGTTTTGAACTTCGTTTAGTTAAAGTCAAACAAAATACGTACACATAGCTACAATACTATAATAGTAGGTGTAAATAGTTCGTGTATCTGAAAATATATCCATTAAACTATTAATAAAAAGCAAAACATCGCATCAATGGTTTCGAGATTTGAATTAAATGCGTATTCTTTTTCGACCCCGCATTAAATTACGTTATAAGAAAGTCGTAGATTAAAATGAAGTAGTAGATATTGATTACAATCCTCTGGCCAACCCCTGGGTTGACGTAACTTAGTTACAAGTTCCGAGAGCAAAGTTTGTACGCTGATAGACGCAATCTTTTTATTGAAACAAAATAAAGATCAAAACTACAAAGTTAAAGCAATTTCCCATCAAATGTAATTTAGATTTCGAACTCGAATTCCCATTTTTAATGGTCAAATGTTAATTTGAATATACAGTAATATTTCAACAAATTTAACATGTAAAATATCATATGCATTTACAATGATGCAGTTAGAAGTATTCCTAGTTTACAATAAACATTTATTTTCGTACCATCCGGTGTCCCGTTGATCTGTCTTGGGAAAGGCATTCACAAATAGTGATCTCAGACAGATGAGAAAAGTATGAATAAATACAGCTGCTGCTGGAACACAATGACACTATATTTTCTAATTCCATTCCCTAAACACGTGTTGTGTAATACTTACCCTTTAAAGTAGAGGAAACATTCCATGAAATTTATTAAAATCTGCATAGTAAGTGTTAATGACAATATTTGAAGTGAATGTCCTTTTAAAGGAAGGACGAAGTTTCTTTCATAATTGCTCCCTTCATTGAAGCATTTGTAAGGGTCTACTTAAGAAGACCCTCGGTCCTTTAGGCGATTTGGACTTGCAACTTAGTAATTAAGCTTATTTCCCATCTCCGCTTGTTTTCATTTGCAACAATTGTGTCTAATTTTGTCACGTCAGTACTCTTGGTAGGAAGCCGTACTTAAAGACAATTCGTTTTAATTAATAGTTAAAATTTAGTTTGTCTGGAATGAGTTTTCGTGTACGTTTAAATAAATTTCTAAAAGTAAATAGTAGAGAGCATGTATCAGACATTAAGGCTTACCGTCCAATAACAGAGCATGATTGAAAAGCACGTCCGCGATGCTTGTTTTGAAAGTGAAAAGAATAAAAGACACTGTTTAACTCGGTTGTGTGGAACCTGTTTGCTGAACGTGACTAGACAGGAGTTCACTACGTAAGATTGACCGCGCCAATTGTGGATGGGGAAATTGCAGTCCAACCAGTCTGTTAATTCCTGCAGACATTTAGCCGCTGAATTACATTATACTCAAGTTAGAAGGTTACGAATGTATATAAAGAATGCTACTCATCTCTCTCGTTTGTCTCGTTTGTCTCAAATAATTT
This sequence comes from Vanessa cardui, assembly GCF_905220365.1. Classification (NCBI taxonomy): domain Eukaryota; kingdom Metazoa; phylum Arthropoda; class Insecta; order Lepidoptera; family Nymphalidae; genus Vanessa; species Vanessa cardui. The sequence goes on from NC_061135.1 coordinate 8,544,924, forward strand.
AAAGTTAATTGTTGTGTCAAATATAGTTGATTGATATGATTATATTTGTAAACAAAAACAGCACAAAGCAGCTGGTGAATCATCTCGAAATGAATGTAAATCTTAAGTGATGTAAATCGTTTTTAAAATGTTTGGATAACCCAGCATTTTTTATTTTGTAAATAAATGAACATTTATTTTATCAACGAGCTCGTATTATATACATTATGTTTCGGTATTTTCAAGCAAGAAATATCTCTAGATAATTTTAAATTTCCTGGGCCTTGGTCGGCTTTTTTTATCTGATGTAATATTCGCAGTCGTCTGAGATTTTTCCATACACAACCGATGACTGATCAAAGAAGCATTTAATGTTTATGTTATACGACACTGCAGCGTACTATTTTAGGCTGGGTAGCCAGGAGGCGTGTCTCCGGTATTTATAAATCGCCCGGCTGACTCATGTGGCCGTCTGAAAACTACATCTTGTTCCACATCCTTCATTCTGTTGGTATTACTCATAGCGGGCGAACCCGGAATCACACTTTCTCTATACCTATAGAAATATTTTTTGTTCATCACCGCCTACTCTCTAGAGAAAAGTAATTATTCCTTTCATATCATTGATGTGTTAAACTTGTGAGTATTTATAGACATCTCATGATTTGGAGACCTTTCTGTTTTAAGCATGATAGACAATATGTTATGTATTTTGAATCGTAATTTATTTTAATCGAAAAGATACGTCAATCATTTACATAGACAGTGACGTATTATATTAAAGACGGTGAAAATCGTCTGTTTATTTATATGAATTATTTCTTTATAAGAGGACATTAAAAATAATTCAATGCAACTTTTTAATTTTATGGTTTACATTATTTAATTTATTTAAATCTATATTACATACAAAATAATATAAGGTCCTATGTTAAACGACTTTGGTCAACCTGCATATGATGTTATACGTATTAAAAAAAAAAAAACATTAAAGCAATATTTAAGGTTTGACGTAAACGCGCAATTGATTATTATTCTTTAATCAAAACAGTACGTACGTAGCAAATCAAAAAGCAATTAGTTCGTAATATGTAGGTAAGGTTATCTCGTTAAAACATATGACGTTATTTATATAGTAAACCACAAACGTGATACGGTTACATTATTTTGTTATTATGGTTTTGTGAAAACATGTATGTAGATATTCCTCTAGTGCAAAATTTCCATTTGATAAGATTATACATTTAAATTTAGAAGCGATAGGTCTCCATTATTGAATATAAAAAATAACTATAAATTATAATACAAATATTTATTAAATCCTTGATGATTTTAATAAAACATTAACAAGTTTTAAATTCATTCGAAGCAATTTGAATGATAATTCTCATTAAGCCTTGCTTCGTATAAATTGTCCATGTCGTTGCTACAGGAAGTTAACTATTAGTATTATACGTGTAGTTGTCGAGGAAGTGAGTTGTAGTTTATTTCCCCATTATGCGATGCGATTGATGAATAGCCAGAAGTGAACATGTGTGCTTGAGCAGTTTCAATTTGATCCCTCTCGGCTAACCCCTTCCGATTCAATAGGAACATTGATTTGAATTGGTAAATAAAACGAAACGAATAATGCCCATACACATCACTATATAAACCCGAATGATTTTATTTTCGTTCAAAAAAAGGATTCTTTATTGCTTTATCTCGTTAAGATAAACAACTTTCGAGTGGAAGTGAGTCACTATTTTTAATCATAACCTTGATAATTTATGAAATTTAAGCGAATAGGAAACAGACTTTTTTAATTAAAGCTTTTATAATTATGTGCGTGAAAACGCTTCGACCGACTCTAATTAAGCGTCGAAACAAAATATGTAAATAGCGGAGAAAATCTCGTAGACATCGCAAATCAAAACGAGGGTGGTGCGACCGATGTTTAATTATGTAAATAAATTTTCATGCGTAGGAAGGAATCGTTAAACAATGCGCCAGATGAGGCTAGCCCTAGCCTCCAGTCAATGGTAAAAGTTTGAATAAAGAACAGGCCTGGGGCCAGCTACAAAACCGGCTCACAATCCTTTTATTTTATTTATAAAGTCACCCTCGCGACGTATAATGACTGCTTGCACGTTTAATGTATTTAATCAGTTTTTGTACGAAGATTGTGGGTAGACGAAATTTCGTATTGAATGATCTTGATCGTAACGTAGGATGAAAGAGATCTTTATAGTGTTTGGCAATGTTATTATGTAAGTATTACGTATTGATGTCGTTGAATAAAATCTCATTCAGGTTAAGGTTTCTCGAGATTTAAAGCTAGTAAATCCTAAACACGCCCTTAATGAGGGCTTAAGACCCTTCGTGCCCGGAGGCGCGGATGTTCAAGCTCATCACGGGTCGACCTCTTTGAAACATCATTAAATCTATGAATTAAATTAAAAACAATTATATCTGTACTGAATATCTCGATTCCCTACTATGAAATGGAGCTGGCACCTTTACATTTGTCATTTAATCAATACAAGCCATTATATAAATACAGATTACTTAAATAAATAAGTTATCTCTCCATGAATAGGGCATTGTCATGACCGTGCTAACTGCTCGTAAGAGTGTATAGGATTGGGGTTTTTAAAATAAATTATATCGATAATGACTAATATATATGCTATGTTAACACTTTGTAACTTACATGTAAATTACGTTCAAAATTTAATCAAATTTAACTTAAAGTGTTTATATCGACAATCGAAATAAAAAATAAAGATTTCAAACTGCATATTGTGGTTTGGTGTTTGGTTGAGCTGAATTTACTACACTAATGTAAATAAATACATATTAAACTTTTTGTCTCGTTGTGACTTTATTCAACAAGGTACTTTATCGATAGTTTTTCATTCGATGATGACAATCAACTTAAAATTCCGCGCATTTTTATCGTCAATATATACATAGTTTGTCTTTATTCGTAAATAGTAATGTTATATCTATTCAAGATTCTTCAACAAATAACGATTTGACTATGTACAATTTTTTTTATTCTATCGGTATTAACTTTTTATAAGCCCAAGAGTTTATTATTTGTTCAAAGTTATAACACATTAATTTCTAAGCGTTTAGTATAAATGTAAAAGCGTTGATGTTTGCAATAAAAAATGACATTCCGAACTAAATTTGACCAGCCTCTGAAACGTTATCACCTCATCGTATCGTCAATGCAAGCACAATATCTCATAATATTCTTTATGCTCCCTCTCATAAACAGAAACGTTCCCCGGTAATGACACCCCGTCGAGGGGAAAGAACGTCTAACCGACCGTTACGGTCGGCGGATATGTGACCGCTGCATTTTATTACCACTTTACTCTGCCACATAATCGACCTTCATGATGAAGGGCTTCCTTCCAACTAATAGTCACTTGGTATGCGGAATCCCTTGTTCTATATTTTAGTATTGTAGCGTGGACTTACATCCTATTGATCCACAGATAATAAAAAAACAAGTGACAGCTTTGTAATTGATGATTGATATTGAATAACAGAGTTTAATAAAATTAATTTGTTTCAGGTTGAATTCTTAGAGGCTTATTGTACACCACGCGACACAGCCAGACGATCGCCGCAGCGTAGTCGCCGGTCAAGGGAGCCTAGACGGTCACCCGACACATCCAGATGGCGTTACGAGTCTCGTCGTCACAATTACGACGTTGACTCAAGACGACCATACGAATACGAATCAAGAAGATACTTCGGTAGAGAATACGACGCAGATTCTGGAAGACGACCCGCTTTTGACGCGGAGTCAGCTCGTCGAAGAGCAGATTACGAGTCGGCAAGAAGGACTGATTTCGACTTGTCAGCTCCTGAAGTTACTAGACGTAGTCCCGAAAGTGCACCCGAAGGTTCGGCTGATTCTCCGCCCGAACCCGCGCCTTCCGCGCCACTGCGCCAAGAGAGACAATCCAGACATAGGGCGCAACCATATTACGAATCTGGTGAGTTTATTCGTGATTCATTTTTTACGTAACTATTGCAATCGTTGTGACAGATGTTTACTCTTTAAAGAATCATATTCAAAATTATATTTAAAATAAACTAGTGATATTTAAGGAATGGAAATGTAAATCAATTCAAATATAAACTTATATGAATAGTAATTTAACTTTTATTATATAAAGGCATAGTACAAATAAAAAATATATTTATTTTATGTACGTAAATTCTTAGTTAGGATTGTACCCTCGCTCATCTCCTAAGACCGCACAAAGCCTCTTTTCTCGCACAACAATCGCGGTTGAGACTTGTTACGGCATTGTTCTCGAGATGGTATCTAGTCCTGTCCGTTTGTCGTAGAAATGAAAAGAAAACAGCTTGCACGCCATTCCTCGTTACACACATTCTCGGGTGGGTTAATTAACTTGTTCACAATTTCATTTTTTAAAAAGTAAACTATGTCAACATAGTTTTACTTCGACATGTAAGTCGCTTAACGAGAACTACTTTCTTTTATAAATCGGCACAAATAAAAGCCATTAAACCAAGAATTGAATTCTTTTATAAAGCGAAATCGCCATACGTATATCAAAAATGGCATATTACTATATATGAAATTTATGCAATTTTTTTAAAATGTATTTATTGATATGATATGATAAAAATACAGATTCAAAAATTTGTGCATTTACGTATTTTTAAGTTAATATACCTCTAATGTTATAAAGACGTTTTAAGCTTCCATGGAATATCCACAATTAGAGCCGAGGTAATAAACGCCGCACTAGGCATCAACAACAATGGCGACTTTTAATCAGCCTTTTTTCTGCTAGTTCGTCTAGACTCGGAAAAATGTCTCGACATAATAAACAGTGGCTTTTGATTTGCAATGTCGTTTGTCTATGGAAAGATTTTTCATTTTATCTTGATTAATATGAGTTTGTTAACCACTTACATAATGAGAATAATTAAAAGCACACAATATTATGTCCAGGAATAAATACGTACATAGAAGAAGCATTTAATCTATAATTTTACTTTCGAGAGCATACGATTATGTCTCAAATATTATGTTACGATAAAAGTTCCAACTAACTTTTGGTTCAAAACCGTGTAATTTTAACTTAACTGTTAAATAGCTTTATTCTAAACCGGCGCCTTTGACATTGCTTCAAACGTTTTTGAAAGACATTTAACACGTTAATCGAGGTAATTCAACAAATTTCGACTCGTAGGGGCTCATGTCCATTCACGTGGAAAAGCAATTACGTCACGTAATGACGTCACTTTGCAACCCTCTGCGCTAATGGACAATTTGCACTGTTTTCGTATTAGTTACGAGGAATAAATATTGGTATTTTTCTCGGTAACAAACCCAATAACAAATGATGTATCTATCAACTGATGAACGTAGAAGTACAACATGCTAGTTGTAGATATTTCTCTCATCTTGGGGCTTTAAATCCAGACTTTTTGTGCTCAACATGCATTCAGAGATGTGCCTTTGTTGTGCGAGGCAAGGAATTTTCATTAGGGTATTTCTATTTGCCTTTGAAATAACATTAGCATCGTATGCACGAGTTAAAGGGGATTTATTGCATTCATTAACCTTAGCGTTATAAGAGTACTTGAGTTAATCTCAAAAAAATGAAAGCGAACGAAATAACACCGCAATGATTTTACATTTACAAACGCTTCATGATTCTTTGAATACGTTAATTTAACACGATACGTATAAATTTAAGAATTAATTGTAAAATCAGCCCCAAATAATATGACTCAATGATCTTTACATTTTCATATTTTTATCATTCATATTGAATATCATACAATTAAAAAAAAAAACAATCGCACCTTTTAAAAGTTTAAACGAGGAACTTTACTCAAGAAATAGCAATAAGATTTACTCAAGACTTTTTTTTTTAATAATAGGGGAACATTTTTCCATTCTTTATGATTGACTGCTTTCTTGAAGGATCGTGAAAGTACAATTCCGGACGCTCATTTAAACGACGCCACTTGAGACTAACTGCGGCCTCAGACTTACGGAACGTTTACGAACCTACTTCTAGCTCGCTGCCTTCATTTTATCTTCTAAAAGTCTTCCAATTTTGTGGCGACGGTTATACGCTTTGCAATTTAAATAATTTTAAGCACAAAATTTTCGAGAAAATGTGTTTTTCTACAAGCATATGAAGAGTTGTTAAAATAGAATGTTTTCAAAGGCACACATATAATATGAATATCTGAAATTATGTCTAATTGCGATTATTATTGTTTTAGAATCGAGCTCAGAAGACAGATCATCATCAACTGAAGGCGAAGAGGACGAGTTTGGTGAATTTGATCCATTTGCAACTGCGCCATCCTTGCATTCGCCAGACAGTGGTCGGTCTGATCCACGATACGCAAACGCCCCTAGACGAAATCCTAGCCCATATTATTACGGCGATTTGTTCAAAACTGCCCCGCCGCCCCCTGCTCCTACAGCGCCGACTGTTTCATCGACGTCTTCGTCTCGCGGCCCACGGTATAGAAAGTCAGCTAGTCTTGACGCTCCTCACGTTGCTCAAAGACCAAATCTGCCTAAAAGATTTTCAGTGGCTGAAGATGGATTCCGTGAGCTAGAGCGATCATCATCATCGTCCGGCGAGAGCGCGTGGATGCCGCCAAGGCGTCGCGGGCGCGACGCGGCCGGCTGCGCGTGCGCCGCGCCCGAAGATGTAGAGGAGCATAGATCTTCTCGTAGCGTATTTTACGTGCCGGCACCTTTGCCACGCTGGCCACAAGAAATGACCACACGACAGATATACGAAACGGCTTTTGACTGTAAAATAGCACGTTCTGATGATGACTTAGATGATTTCGATCGCGTTAGTAATCATCCAGCGCTCTTGCAAGCTGAGGAACGCAAGGTTATATCATCTGCCTCATCTGCATTTGAAGCTGTAGAACGTAGTGAACCAGATTATAAAGGTCGCCGTAAGGTGACTATGAAAACTGATAGTGTTCGTCGTTCAAAGATTCCAACTATTCGCCAAAAGAGAGAAAATGAGAGCAATGCATCGGCACTCTCGGAGGAGATGGAGAAAGTGCATATTGAAGATGAAGATCGGACGTCAACATCTCAACTGCCGTTACGCGGTTATACTCCTTCTCCACCATCTACCGCGCCATTACCTACAAAATTTCAACAAAAAGACGGATCTGCAATGAATAGTATAAAAAGTGCTCCAAACTTGCCTCAAACCCAGCCATCACATCCCCGACTAAAAGACTTAAGACTGCCGGTAAAATCTCTACGGGCTAGGGATACACCGACCAGTAGTGACGCTAGTATGACTGACGTTAAAGCATCTGTATCTACAGAACTTGACGTTGGACAACGTTTGAGGGATTCCAGTCGTGAGTCTCGTGATGGTGATGATGAAAGGGTGCAATCAAAAGACGGTATTTTTTTAGAGATTAAGGGTCGACCCACTTCCGATTCTGATACACCCGAAATGAATCGGTACAAGGGGCCTAAGGGGGTCGGCCCTATAATGGAGTTTAAAGGCAGGCCCGGAGTAGCTCGTCCACGTCGAAAGTATTCAAGCACCGAAAGCATGGCAACAAGCAGTAGTGGAGGAAGTATGGAGTCACTAAGAAGCAGTAACAGTGAAGGAGACAGAAGTAGTAGTAGTTCTGAAAGTCGTCACTCATCATCTTTAAGTTCACATAGCTCTGACTCCGGAAACGTTCCATTCATTAAATCACATCATATGCAGCTTTCGGGGTTTGGACATCATCCGACTAAACTACATATTTTAAGTCCTATATCAGACAAATCTTCCCAGGAGCCAGCATCAGAAACATCTGATAACAATAAAAATAATAACTCACAAAAGGTATCACCCGAAGATGGTGATATGGGTAACACGACAATACAAACTACTGTTGAAATTTTACCTAAGCCGAAAAGGCGGGCTTTACAAAACAGAAATTTGTTAAATCTGACGTTTAGGCATTCAACTCCCGGTGACACAGAAATACAAGGATCTGATAGTGGTATATCAATTCATTCAAGAGAAGGTGTAGATTCGCGAAATGCATTTATAAATTTCAAAAACAGCAATACAGAAGAAGAACGTAAAGATGACGCTGTTGATCTTTCTGACCTTCCGTTTGACATGCCAAAGTTACGAAGACGTCGAGCTGAAGCTGAAGTTGACCTTCGCACGTTGCCTTTTGATATGCCTAAATTGAGACGTAAACTACGTGGCCAGTCGTTGCAGCTGAACAATGATTTTGGAGAGGCTATTTCTAACGCTTCTTCGAGTCAAAGCGTTCAAGATTTAAACCAAGGTGAGCTAATTTCAGATTATAATATACATATAAATACATACATTAGCCAAAAATAATTACAGCGCAATTTTATCTAGTAAAAGCTTATTACATCACAAGGGTTTTAACATGTCAATTCTATAAGAAAGAAATCTGTAGAGGGTCTGTCGTCTCGCATTTTCGAGATCTGTCGGTAACTTGAAGTGAAGTCTACTACCAAATTATGCCGATTAAGACGTATGACTTCGAATTCTTTTATACAAACTGCTCCGACGCCCTTCTAATATTTAATATACTTGAGTGCTCTTTGTGGGAACTTTTCCCTTTATGTTCTGAGCAATTTGTAAACGTACAGTTGAGTTAAGAGTTTAGATAAGTTGCATTTTGACATTTAATGACCTTTGACTTTTGTGAGTGCATTTATCTATCATGATAAAGAATCTTATTACTTAAAATTGTATAGATTATGTTTATGTAAACAAAATATTTTCTTTCAGGAAAAAAACATCGTGAGAAATTGACTTTGAATTTTGAAAGTGGCACTGGTAGCTCCGGCAGTGCGAAAGGATTACATTTGAACTTGGGACCTATAGCGCCGCCACGGGACCTGGTTGATGCCACTCTTCCACTAGACCGACAAGGGTGAGTTGAATTTATACTTCTTTATGTAACAATGTAACACACAAATGCTCATATGTATGTCATAAAATGAAATATGTCGTGTTCGATTGTCAACAATAATGTATTTTTTTTATTTATTTCAGGTGGTATCATGGAACGTTATCGCGTTTGGAAGCTGAGGGATTACTGAGAGATGCCGATGAGGGAGCATTCTTAGTAAGAAATAGCGAATCCGCTAAACACGACTACTCGCTTAGCTTGAAGTGAGTTTCGGACTATTTTCTACCTCAAATAAAATTATTAAAATACTAGTAATAAAATTTTCATACTTGTCAAAACTGTTTATGTAAAAATATTTTATATTTTGTTTTTCCTTCTAGATCCACCCGTGGCTTTATGCACATGCGGATATGTCGCGGGGGTGACGGTTACACTTTGGGAGGGGCTGCCACTGCCTTCCCCAACGTACCCGCCCTAATGAGACACTACGTCACGGCTCAAAGGCTTCCAGTTAGAGGTGCTGAACACATGGCTCTATCGACTCCACTGCCAGCTGATATGCTTTGAAATCTTTGGGAAACATTGATTGGTATTAATCAAAGAACCCAATGTATGGCGTTCTTTCAGCTTCTTTGATGATTCGTTCGCTTTGTAGGAGCTTGGACGGTACAAGTATACATTTCGTAGCACTCAGTTAACGGTTCAGTGAGGAAATTGAAGCTGTACGAACGGCCACGTGTATGTAAATAAGACGCAATAAACTTTGAGTTTTGTGTCGAATTTCGTTTTTGATACTTAAGCGTAAATATAGCAGCAGTTATTTATTATATGTGAATAGTTTTAGTAACCAGTGAAAAATACCAAAGATGATATACGTACATAGAAACTATTTTCTATGGAGCTTGCAAAATGTTTGTTCGCTCGGAACGTTGTCATATTATGACGGCGGTACTCACCGCTAAGAGCTAGTGCTTATATTATTACGAAAGCCTCAACAGCATTAAAAATATAAACATATTTTATTTATTATAAAATGTAACTTTTTTTTGAACAATAATATATTTAATCCAATAAAATGGACCATTAAAAAATAGCTCGAGACTTTAATAATTAAGCGCTCGCTTTACACTTATGCTAGTCCCAACACCGCAGCAACCTGTATTGATATTTAAATTATTATGTATGTAATTATTAATATGAGTTCCACGGTAACATTAGATTTAATTTCAATTTGTATAAGTAATTTTATTTACTCAAACTCATTATAAACCAATTAGTTTTGTTAAGAAAATATACAACATATATCACTAGGATCAGATACGTCATATTCAGTATATGATAAAATATGGCAAAAATCAATAGAGCCAAGTATATGTCATGAAGGCCACTTAAACGATATTTAATAGTAATAATAATTTAAAATGGTTTTGTTTTAATTTTTTAGCTATCTTAGCAGCTACTTGTATAAAGGCCTAAAAGCAATATGCTTAACTTAATATTATTATTTTTCTTCTAACACTTAGATAAAGGCAAGTATATGTTATGCTTTTGTATATGCCGTTTAAAAATAATTACGGATCCATAGATTAAAATGAGGTCAAATATAATAATAAAACGACTGTCTTTTATTAAATAGAACAATTTGTGAGTGAACACTGTTATCACACAATACAATCTACAGTTTATTATGGACCTTATTTCTATAATTAGAAGGTTGGTTTTCGCTTATAAATACCATAGTGACTCATCGACTCATAGTCACGAAAATCGTATCGATTTGAAAAGGAACAAACTGGTACACGAAATGTGACACTCCTTCAAGGCGGTCTCTCTATTCACGTATTTTCTATATTTAGCAATAGTTATAAGATCAATAAATTTTGCACCGTAGCATAAAACAATAGTTTTTCATCAATTTGAGCTTTAGTAAGTAAGTACAGAGTACAATCACTGTTATGATAAATATCTTCAATATGTAATTTAATGAAAGTCCATGTGTTTACGATAAGGGACGTTTAGAAGTACTCATTAGATAACTAGAAAGACCATTTTGATACGGCTTTCATACTGTATTTATATGAAAAAGCGTAGCAAACATTTCAATTTTACCGTAGGTTACTCCGATGTTATATGGCACGGCATATAATTAAGATCATAGAGAAGAATGCACATGTTATGTAACATTCACATTGACTTATTTATATTTTTTGTTATATTAGAATTAAGTAGGTTTGTAAAGTGTTTATGGGCCCCTGGTATTTATAATCCATAGATAAGTTTTTTTTTTTCATTTAAAACTGTCGCTTTATTTTAAAGAACTTTCAACACAAGCGACGTTTTCAAGAATATTTAAAATTCAAGTGATATGTTTAAAACATGAGATATGTTTCATAAAGTTTTTGTTCACGAATAACATTTCTAATAAAGCGACGGTTGAATGAAGGTGTCAGCTATTATTTCTTATCGTTCTTTCTGTGATTTAGTTTGATAAAATGAAACGCCAAAAATATTAGTATGTAATTAGAAAACTTTGTGTGGAATATCGCTTTATTGATACGATGTCGAAATGACATGAATATTAATGAAGCAACGTGATCTCATATTTCTTCCCTTGATGTTTCAGTTACCTTAGATTTAATTTCGATTAATTTGTACCTGATTTTGAAAACTAACTATGTTGTTTGAGACTTAAAATTACGTTTTAACAGATTTATTTTGTTACTAAGTAAGACACATTAGTAATAACTGTAGTTGTGTATGGGAACGAGCGAATTTCAATGTAATGTGAAAAATAATTGTATGTATTTTATTCAACCACCGCAGAGCAGCTTGAGCAAGCGTGCAAATAATTTTTAATACATAATTTAATATAAATTTTTATCACTAAGTGGATAAATTTATATGAACAAGATTAAACTATGTTCATTTATTATCTGATACACCATATTTGGCCCTTGAGATGTGACGTTTTAATGTTTCTTTGTTTGTATGGGCTATTGTGTTTATTCGATGTACATGCTTTTGTATTTCAGCATAGTCTGTAACAAAGAGACACGAGTTTTTTCTTGTTCATGCATTTATTTCCTTTGTATTTAAAGTAGTAATTGCATAATGGAAGGTAGAATAATAAATTCCTGTTGGAAGTTTTGAAGTGTCAAAATTTTTTCATGAAACGACGTAGGTTCGAGTCGTATGTTAGGTAAAATTATAGCTTATCGTAGTTATAATCAATTATAATTTTTGAAGGTGTAGTTTGAAATGAATGATGAAATAAAAAAATATTAAAAAATTATATTAAATTTTATTTACCCAAAAATCCTTTACAGTTTATGATTATATAAGCGTGTACTTAATATAAATTAATATCATTACCATAATCATCTACTACTGTACAGCAATTGACAGCAAGGGTACCTTTAATCATACAAACTATGAATTTGTTGTTTTAGTAGACATTTTTAGATTTCATAAAATGATATGGTCAGCAAAAAATGCTGGTTCAACATACAGCACTTGTACTTATGTCATAGAAGTACTAAATTTTTATAAGGGGACAACTGAAGACCATGAGTAATACCAGATATAATAGTAGCTTTTACCATTTCTTAATAAATTAATTGATTGTATGTATTTTAAAATATTATGTTATCTAATAAATAAGATACACAATTTCTCAACAGAAATAGAGAGAAAACTATGGTTCAACAAGGAGCAAATATTAGATAAATTTCTAATTGTGTCTTGATATGCTTAAATTTGCCTAAATATATATAAAATAATATGTTAACTTAGACATCAGCCCCATACTAAAACTACTGAAACTGGATGGAAATAAAACATTTTGTTGGAATTATAATATTAAAGAAAGATTTAGTAAATGTAAATAAAATATTACAAAGCATTAAATTTCAATTTATCTTACTTTTTCTAGATAGTTGTAGGTTTACTGAAGGAAAAAATAATGTTTTTTTTCATGTAAAATTATTTATATTTTTAGTAAAACGTTGGTTAGAAGTTAATTGCAAATGTTCTAATATTATTTTGTTGGAAACTCAAAAAATAACAAAGTTTATTGTTTACTATTTTTATTATTTACTAAATTACCTCTGATTTCTCTACTTTATATAAGGTGTCTCAAAAGAAATTTTATATTTAGTGGATCGATTAAAAAAAAGTAAGCCGTATATAGAAAAAATGTTTATTAATTATTGAAATACACTTTTTGGGGATTTATATCTTAAAAATGATATCGTCTAAATGTAGACCCTCGCGTTCTCGGCACTCATTTAATCGAACAGTAAAATTACTTATGACGGCTCGGCAGGTGGATTTAGGGATGGCTGGCATTTCGTGACGGATATTTTCTTTCAAATGGGCCAGTGAAGTCGGTTTATTGGCGTAAACTTTAGATTTAAGATAACCCCATGAGAAAAAGTCCATAGGGGTTAAATCTGGACTGCGTGGAGGCCAATTTATGTCACCTCTCCGGGAGATCAATTTGCCTGAGAAAATTTCACGAACACGATGCAGAGACATATTGGACGTGTGTGAAGTTGCTCCATCCTGTTGGAACCATGTTCAAAATCAAAATCAAAGTATACTTTATTCAAGTGGGCTTTTACAAGCACTTTTGAATCGTCATTTAACAATTAAGTGAAGCTACCACCGGTTCGGAAAGTAGATTCTACCGAGAAGAACCGGCAAGAAACTCAGTAGTTACTCTTTTTCAACATTTAAAAAAATACAGTCATGTTAGTTAATTTTTAAGTTAATACAATTATTAAATTAATATATCCTGCCTGGAAGTCAACAGGTATTAATTCCACGCTTTTTTATCATCTACAAAATCTTGTATCGAATAATACGCCTTTTTCACCAATGTATTTTTTATAAACGATTTGAATTTACGAGACGGCAAAGTTCAAAATGTCTGTGGAATTTTATTATTTTTATATGTTCTTTGGTGATAGCCAGGAAAGTTTTGCAGTTCAGGTACCACGAAGTTGTCTAACATCTCCACATAACGCTCTGAATTCACTGTAACTGCACGCCCCCTTTCGTCTTCAAAAAAGTAAGGGCCGATAATTCCTCGCGCCGACATCGCAGCCCATACGGTCACTTTAGGCGGATTTTGATTTATCTCGCGTTGTACCGGTTTCTTCAAACTTTTTAACCCAATGTCGAATGAGAGGAATGCTTGGCGCATCATTTAAGTGGCAAAAACCTCGAATACTGCAGAATTTTCTACGCGCTACAGTCGCCGAATCACCGTTTTTGTAAAACTCTCGCACGCACAACGCGCGGTCTGCTCCCGAGAAACGCTCCATAGCGATTGAATTTGAATTCCCAAGAGCCAGGCTACCGATTGACATAACCAACGCGTCTCTCGGATACGTTGCGCTCACGCAGTAAGCTAAATAAATATAAAATTTCTTTTGAGACACCTTGTATATAGTTAGTGTCAAAAGTAATTTATACAAATGTTATAAATTTATTGATACCGTACTACTTAGTTACTTACTGTTTTAATTATATTGGATTTTGACGCTCAAACACATTACCCTCATACATTATTTATAAAGTTATAACATATCCCCGGTGATTTCTGAAAAAGAGTATTTATTATTCAATATTCATTATTCAATCACTAAGTTCCTTGGTGAACGTCATGTAATTGACAGCACGTCATTCCATTCAACGTAAAGTAATATTTTTTTGTCAAATAGCGTGTGAGGTATTAGCGTAGGAGGGCATGGACATCTGCAACACGGTTTGCAGGTGCGTTCCCGGCCTTTATGGAATGAGTTTCAATTTAGATTGGAAACACAAAACAAAGCAAAAAATGTTATAGGCGTAAATAGCATATCGTTTACGTACAGTGTAAATTTTTATTATAGGAAATCACAGACAGAAAAGGAGAAAAAATGCACATATATTATATTCAAGGAATTGTTACAAAAATCTAAAGTAGTAAGTAAATAACATTTATGCAGCTGCAAATATTTTTCAATTTTAACGATATTTTTTTTAATAGTTTTTTTACGTTAACTTCGAAAAAAATTGTCTTCATATATTTAATTACCTTTACAATCACCCGAACGTAATGAAAGCGTAGCGAAGTTTTTGTTACCAAAAACATCTGGGCTGGTAAATTCTGATTAATTGAACACCCCCAATAATATTCTAATAAACGGATATGTTATATCCATACTAAACAACAGAAATAAATAAAATTTTAACAAAAAGAAAAACCGACTTCAAACAAAACACTATTTTAAAACAAATGAATATGCACGAAAAAGTAATAAAAATAATTGCGTATTCAACATATTTTTTAGAGTCTCCCTAAGTTAAATGAAATGAAAAATATTAGACTACTTAAAAGTCGATTAACGATTATATCATGTAGTTATAGTTATTGGTATATTTGGAGCCGGTGTCAGCCACGGTGCCCTTGCCCCAACAATCAAAAGAAAGAAGTGATACGAGCCCCTTGATTGATCCAGTATATTATTGTGTAAAAGGTAATTTGTAAAAAACATATTTGTTAAAGTATTCTCGTATTGTTTTTTGATAGATATACTGTAGGGTTTTATTGGCTGACACCGACTCCAAATATAACAATAATTATAACTACATGATATAATCGTTAATCGACTTTTAAGTAGTCTAATATTTTTCATTTCATTTAACTTAGGAAGACTCTAAAAAATATGTTGAATACGCAATTATTATTATTACTTTTTCGTGCATATTCATTTGTTTTAAAATAGTGTTTTGTTTGAAGTCGGTTTTTCTTTTTGTTAAAATTTTATTTATTTTTTGATTTTAAGTGAAGCTGATGTTGACTAACTAATTTTTTTTAATATGGATAGATTTAGCGTTACGTTTATATGAGTCAGAAACTACTTCGAGGACAATTTCAAAGGAAACTTGCGAATAAAGCAAAAATAGACTTTCGAAAATGCGGATTTAATACGTCACGCGGCGTAAACTACAAGGATCCCTCGAAAGAGCTGTAATCGAACTCAGCAAAAAAACTTTGAAAAAGACCAACTATATTTCGGATATCATATGACATCACATCACATACACAAAATTTGATTAAAGATAGTAAGAAATTCTGCCCCATATCGCACCCTAACTGCGAGCCGTATAGGAGTTCCATCACTACATAGTATAGAAATAAAATTTTAACAAAAAGAAAAACCGACTTCAAACAAAACACTATTTTAAAACAAATAAAAATGCACTAAAAAGTAATAAAAATAATTGCATATTTAACATATTTTTGAGAGTCCTCCTAGGTAAAATGAAATGAAAAATATTAGACTACTTAAAAGTCGATTTACGATTATATAACGTAGTTATAGTTATTGTTATATTTGGAGCCGGTGTCAGCCACAGGCACACGCTTCAACAATCAAAAGAAAGCAGCGATACGAGCCTCTTGATTGACCCAGTATAATATCGTATAAAAGGTAATTTGTAAGAAACATTTCTTAAAGTATTCTCGTATTGTTTTTTGATAGGTATAGCAAAGGGTTGGCTGACACCGACTCCAAATATAGCAATAATTATAACTACATTATATAATCGTAAATCGACTTTTAAGTAGTCTAATATTTTTCATTTCATTTTACCTAGGAGGACTCTCAAAAATATGTTAAATATGCAATTATTTTTATTACTTTTTAGTGCATTTTAATTTGTTTTAAAATACTGTTTTGTTTGAAGTCGGTTTTTCTTTTTGTTAAAATTTTATTTATTTTTTGATTTTAAGTGAAGCTGATGTAGACTAACATTTTTTTCTTAATATGGATAGATTAAGCTTGCCGTTTATATGAATCAGAAACTACTTCGGGCCCAATTTCAAAAGAAACTTTCGAATAAAGCAAAAATAGACTTTCGAAAATGCGGCTTTAATACGTCATGCGGCATAAACTACAAGGTACCACCCTCGAAAGAGCTGTAATCGACCTCAGTAAAAAACTTTGCAAAAGAGCTATTCGTATGCTATGTCGTACATCATATAACATCACATCATATACACAAAATTTGATTAAAGACAGAAAGAAATTCTGCCCCAAATCGCACCCTAACTGTAAGCCGTTTAGGAGTTCCGTCAATACATAGTATAAAACAAAGTCGCTTTCTCTGTCCCTATATCTTTAAAACCACGCAACGGATTTTGATGCGGTTTTTTTTAGTAGATAGTGTAATTCAAGGGGAAGGTTTGTGTATATAATAAATAAACAATATAGTAAAGAAACACTGACAATTTTAGAAGTTTGCAATGTGATGTCGTAAATAAACAAATTCTTTAGTATATTTAGTATCAGTATTGCACCCGTGAGAAGTCGGAGCGGGTCGCTAGTTGATTATAATATTCGATTATGACAATTACATGAACATAACCACGTTCCGGAAGGTGATTCAAATATCCAAGTAACCCATAAATAAAAGATTCGACCGAGTATTGCTAACGTGCTCCTCAGAATTGTTCCGTTCCCTCCCGTTCCCTTAATTTGTCATGGATCCTGTGCTCGGAACCTTACCAAACTTTCACCAAACTACCCTCAAAGTATATCCTTTATAATAAAAAAAGAATCATCAAAATTGGTTAACGTGATTTTGAGTTATTCACCTATTTGTCGCGCATATACATAATGCAAATTTAAGACTTATGTCGTTTTCATACGGATACCATCATAGGAAAAAAATAAAAAAAAAATGGGACCCCACGGGAAGCACTACCTTTCAAACAAAAAAAAATTATCAAAATCGGTCCACCCAGTAAAAAGTTATGAGGTAACAAACATTAAAAAAAAAATACAGACGAATTGATAACCTCCTCCTTTTTGAAGTCGGTTGCTAATTCTGTTAAATATAAATAAATAAGTATTTTTCTCGTTTTTCTATAAGTTTGTAGGTATAGGTACACTAATCTTCGAAACTACTGAACCGATTCCTTTGCAACTTTTATCAGTAAATAGGGCTCGGCTTAGAAACAGTGGGGCTTTGATTCATTTAAATTGGAAGATGATAAAAAAGTTAACAGAAAAATAATTTTAACTAAATATCATCGTATTTCAATACATTCTTTCATTTGCCGGGGTGGGTAGCTAGTTGATTATAATATTCGACTATGATAATTACATAAACATAACCACATTACGGAAGGTGACTCAAATATCCAAGTAACCTATAAATATAAATAAAAATTTTAACAAAAAGAAAAACCGACTTCAAACAAAACACTACTTTAGAACAAATGAATATGCACGAAAAAGTGTTAAAAATAATTGCGTATTCAATATATTTTTTAGAGTCCTCCTAAGTAAAATGAAATGAAAAATATTAGACTACTTAAAAGTCGATTTACGGTTATATAACGTAGTTATAGTTATTAGTATATTTGTAGCCGGTGTCAGCCACGGTGCCCTTGCCCCAACAATTAAAAGAAAAAAGCGATACGAGCCCCTTGATTGATCCAGTATATTATTGTATAAAAGGTAATTTGTAAAAAACATATTTGTTAAAGTATTCTCGTATTGTTTTTTGAAAGATATACTGTAGGGTTTTATTGGCTGACACCGACTCCAAATATAGCAATAATTATAACTACATTATATAACCGTAAATCGACTTTTAAGTAGTCTAATATTTTTCATTTCATTTTACTTAGGAGGACTCTAAAAAATATATTGAATACGCAATTATTTTTAACACTTTTTCGTGCATATTCATTTGTTCTAAAGTAGTGTTTTGTTTGAAGTCGGTTTTTCTTTTTGTTAAAATTTTATTTATTTTTTGATTTTAAGTGAAGCTGATGTTGACTAACTAATTTTTTTTAATATGGATAGATTAAGCGTTCCGTTTATATGAGTCAAAAACTACTTCGAGGACAATTTCAAAGGAAACTTGCGAATAAAGCAAAAATAGACTTTCGAAAATGCGGATTTAATACGTCACGCGGCGTAAACTACAAGGATCCCTCGAAGGAGCTGTAATCGAACTCAGCAAAAAATCTTTGAAAAAGACCAACTATATTTCGGACATCATATGACATCACATCACATACACAAAATTTGATTAAAGATAGTAAGAAATTCTGCCCCATATCGCACCCTAACTGCGAGCCGTATAGGAGTTCCATCACTTCATAGTATAAAACAAAGTCGCTTTCTCTGTCCCTATATCTTTAAATCTACGCAACGGATTTTGATGCGTTTTTTTTTAAAAGATAGTGTGATTCAAGGGGAAGGTTTGTGTATATAATACATGAACAATATAGTAGAGAAACACTGATAATTTTAGAAGTTTGCGATGTGATGTCGTAAATAAACAAATTCTGTAGTATATTTAGTATCAGTATTGCACCCGTGCGAAGCCGGGGTGGGTAGCTAGTTTATTATAATATTCGACTATGATAATTACATAAACATAACCACATTACGAAAGGTGACTCAAATATCCAAATAACCTATAAATAAAAGATTCGACTGAGTATCGCTAACGTGCTCCTCAGAATTGTTCCGTTCCCTTCCGTTCCGTTACTTTGTCATGGATCCTGTGCTCAGAACCTTACCAAACTTTCACCAAATTACCCTTGAAGTATATATTTTATAATAAAAAAAGAATTATCAAAATTGGTTAACGTGATTTTCAGTTATTCACCTATTTGTCGCGCATATACATGATGCAAATTTAAGACTTATGTCGTTTTCACATGGATACCATCATCGGAAAAAAAAAATAAAAAAATGGGACCCCACGGGAAGCAGTACCTTTCAAACAAAAAAAAAATTATCAAAATCGGTCCACCCAGTGAAAAGTTATGAGGTAACAAACATAAAAAAAAATAAAAAAAAAAAATACAGACGAATTGATAATCTCCTCCTTTTGGAAGTCGGTTGATAAACAGATATGTTATACCAATACTAAACAACAGAAAAAAGTGTGGCTCCAAATATAACAATAACTATAACTACGTTATATAATCGTAAAGCGACTTTTAAGTAGTCTAATATTTTTCATTTCATTTTACCTAGGATGACTTTCAAAAATATGTTAAATATGCAATTATTTTTATTACTTTTTAGTGCATTTTAATTTGTTTTAAAATACTGTTTTGTTTGAAGTCGGTTTTTCTTTTTGTTAAAATTTTATTTATTAGAATATCATTGCCTTTATGTCAATCTCGGTGTTTTTATTAATACATTTTTCAATTTTACTTATTTTTTATATACCATCTCTGTGAATACTGCGTATAATTTTGCTAGCATAATTTAAAGTTTAGAATGCTTTTTTGTAGGAGCCTATTCGATAA
The DNA here is from genome assembly GCF_905220365.1 of Vanessa cardui. Lineage (NCBI taxonomy): Eukaryota > Metazoa > Arthropoda > Insecta > Lepidoptera > Nymphalidae > Vanessa > Vanessa cardui. The sequence goes on from NC_061135.1 coordinate 8,565,172, forward strand.
AAATAAATCATTTTATTAATTGATGAGGTAATAAAAAGATATAAAATGACACTATGAGTATCGAAATTGAAAATTCTTAATTTTGTAAATACTCATTTGGCAGAGTTTCTTTGCTTATTCACACACATGATAAATAGTAATAATAAAGTTATGCTTTTTGCCTAATTAGTCATTCTATGCGTGTAAAAATGATAGATTAGAGTTTAGTGCAGCAGTTATCAAATTTAATGTGCAATAGTTGTTTTCTGAATTTTTATACTACAACGCCATCTATTATTTTTCTGCTAAAACAGGTGACAGGTTAAGGAACTTTCTTTATTAAAGCTATCATTACATTAGGATAGATGAAAGTTAAGTGAGAGTTATCTAGGTGGCGCTGTTGAAATATATTTGAATTATTAGGAATACAAATTTATTACACGGGCCTACATACATGACAATCAAACAAATCACAATTCGAGCACATGTAATTAAAATAATAATAGTAAAATAAGTAAGGAGATAAAATGTTTCATTGATTTGTTATTTTTTATTCAACTTTTTTAACATTTGTATTTTAACCAAATCTTTTACTTTTTTGTTTTAAAAGAACCTTTTTCATGAAAAAATAAATCATTATGTTCAGACCTATTTTAGTCAGTAGTCCTGCAAATACCTAGGTATTTTACGAATTTTAGTTGTGCCGACAGGACACAGATCACACAATATCTCGCGAGATAGATTATAATCTAACGATTTTACATTACTATTTTTTTTAATTAGTTATCTATGAACAACGATATAATATTATTCTACGAGTTAGGTACCTATTAGGAATACACCAGCATTTCAAAATACCGGGAATCTGAATGAATTTTGCGTCCCTAATACGCCTGTAAATTGACAAAGATCACGTCGGATTAACGGGACCATGTAATAGAATCTAAAAGACAGAATTTGAGCTTATCTCATAATAAGACTGCCATTACCATATCCTAAGTGTCGGAAATATCTACATCTACGGGCGGTAGTGACCACTTACCACCAGTTGGTCTACTTGCCCGTATGCGTACATATTTTATATAATAAAAACTTTGGTAATATAACTTTACTTAATTTTAAAACATTTTGTATTTACCTAAGTACATTTTGAAAAAAAAAGAAATGTAGTTGTAGAAATTAATGATCGGTAGATAAGTATCTAAAAGTGGAAGCTTTAATAGCAATTCTTAATAACGACTTGCTTCTTCATATTTAAATAATCAATAACTGTAATATTACAATGACGCTGCGGAATTAATTAAAAAAAAAACATCACTTATTTAATTGAATGTAAGTATATCTCATATATCATGGAGTTGCATGCGTCATTGTTTTAACAATCAATAGCTTTTAGCAAATGAAATTCGCACATATTCATTAATGAAAGCCTCACTCCTACCCTGTATTTATTTAATATATTTTAAGGGACATTATAATACTGGAGCATCGAAAAATGACGTATTCAGTGTTTAGTTTGTGACCTGAATTCGCACGCGCTAAATTCGGGTTTGCTCCGCACCCTTGTTTGACAAATCTAATTTCATTACAAAGGAAAAGAAACCGTTAAAATGCAAACGATTCTAGTGTGACACGCAAATGAAAGAATGTATTGAAATACGGTGATATTTAGTTAAAATTATTTTTCTGTTAACTTTTTTATCATCTTCCAATTTAAATGAATCAAAGCCCCACTGTTTCTAAGCCGAGCCCTATTTACTGATAAAAGTTGCAAGGGAATCATTTCAGTAGTTTCGAAGATTAGTGTACCTATACCTACAAACTTATAGAAAAACGAGAAAAATACTTATTTATTTATATTTAACAGTATTTTTTTAATTGATTAACGTATATAATTTTGTACAAAGAAGGAATGTAACTTTATTATTCGAAAAGCACATGATACTGTGAAATACATCGAACACAATTAGTAATATTAATTGTTTAATCTGTAGATAGATACTTATTAATAAGATCCTTCTTATGAAGTATCAGCCACGTAGTTTGATGAGGTAATCATTTTTATTTTTCGATCGGACAGCAAATCTGACTCGATCAGAAAGAGTTCAGACAAAGGACCAAGATTTGCCCGCTCAGGCGAATCTACGATTCCTCTTTCCAGAATCTACACAGCCTTTGAGAATTTTCGTCACAAAAAACGCGATATTTTTGTTTAAATACCTGGTTTAGCCAAACGGCTAAACCAGGTCTTTGAGATCTGCTGCTATATAAGCCTCTAGATCACCGGAGCAGTCAATTGTGTAAGATAAATAAACATGTATTTGTTGAAGTTAAATTGAATGATTCAATGGTAGACCTTTGCTTATTAGGGTGTAACTAAACACGTACTGCGAGAAAGCGAAATTCCTGTCACGGAGTTACGGAATCGTTTGAGCGTTTGAACGAATGAGTTTTGGAGCAAAAGTTTGTTAAATGATGTTGATTTTTGTAAACAGCGTTTTATTTCTGTAATTGACTATGAGGATAATTGTTTTGCTTATCAGAAATGTTGTTGTAGAAGTAAAATTAAAGAATGCTTTATAAGATTTTTTTTGACGTTTAATGAAAACGACAAAGATGAATGATTTAATAGCGTATATTTTTTTATTCAACTTATCTACTAAAGCAACTATAAGGGTTACTTTAGTTTGATAAAATTATACGAACCTAAAATAGTAACAACGTTTTAGCGATTTTAAGTACTTTATTTTATCATAATTTGCAATGCCTTTAAAAAATTACGATTACGAAGGAATTGACCTACATGACATTAAAAAGTAGAATTTATCTTTTTATGCTTTCATTATATTCAGATTTAAAAAGATCATAGTAAAGATTAATTACAGACAAGTCAATACATTACAAAAGACCGGATATTAGGGTAATAGATAAAAATAAAAATATTGTAATTAATAAAGACAGCAGTCACGTAAGACGAATACGCATCACACGTATTCTCCTTAATAAACACATTGAAAAAATGACAAAAGACATAAAAAAAACAAAAACCAAATAGACTTTATTCTAGTAGGCTTTTACAAGGACTTTTGAATCGTCATATGACAACTATATTAACTGAAGCTATCGGTAGCTACTAAGTTCGAAAAGTAGATCATACCGAGAAGAAGTTAGAGGCAAGTTACTCTTTCCAATATTTATAAAAATACAGTCTTGTTAGTTGAATAAAATTATATACATATGTAAGTCCATCCTCCATAGAATTGGAAATCAAAATGCAATGGCAAGTAGGTAATGTACAAATCCTGTCAATTGTAATACCCAAAACGAGCTATTTCCTAAAAACTTTTTCATCTAACCATGGGCATCCACCATTATACTTGTTCAGAAAAGTCCTTATTCCAAACACTTGCCATCTCAAACGAAAATTCACATCATCTTGGCTGAGACACCTGTATCTGTTTGCTTACTTAAAAGAGAGAAAAAAAAGAGAAAGAAGAATAATAATAAAATAACAGTGATGGCTTATAAGCATTATTATACAGTGCGAATTACGCACGCATTAATGCGTATACAATATAATTATAACTCGCTTGATTAGTTGTGCGCTAAGATGTATTATTACAGTTAAGAGGATATATAGCTTAGTTCACGATACCTGATTATATTAATTTATGGACTCTGCAAGACACGGGAGGATCGACACTGCCTATTTTGTAATCTACAAAGTTACTACTGATATTTTTTGACAAAAACCTCAGATATTTTTTATTTATCTATCGTGGGCAATGACTTCAGACTCTTGTAATAAGAACTAGATGATAAATACCTATAATAATGCTTAAGCAAAACCAATATTGAATTTAACATATCTGCTAATTGTAATAATTGAGTTCTAAGCTATTTATTTTTAACTTTGCCCATTCATACATACATATCATTTTTTAAAATATTATTAAAAACTCGTTATTAATAGGATAGTTAAATATTAAGTACATATAAATCAAATTAAAAAATAATTGTATGTAATACACGTAAATTTGTATTTCAAATGTTCGAAGCCTAACTGCTGAGTTTCTTATCTGTTCTTCTCGGTAGACTAAACATTCCAAACTCGTGGCAGCTTTACGTTTAATATAGTAATTTAAAATGACGATTCAAAACAGTAGGTACTTTTCCTTTTTGATATATTTTATTTAACTAAGAAGCAGTTCACCTGCACAAAACATGCGGATATATATCGTACATCTAAAAATTCACGGTTTCTGTGATAAATAAACTTCTTTCTTTTAGACTACCTGATTAGTAAGTGTTGCCAGTCTATGCATATTAGTATTGCCGCTACATAAAAATATATTCGAGTATTGTTAAAAATAAACAATTAATCTTAACATACTATAGTAAAACGAACTCCCACATACCGTAGAGATTGAAGGGTTCTTAAAAAGTAACTCAAGTACGACAAATGATAGTGACCCTTCACTTAGCGACGAGGGTCTTGAGCGCCAGCGGCAATGTATACCGGAAGAGAGCGTCAGAAAAAACCTTTTAATGTTACATTTTTTTACAGTCAACGCTAACAGCGTTCTTTGTTTCTGGTATGAGACACAACAACACAACAAAAAGAAAATTAACAACAAATAAATATACCTAATAGTAAATAATATCTATGAAGACGCATGTAGCATTCCATACAATTCAAGTTTCCTAACGATGTTCTCCCGTTTCATGTTGAAATTGTATTTATTATAAGATGTCATTTTCTTTATAAAGAATATACTAACTCATGTTACATTAGTGTAAAGTGTGCACAAGTTTTATCGTAAATCTTTTTGTAACATCTTCTTTACAAATTGTGATTGAACATTTTTGTTCTGTCGCTCTTAGCTAAACTAATAAGTTACGCGATAAAATATTACAACTTATTTATCTCCTGAAATATGAGAATGCTAGAAATTTTCAATATAGTCCGAATTGTTATATACGTTTCGTTTTTCTCTTTCAGATTTGTTACATTTTATTTGTAGATTTATTCTGTATCACACATTATTCATCGGATTAAAGATTTCTGACATAGTAAATGACATCAATGTAACAGACATTGTATCGGTTATCGGCTTATTGCTAGTAAACAAATTAAAAATGCCTGGTCACTTATTTACTTAATTTTCTCGTTGTTTTTGTATGAAGGTCACATTCACTCTGAACAAAATAGAATAATATTGTAAAGTTTTGTTGATCTATGAGATACAAGTTCATCCTTTTTGTTATATAAACGTTACTGGCAGTAATCATTCTCAACTAGACCGATTCTTGGAATTTCCGATAGGTCCGACCGTTGGGGTCACGTTTGTAACAAATTATTTATTCATGAACCAAATTATGAGGCATTTGAACAATGTATGTGTGTATGTGTTAATATAAAACTGTCTCGTAGCGCTTTGGTCGAGATTTAGTAATTTAATTATTTTGCTCAGGTGAAGCCATTGGGGCGGATCAGGGCTCTAGCCCAGCAAGACCTGATCGCCCGATGGCAGGAGGACCTGGGGTCACCCACGGCGGGCCCGGTGGACCTGAGCGCACTAGGCGTTCAGGAAACCGGGGAGTCCCACACCCCCCCCCCACTTTTCATCACGTGGGGGAAGCGCGTAAAGCGTTTTTCCAGCGTAAAAAAAAAAGGTGAAGCCATTGTGGTGTGCTAGTATATTTATAAATCTGTCTTAAAGTCGACATTATTTGTTATCGTACTTATAAGAATCGTTTGAAACTTTTACGACTTACATTCGACGGATTACTTATTTTATTGAAAGGGTTTTTCATTCTCATAAAAACTTATAATATACTTGATAAAATGTTCTATTTCATATAATCTAACGATATGCTTATAATGTAAAAAAATCTCTTTTTTTATTATAGTCCTTTCTTAGTCTTTTGATGTGTGATGTGTAAATACTTATACTCGTTTGTAAATGTCATCGTAAAATCTTTAGATTATAATCTATCTCGCGAGATATTGTGTGATCTGTTTCATTGTCGGCAGAACTAAAAGCCATTAAACCAAGAATTGAATTGAATTGACATTGTATGAACTCTCTTAATATTATGACTGTAAATAATTAAAACATAAGGGAATCGATATATATTATAAATATTTATATAACAATTTTGGGTATTTTTTAATAAAATGACAGAATCATAGAGGGCATAAATAAATAATTACTGACTTAAAGCCGCTCATCCTATTTAATATCTGAAAGAGAATTATTAAAGGCACGCGTTAACGCTTCATCGAATCGGAGACTTTAATTCTTGGACTATCAATCAATAAAATGTCCTCTCATGTTCTTGCTTGAAACCTTATTAAGTAATTGTTTATGGTGTATGGAATCTTTTTCACAAGAGATATAATCGGGACATAATCTTTTTAATAGAATTATATTTTGGTATAGGTTGGAAGTCGTTCGTATCTACGACGTTATTATCCAAACGCATTTATATGAACGTTATTTAGCATTAGCAAGTATTTAGATAAACGTAGATTCATCTCTTTCTTTCATCATTAATTTTTTATACGAAAGAAGATGACAAAACATTATTGAAATAATCAACATTTACAAAGACGGTAACGTGGAGGTATTGTCACGCAATATTAATAGTGTCTTTGTTTTAAAGAATAACGTTTTGTTAATGTTCTTAAACTCTTCAATTTCTAGAAGATTATTCCAATTATATAGTAAAGCGTTAAATCTGTGTTAGGAGTGCCAACAACAATAGCTCAATGAGGCTTTAAATCATATGTACATATATTATTAAGATTTTCGAAGGGGATGGCTTTTAAATTGCGTAATTTTTATTCGTTACTAGCTTCATGCCGACCCGGTTTTACACGGAGAGATAGCTGGGCGATAAGGATCTGCACGTTTTAACTGAAGGCTAAAAAATCTTATATTTTTGGTCATGGGATCTTTCCGAATGTATGTAAAAAAACTCAGTAGCAATCGGATTTAAAAAGAAAATAAAATGAATGCGAAGTATTATTTTTAGATTCCTTGGTCAATTGTTCCTTTCTTATTCTATTTCTTTGTCCACAAAAGGTTGCGTCCACGTGAGCTTTTTTTAAATTTCCTACTATTTATCTGCATTACGCATCCGGGCACGTTTTCAACCAGGAATTTTCAATTAGTAATGTCTAGCTGATAATAGTCAAATCAAAAACCCCATTGGTGAGGCGCCCCAAAAATATCTGTAAAATGTTGCTTGCTTAAACAGAGTTTAAGACGGAACTGATTGTATATCATATACAAGAAACGAAAATTATGCCAGTTTAAAATTATCCTCTTCGATTAGACTAACAGACTTTTCAGTTAGGTTTTACAAAAACAAATATTTTCTCAATTATATATGCTAACCTACGACGATAGTAACTGATCATCAAATAATCTATTACGGTACAATATAGTACGAAAGTTCGTTATATCAATATAAAATGTACCATGATTGTCTACCATTAAGTTGCCTATTGTATTATTTATTGAATAATGTGTTGTATATTAAAAGTGGGTCACGAGTATTTGTCGATTCGAAACTTTATGAGCTCCTGTTTATTTATGTTTTCCTGGTATTTTTTTTAATAATAATCCAAGTGTGTTTGAATATGTTTTCTGTTGTGTACATATAGTGATGTTATTTTATTTAATGAAAATGAGGGTAATAAATTAATGAAAATATTGAAAACTGCACGATGTGTAATTTCTCCTGTTTATGTTCTCATTTTATGGATAGTTCGAGAAATATGCTGAGGATTGATAATGGAATCCATGTAAATATTATTTACGTACCTATTAATCGAAGTTGTTGTTTAATGATTGAGTTTTATTCTAATTGTAGATAGAGTAATGATGAAATAATGAAATGAAGAAAAGAAAATAAAGTAATTCAATCGCTGAAAAGTGAAGAGGTTTTGATACAAGCATATTAAAAGCGCTCCAAAAATGTTTTTATAATATCAGCACAATCTGCGGCCTGAATGGAATAAATAATATCTAAACGTCTAAATATGACGATACGATTAATTCGTTCGTGCTCTGCATGTTCAAGTCACACAGTCGGAGAGGGAACAATTATTACTTGTTTCAAATGTTTTTAGATAAACAATAATGCAAAAGAAATACTTGCGAAAAAAATTTAAAACTATTAATCTATTCAGATTTTCTTATTATTGCAAATTTTTAAAATTTTTACTAACTTTTATTACCAACGGGAAATAGAACACCTGGGAACTGTACGGAAACCGACAATTTTCTTCACACTAAAGAGTATTCTTTGCATTTTCTCATGACAATGAAATGTTTGACATTTAAACAGTATATTTTAATTTATAATTTAAATGCCGTGGAAAGCTGTTAAAATTTAAAACTGACTAAGTACGTTCTACACCGTGCTTGGACAATTCGCTAGAGAGAATGATAATTTGCATAAACTTAAATTAAAGTGCAGATTGGCAGTCAGTAAGTAAAGCTTGCATATTGCATAAAGATATTACCTTCGATTATGAAATTTATTGAATTCTACAAGTGTTGTCAGTGTCTTACTCGTGGTTACACAAATATAACCTACAAATTTAAAATAATTATTTTTTTTCATTTGACACATATAACCCGGGTCCACTTTTGAAATACGTTGGAATAAAAAAAAAACGGAATTAGTGAAGTATTAAAATGTCGTGTCGTGTTGTTTTTGGACAATGTTTATTTATTTGAAATAAAAATAACAGCGATCTGTTTATCCATTTCAAAACTGTATTTGCACATAGAAGACCTAACTATTCAAATGATTCTAAGTTTTCGAACGTTTATTTACATAATGTAAACAGGGTATTAAAATATTTATCTAACCTTGAATATTATTTTTCAATTTGCACACAAAACGAAGAAAACCGATGAGACAGACATGTATGAACTATAATCGTTACGGAATCGTTATCGAATAAGCGAGTCATATACCAAGTAATTCACAACCTTTTTTCTGTGAATAATTTCTGATAAAAAACGTAATATTGTTATAATTTGTTTTAATTTGGAAGGTTTTTTTAATCTTTGTATGGACATAACACTCACAACGCGCCTTCACGTTAAACTATTTGTGTGATTTCGTGACTTATAAATTGAAAATTGTTTTATTATATCAAGCAAAAGGCCCGGTATAGTCACAAGTGTAAAAAATATGCTCCTAGCTTTAACTCAGTTAACATAATTTTCGAGAGTGACAGGTAATTGTCTGTCTCACTTGTGCATCATGATATAACATTTGAATCCAAAGTCAATCTCAGCAAACCCTCAACTACGGATGGTATTAGAAGGGATTATGGGATTATATATAGAATTGTTGTCTTCAAAATACAAAAAAGTAAAGTAACAGCCTGTAAATATCCCACTGCTGGGATAAGGCCTCCACTTCCATTAAGGAGAGGGTTTGGAACATATTCCACCACGCTGTTCCAATGCGGGTTCGTGGAATGCACATATGGCAGAATTTCGATGAAATTAGACACATGCAGGTTTCCTCACGATGTTTTCCTTCATCGCCGCTCCACGAGATGAAATATAAACACAAATTAATCACATATATAGTGGTGCTTGCTTGGGTTTGAAACCGCAGTCATCATCGGTTAAGATGCATGCATTCTAACCACGGGGCCATCTCAGCTCTTTACAAGTAATTATGCAAAACATTTATCTACTAAATAAATATTAATAAATAGAACTAAATATTCATGTATTATATCTAATTACTTTTTTGTTCTATTTGCTGTCGAAACGCTTGGCCCTTGGAGTAGTGGTGCAAAAAGCTTCATCAAAAGTATAACACCTCGCCTCATTGCCTCCACTGGTGACAGGAGGGCTGGTTCGTTTTTTGCCCAGAGGATCGGAATTGCGATTCAACGGGGAAATGCTGCTAGCATTCTTGCCACCATTCCACGCGGTCAAGATTTATACAGTAACTAGTTTTAGTTCATATTTGTATATATATATTTAAGCATTTAACGTTGTTAATTCTTATGTTAATAAATTTTTCTAACCTATAGGATACATGTTTTATCTACTGTTGTTCGGAGTTTAGGTGAAATGGATGAATATTCGATAACATATTCATGATTGCGAATTCTGTATGCTGGACGTCGTGCTGCACGGGTCAGCACGTGATAATGTAAAACGTTTTACTGTTATCAAAGAAATATGTCTGCTTGTTAATGATGAATGTTGTACGTGCCCATTTTTTAGGGCAATGAATCAAATAAATTTGACAAATTCATATCTTAGAGTACGAAAAGAGTTCCTTAGCGTAGAAAAATGAAATCACGTGAAACTGTTTAGGAAAATTTTTATGCTCCTCACCATTATGGAAGCGAGGGAATAAACTGAGAAGTTTAAGCAATTAAAGTTTTAATTTGCTTTAGTTTCTTAGTTTGCAAGTAATTAACAACTTCTAAGTTAGTTTCAAGTGCTCTCTGATGGATACAATTGTGCAATTACTTGATATTAAATTATAATAATTGTTATATACTAAATATATACACTTTATGAACTATTTATTAAAATTGAATGTTTAAACATGAGACTTATAAGAGTCGAGATGGCCCAGTCGTTAGAGCGCGTGCATCTTAACCGATGATTGCGGGTTCAAACCCAAGCAAGCATTAAGGTATAGGTATACATTTTTACTCGAGCAAAGTTCAACTAGTAAATTATAAACATACATTAAGCGTACGAGAAGTCGATTAGATTGACTGTCCGATATTAAAGTATGAAAAATATTTTACTTATCTAACTTGAATAAATTTGGAATGTATTAAAGAGTTGATTTTGTTAAACTGATTACCTAAAGAAAAAGGGCCTTTAAAGAAATATTTTGAGGACAAAACCTCATTTGTACTATTGGCATCGGAAGGTGACGAAATCGAACTAAAATGATAAAAAGCGTACGTGGTCAACGTACAGCCAAAATAGGATTTTCAGAAACATCACACATTTTTTCACCATTTTTACGAAAAAAATCCGCTTTTTCCGTTACTAAAGATACTCGTGGTTAACTTTTGACGTTTCTGTAGCGTACTATGCATATGGGGATTAAAATTATTGCAAGTAATCACCCCTATCACCTCCTACCGGATATACGTCGAATTACCAATAACCCTTTATATGTTTGTATATATAGAGTTCACCATATCTCCACCTTATATACAGGTATATACTATTCCAACGATAACATGAGAAAAGATAAATAAATAACATTTGACAGCAAAATGACGCGATATCATTGGTCGAGAACTTGATTAATCTATGATATTCTCTATGGATTTAAAAAATATATAATATAATGACATTTTGAACGCGTACGAAACTGTTATCGGAATTTGGGAAGTAGAATTAAAGTGGATATAAAAATTAAAGTAGTTAAGTAAAAGTGTTGTGTTATGATCTTGCTTGGTGGTAGGGCTTTGTGCAAGCCCGTCTGGATAGGTACCACCCACTCACCAGTTATTCCACCGCCAAATAACAGTACTAAGTATTGTTGTGTTCCGGTTTAAAGGGTGAGTGAGCCAGTGTAACTACAGACACAAGGGACATAACATCTTAGTTCCCAAGGTTGGTGGCACATTGACGATGTAAATATTTCTTACAGCGTCATTGTCTATGTGATAGTGACCACTTACGATCAGGTGGCCCATATGCTCGTCCGCCAAGCTATAACATAAAAAAATGAATAAATATATATTTATCAAACGCCTTTAATGATGTACAATATGGTTGATTTATTAGCAAACGCATGAAATATGTAAATGTGATATTTGTTTATTTTTATTCCTACTTCGATTGGAATAGGCGATATTCGACATAATTTATATGAGTAGTTCTTGATGATAGATGTAGGTAAATTTTCAGTGAAGTAACTTGGGACAGAAATAAAACTATTAGATCGGCTCAACTTGTACTCGCCCAATACTATCAAATATATTTTAGTTTTATTAAAAGTGGAAAATTATTAAACAAAGTGAAATATTTTTTTATTGCAAACAGCAATGATTTGGCATTGACATTTCACCAGAATAATTATTCTTAAAAATAAATAGGTGTACTGCGGATTTACCTTTGCTAAAACTTAAACTAAAGTTTAAATAACACATTTAGTAGTCTTACTGGTTCATTGTAGGACTTTGTGCAATCTTCAGGGAATATACAGGGAACATGATAATTTGTTTCCAAAGGTTAATGACGATTGCGATGCGATTAAGAGACTAAGCGATTCACATTTCAACGGTATTTTTAATTTATAAAATTGATATTACATCCATTTCCTGAAAAAGAAAACAGTTAATGTTCAAAACTGTCCAACTATGTTGCAGACAGACAGATAATTCGCTAGAGAGAACAATAAAATTTGCATAAATTTAAATTAAAGTTAAATTTTAGCAGACAGTCAGTAGGTGTAAAGCTTACATATTGTATAAAGATATTAACTTAATCTGTAAAAACAAACCGCAAATATGCGGTTAATAAAACTACTAAAGCAATTTTTTTTTCAATTGAATATATTACCTGACTGTGGTTTTTAGTTTTTTTTATGGAATAGGTTGGCGGACGAGCATATGGGCCATCTGATGGTAAGTGGTCACCATAAACCATAGACAATGACGCTAATAGTAAGAGAATAATAGTAAGAAATATTAACTATTTCTTACATCGTCAATGCGCCACCAACCTTGGGAACTAAGATGCTATGACCCTTGTGCCTGTAGTTACACTCGCTAACTCGCCCTTCAAACCGGAACATAACAATACTGCGTACTGTTATTTAGCGGTAGAATATCTGATGAGTGGGTGGTACCTACCCAGGTGGGCTTGCACAAAGCCTTACCATCAAGTAGTTTTAGTAGTATTAGTATTATTGCGTTACGGTTTGAATTTTGATTAAGCCAATATGACTTTAGGTACAAGGGACGTGATATCTTAATTCCAAACCATAGTGACGCATTGAAAATATATATATCGTTGGCAGTGAACATCAGATGATACAATTGTCACCCTGCTTATCAATACTAAATAAATAAAGCAAATCGCATGTGATACTGGCGAAATAATCTGTGCCCTCTTGGCACAAATAAACGCCAAAACAAAAAAAAAAAGAATAAATAAATAAATAAAATTTACTTGAGTTTGTAGTTTTCTATGTCGTCTTGGGTCTCGGTGTTTGTGGTACCGTCATTACTTTTGATTTTCCATAGCAAAAGTTCTTTAGCTACTTACATTGGGATCAAGTATCAGAGTAATGTATATTATATGATGTTGTCCAATATTTATTTGTTTATATTATGTATTGGACTCAACAGTTGAAAATATACGGAACGTCTAATACCAGTTAATTAAAGAGCCCTATTATATAGTAATGAAATTGAAACATCATATGGTAATGGATGACGTGAATAATATAATTGAATCTCGAATCACGATAATTAGCGTTTACATTATTAGTGAGGTGACTTCCTGTTAATTAAATTATAATACTATAATGATTATTATCTTTCGAATATCACGGTATGTTTCTTTGAGAGTGGTTTTCTGGACTAGATATAACATTTATTTTAAAGTTTTTGTTGTAAGCAAGATACACACTAGAAAGCAAAATTAGTAAGCATAAACTATGTATATTGTTTTTGTAATAGCGACTTGTCTATATATGTGCAGGTGCAATGTTGTTAATGAAAAAAAATTACACTCCAAATATAGATTTTACGAATAATTTAGTTTTCTACCAGTATATGAAACTTTGAAATCGGGTGGTTAGTTTCGAATATTACGTCTACATATAAACAAACGAATTTTCCTTTTTATAATCTATATATATAAAAATGAGTTGCTGTTCGTTAGTCTCGCTAAAACTCCAGAACGGCTGGACCGATTTGGCTAATTTTGGTTTTGAATTATTGGTAGAAGTCCAGGGAAGGTTTAGAAGATGAGAAAGTATGATAAAAATGCTAGGAATATAATAAAAAAACATCTTTGTTTTTCCTTAGAAATAGATTTAGTAGAGAATTACCATTGATTTTCTATGATTATCGATGTTAGACAATGAAACATTGATGTTTTAAAATTGATTTTGCATTATTTATAACATCGCTAAGTCTATTTTTCGAATCTATTTCTACCAAAATAAGTCGCATTTTTCGATGTCACTTTATAACTCAAGAACGGGCTCACCTATTCAAACTAAATTTTCAGGGTTTGTTTGAACTATTTAGTAGATGGTTTATGTGAAGTTTGCTCAAAATCGGTCGGGTGGTTCTTCATTTATCACATTTTTTGTAAGAAATGAATTCAATAAATGGCGGGTCATTTTGTTATTGGAGATTTTCAGACGAGGAATTGTGCTGTTAAATTAAAAGTAAGTATTAATTAAAAATGAGTACACTCATCGGCCAGTTTCAATAGGTAATACGTCTTATTTCAATTTATTATTTAAAAGTGCAGTGTTTGCATTTATTTTCATGTCTAAATATACAGAATAAAGTTACTGCCTTGAATTTTTATTCGTATCGATTGATGGTTCGTCCACAAGCACAAAATTATATCTCCAGATGTGGTAAACTGTATCATCAGTACATCGTTGATACGTATGCTAAAATAGAAACTGAACGTTTTAATTTTTTTCGTTTCAACCGAGCAAAATTAAGATCCGAAGAATATATTCAATTGCAAGATGCGATAGCGAATGATGGTAATGCAAATAACATCGGGCGATTGACTATATTGCCATCTTCGTTTATTGGTTGTCCACGGCATATGAGCGAATATGCACAAGACGCAATTTCTTATGTACGAAAAATGGTTGACCGGATCTATTCATTACAGTTACACGTAATCCGCAGTGGGATGATATTAAAACAATTTATTTGAAGAACAGTCGACAACTGACCGTCATGACATTACAGCACGTGTTTTTCGGCAAATATTGAAAGCACTTATAAAAATAATGTATATTTGGAGAGGTGCGTTGCCATGTGTACTCCATTAAACGTTAACGTTATATCAACTGAAATTCCCGATGAAACTCTTGATCCAGAGTTATTTCACGTTGTCGTTAAAAATATGATAAAAGGTCTATGCGGTGAGCTTCATATGAGTTCGTTACATCTATTTCTCGATTTTAATAATTTCTTCCAGTCGCAAAAAAAATACCGATGTTATCGATTAACATCGATGTTTAGAGCTCCACAAACATCAAGTATCAATGTTCGGTATTGATCATTATCAACGCCATAATCATGTTTTTGTAACATGGGTCATCCCTACTTTGTCAAACATTTGATGTTGTCCCCGTTATGCAGAAATTAAATTGAAAAAATAGTTACATCTTTATAAGTACATGTTTAGGAGGGACAAAAATAACCTTAATTTTAACTAACTTCAATTGTTTACAGTCTATCAGAGCAATTTTATGTACATATGTTCAAGATGCTGAACTGGAAAGGACGTGGCATCAACATCAATGGCGAATTTATCTCTCACTTGAGATTCGCAGACTACATCGTCATCGTGGCAGAAACGCTGCAGGACCTACAAAAAATGCTGAACGAGCTAGCTGATTCTTCTATGCGTATCGGCCTACGGATAAACTTGGATAAAACCAAGATCATGTTCAATGAACCGTTCTCGAAATTGTTCAAAGATATGTATGTCTACCTCGGGCAGACTTTGCGATTAGGTAGAAATAACCTTGAGGACGAGGTAAATAGAAGAATTCAGTTGGGTTGGGCAGTGTTTGGGAAGTTACGTCGAATCTTTACATTGTCGATCCCACAGTGTCTTAAGACGAAAGTCTTCAACCATTGCGTCCTACCCGTCATGACATACGAGCCGAAAGGCTCACTCACTCACTCACTCACACTCACGACAGGGCTGGTCCACCAGTTTAAAGTCGCTCAGCTGACTATGTAAAGGGTTATGCTCTGCGTTTCTCTGAGGGATCGCATCAGAAATGAGGTGATCCGTCAAAAATTCAAAGTCATCGACATAACCCACCGGAGTAAGCTGAAATGGCAGTGAGCTGGCCATATTTGTCGTAAAACCGATAACCGTTGGGGGGAACGTGTTTTAGAGTGGAGATCGCGTCTCGGCAAACATCGTGTAGGACGTTCTTAGGCACGGAGGAGTGACGATTTACGCAAGGAGGCATGCAGGAGCTAACTGTCTGAACGGGCTGATGATGATGATGATGATGTTATAAGTGTGCGCATGCGCTCAAAGCCAAATATCAAAGCCCCACTGATTGGTCGAAACAAACCCTTCGCCTCCCGGAGATACAGGCAGTGCGCTCGCTTATCCTCTGCGTTCGGTTACCCCCTACGACTATATACACCATAATAAAACTTGACCACCTATATTTTATATGTGTTGTATTTAGTGGAATTATATTGATTGGTATTGTAAATGAGTTTCAAATTAAAACTTATGGTATAGCCAGTTTATACTAAATGGTTTTGCAAATTTTATGTTGTAAGGACTTAATCATAGCAACATGGCAATTTATCACGCAACCTCATGATTCCTGTGTCATTGAAAATATAGAAAAATTATTGACAGTGTCGTTTTTAATGTAAGTATCAATTGTTTATTGTTACAGTTCATATCACCAGTTTTGCTGCGTGCAATGGTTTCTATTCACATCACATTTGGACCAATT
Source organism: Vanessa cardui (assembly GCF_905220365.1). Taxonomy (NCBI): domain Eukaryota; kingdom Metazoa; phylum Arthropoda; class Insecta; order Lepidoptera; family Nymphalidae; genus Vanessa; species Vanessa cardui. The sequence continues at coordinate 8,581,885 of NC_061135.1, forward strand.
TAAGCATTTAGATTATGGCAGTACGAAGTTTGCCGGGTCAGCTAGTATTAGTATAAAGATGATTGAAATTTATTTTGTATACGAAAATAATATTTATCTATTTAGCCTATATATCAATGCGTGAAGATAAAAATTTGTACCCCTTTCCATGAATCGGTGTCTAAAGATTGGAGTTTGACACAATTAAAGTTTATATGTACGTAGCAGGAGTGAATATATGTTTTTAATATTATGCGTAAAATAATACAAATTCATCCTAGTATTATAAAGACAAAAGTAACAAAAAGGGTCTGCTAGTCTGTTACGGTTTCTCTATTCAACCGATTTTGATGACATTTGTTACGAAGCAATCTTGAACCCAAAGGACAGACTGGGCTGTATAGGGTAAATTTGATAATAGTAATTTTACATCGAAGGTTTCGTGGGTGGACAGATCTATACATATTTAATACGATACATACAAAGCTAACGTCCATATCGTCAATGACAACACACGTGATGTCAAAGTTAAAAACAAGGACGTTATTTTGACATTTCGTTTTATTTTTTAATAGTATTAATGACAAGGTATCGTCCACCTGAGCCTCCTTTTGTCTATGTTTCAATTATATGTTAGCAATTATTTACGATCGATGCTCGACTTATTAGTGACCACTATTATTATTAAACATAGCAAATACTTTATTTGCTAAGCCAATGTTTTGATTTAACATTTTATCATTACATAATTTCGGTGTAACAAATAATTTGGTTTCCATCAAAGTATTATTCATGGTAACTAAACTATCGATCCAATAAACTAAGTAGGTCAGGTTGAGGTGTTATTTCCGTAACCTCTTTTTACGTGGCCCTTTTCATAAATTTACATTTGGTTACCACGTGGTGTCCACCGCACGTCGTTGAAACTTTGAACTTATTTTAAAGCACGAACCTTAATAAAAATTGTTGTATACAACCATTGAATAAGAAAACTAAAATCATTTCTAAAATATACTGTCATTATTAAAGGCGAGTTTTCTATTCACATGTATGTATTCCATAATTGAGGTCGAGGTTAAGGCTCTCTTTTTATATATTATTTTGGAGTGATCAAAATTAGGTGTCTTAAATCAACTAATGAAATCAAATTGCTTGGCTGTATCGCTTTGTGTGAGTCCATCTTGGCTCCTTCAGATATTCTACCGACAAATAACAATACCCTGAGCAATCGTGTTTTGTTTTGAAGGATGAGTGAAAAAACAGTACAGACCCAAGGAACATTTTAGGCCCCAAATTTGATGGAGAATTGGTGATTTAAAAGATTGGTAAATATTTTTTAGCGTCCCAGTGGCTAAAGGCCGTGGTAACCACTTCAAATTAGCCCCATGATCCATTTGCTTGTCCGTCCACCCATATCAAATATTAAAAACACTACATATATTTAAATGTAGATTGATGCTAATTTGAAACTACCAAATTAAAATTCATCACGTATCAGGGCATTTACTGTTTGCGAAGGTTTAAATCTACTGATTCAACTTCTAACCGACTGTAATGCTTAAATTGGTTTGGTTCTAAGGTATTTATTTTTTCATTGTATTGATGTATTCTAACACTTATTCCAGTATGTAATTATAGTCATCGAGGGCCAAAAATTTTAGAATCCATGATTGTTGGGGTTATTTGTGTAATGGGTTGGTGTTTCGTTCTTGCAGTTCAAGTGTCCTTGGAGTAAAGGTACCACTCAAAATCAAGTGACATATTTAGTCGCTGAAACCTTTTAAAAGTATATTTTGTAAAAATATAACTTTTTTATTCATATTAAAAACAAATAAATGGGTGTTTGTTATTCAAGATGGCATCAACAGATTGGGGTGGAATTTGTACAGATAATTAATTAAAAGATAATGATTTGCATAGATATAGGCAATAATCTGGAAAAGTATATGGGTTGCTTTTTACTTCGGAAAAAACAAATATCCCCAATTATATTCACTCACTGACAGAAACTCGCTTATTATCATCAGCCCACTGCTGTCCACCAGTGGCGTAGCTATCATAGGGCCAGGAGGTGCAGTGCACCAGGGCCCCGGAGTTCAGGGGGCCCGCTAAGCTAAACCTTACGCTTCTGTAGCTAGAAAATCACGACCCTGCGCACAAGATTTCTTATTTGGTATCTATAATTTTAAAGGGTAATAATTAGTTAAAGAGGGATGAAAAAAGGAGATGAGGGCCCGATGCTTTTTCTAGGGCCCTTCCTCACCTAGCTACGCCACTGCTGTCCACTGCTGAACATAGGCATCCCCCAGAGCGCGCCACGTTTCTCGGTCCTCTGCGTCCCTCATCCAGCTTCTACCGGCGATCCTGCGAATGTCAATGGAAAAATTATAGTATAAAGTTATTAATAATATATAATGCAAATATTTTCTTCACCTAATTTTAACCAAGAGCAACTATTCCCAATCAAAAATAGAACTGCTTATTAATATCTAGTTAAGGTATATTTTTCGTGCTAGGGTTTTGTCTATGCCCGTTTGGATAGGTATATCCCATTCATCAGAGTTACTACCGCAAAGTTAGTATTTAGCATTGTTGTGATGTGATAATGATGAAGGTTGAGTGGGTCAGTTTATACACATAAAAGATATAGTATCTCAGCTACCATGGTTGGCAGTGTGAGTAATGTTTAATATTTATTACAGAGCTGTTCCTTCAATCCCATAATCCGCTAGAAGGCAAATCTGACGCGACCGGGGAGAGATCAAACGAGGCTATCGTCTTAGCATTTTTTTCCAAGAATTTCTTGATAGAAAATCCTAATAATTTTTATTCGTGTGAAACGAGTGAACTTAGGATAAACACCAGTCCGGAAGCGAGAACATCCGACTTGTGAAGAACCGGTAAAAGCAACTTGGGGTTTTTAAGTCAGAGAAGAAACGCCACTTTATTCTTGAGGCTTAGAGAGATAAAGTTGCTTGCAACGTTTTATTTTACAAAAATAGGTTGAAAAAAATAGTATTGATCGACACTTCTCTGATAGTCTTACCTTTTTAAAATTAATTGATTGATTAAATCGGGTAAACTGATTCCATCCGATTCAAAACAAGTATTATAATTTTTTACATAGTAAATAGTTTTTGGGACGAAGTTCTTTTACGCGACTTATAGTAGATTGGCTGACAGAAATATCATGTAATAAGTAAGGCCCTACTAATACTACTACTACTACTATTAAGACAACCTTAGTCTGTCTTTCTCTTTCTCTCTGTCCCTTTCTATTGTATACGGTTTCATATTATTAAAACTTATTTATTGCTACTGTTTTAATTCAAATGGGAAATATGATAAAAAAAGTCATTCTTATCTTATTAAACTCAAACATTTTAAATTTATTCAATTGTATCTGATGTGATAAATAATTTTGAGCGTGAAATTTTTCGTAAAACGAATTAATATTACTGAAATTATACATTTTACGTAACAGTACAATTAATTTATAAGATTGATCAAACACACACACAAAAATAAATTATGCCTCGATTGAAAAAACACCGTTCCAAAATTGACTACAACAATTTGTATTAAGAATTTAAAAATGCATCATTTAATTTTGATACGATGTTATGCTATTAAAACTAAATTCACAACAAGAAAGCACGAATAATCAAAAAAAAAAAAAAAAACAAAAACAGCATCTATTATTAAGAATTGTGATTGTATTTTATCACTAATTCGAAACAAAACACTATTAACGAAAGCAGTGTGGAATAATGAGTGTGTAGGTCTCACGTAGGTTATAAATTTGAGTCCCGTGGCGCGTGTTGAGCATATCGGCTCAGAGCAAATCCCTTTCCTAGGCAGTCTTTCCCTCTTCAAATTATAGTTTTAAGGGACTGGTGGCGCTACGACTGTGTACATAAACGAAAGAAACGGTCTTACGCCGGTTCTTCTGTGGTCTGAGATATTTCTTTCTAAAGCGTTAGTAGACTTTTGACTATCAATATAGAAATAAAACCTGACGTTAAGCCTGATTACATAATATAAGATTTATGACTTTTTACCTAAAAATAATGAAAAGTTATAAACTTCGTTACGTTCGTCGTGATTGGAGGGGTAAGTTTCAAACAAATAGCGTATTAGCATAATACACAAAGTCACTAAAATCTTGATTTACTATGTGCATTTTTAATTGTTCTTTACTTTTTTATTTCAAGGCCTGACAAATAAATTGGTCACGTGATGATACGTCATACTAGAACTTATAGATACAGAAGTCACTAACTATTCGTAATGTTTTGTCCAAGATGGGATCTAATTTTCCTTGTTGTTGTGAAATAAGACTCGTTTGCCTACAATACAATTCAACGATGAAATGTGTACAATTTTTTATAAAATTATTTTACACAAAATTTTCACTGAGTACGCAAATAAGAAAACCAAGAGCACTTATTTTTATGTCACGTAACCTCAATATGAAAGGGATTATTGAAAGCAAATACACATTTAATAAACTGAAATATTTTTTTTTTACATTTTATTTCAGATTGTATCATAAGGCAACTCACTTGATACTTCTATTTAAAGCTGGTTAATCTACATAGTATATTGTTTACCTATATTTATTACAATAGTCAAAATTGTCCCATTTGGGGTACTTTCACACATATCGTATGTTATTACGACTTTAGCATACTGTATTTCGTATTGCTTTCTTTCAATTAGGCTGATGGCTGAGCCAATTTAAAACAAGCACAAGACGTATAAAAAAGGCGTATCATACTTCCTAAGGTTAGAAGCGTATTAACTATGCTAGGATGGTTATCATTACACCGAAATACGGTGTCAATGTCTGAGGACAGTAATGACCACTCACCATCAGATGTCCCCTTTGACAGTCTACTTTTTTAATTTGATAATAAAGCAATTGAGCCAATACTGCGTAAAATTATGATTAGTTGGTCCATTATGGAACAATTCTATTTGACAGGCAATAATCTCAAAATTTGAGTCATGTACTCGTCGAATGGATGCCAATGTGAACAGCACGTCAGGGATAGACCCGTCAGATTGACCCTTGTCAATACTTCATCTCGTTACGTGGGTCAGTACAATTTTGATTTTACGCAAAAATACTTTGACGTTCTATTAGTTTGGGAAAATATTTCACTAATAACCTTTCTTAACAATGTATTGGGACTATAATATCGGACATTATGTCATGTAATTACTTAAATCTATTTATCATTATTAAAAGAAAACCTCCGGTCGCGTTGAGAATGATATTTCAAGGTTCTATAATAATATTGTGACGCTCTTTATTTTTCTTTTGTAGGTTTGACATGATTAATGAAAAAATCAACGTCCTATTAAAACCTTCGTCGTTTTGTTGTTGTCTTTGATATTTTCCCGATCGATTTTGGACACGACGGTCATTTTCAACTCATACATAGGTCCACTTTCTATTATTTACTTTAAGGAATTATAGAACTTCACCGAGACACGACAAGAGAGTGAGATCATCTCAGCATCGAAGATGATTTTCAAGACACATTAACGGCCACTCATCAAAGATGCTACCACAAAACAATAATATTTAACATTGTTGTGTACGTATGCATGGGGAGTCAGTATAACTATAGGAACAAGGGACATAACATCTTAGCTCAAAAAAATAAAGAAATAAATGAAGTACTACCAACTTCTTCTCTGCTGGTTGCACCGAATATTTTATGACAAAAAAAATGTCATCATTCAAGACTTGCAGCCGTGCAGGCTAGCCGCTAGACTAACGAAGTGGGTGTAAATTATTTCACAATATCACGTAGGACTCCTCCATCCTACGATGTATAAATGTTGTAACTGCAATCTAAGTTAACCTAAATCAAAGTTCCAAGCAAAATTGCTTAAATCATTGCTTACAGTTTTGAACAGAATTCCCATAGGGCCTACAAGAATCATTGTGTCACTGGGAAACAAACCCACAAATAAAATTATTTACAAGGAGACTTAGCATCAGGTAGGTGGACGATCGTAAAAGTCTGCTAAATCCTTTTTTATGTACCTAATGTTAAGTCCAACGAATTGTTATAATACAATAACAGTATTGTGACTGTACATATAGTTTAAGAACTTTTAGAGTTTATGACAGACATATTTTTATGGATATACGACATACTACATACAAATTAAAGAAGTGTCTCCTTCTCGTTTCTCAAGTTTTTGAACTTATTTAAGGTTGTTCCAAATCGGGTTAGTAGACACACTCGCTATAGTATTTTTTTATTCTACAGCATATTATGATGTTTTTTTTCAATGCCAAACGCAAGAGAACACGTTGCACTAGCACTTTAAGCAGTGTTAAAGCCCGAAATCTTGTATATTCTCCTTAGCCATAGCTTAACAGTCATTTGTAATGACACGTATATGGAGAGAAAGAGAGAAAATAGAGCGGTAAATGATATGCTCATAAGTAGAAACGGTCCTTAGGATTTTCCAGACCTTGTCCAGAACAGCCATCATAGTTTGCCTTCAATAATAAAGGCGTGACTCTGTAAGTACTTTACTTTACTGGAGACTTACTTTAATTTAGCACAGGCGAAGTTATTGTTTTCAGCTTCCGGATAACAAATATGAATTATAGTATGAGATTATAAACGCGATGAGATTGGAAAATATCGATATTCGTTCTTGTGACAGTGTACAGTATTTGTTGATTGGTTGAGCAACTATTTAGATAAAATAAAATTATACGATTGGATTGTCGTAGGAAATATTTGACGTAATAAATAACTTTTATACATAAAACGGATTATGAGCATCTGCTCCACGCAACCAGATGTTAGCACTTCGGTCGCTTAACTCGATAAATCATGCCATAAAGGGTTAAATTATGTTCGAAACAAATGTTTATTTATTTAGAAGGCATTACTTTGCCGGTAGTGTAAATTAAGGTACATGTGTATTTATAAATCTCCAATTGGACTGCAGAAATATGCTCAATCACAGACATACTGAGAATTTAATTATTTATTTAAGAATTAAACGATAATTAATTGTGTATGGATATAAGACGAAACAATACGGCGAGTAGTCTATAATTAAGAATGATCAATTAATGCGGTATGACCTAATAATTTAGACCAATGAGATTTTCATTGAATGTGTAATGCGGGCTCGGTCAAAACGTATAACTCAAGAGACTGCGTTAATAATATCGAAGGCGCAGCATACCCATAGGAATTTTTAAATTCTCTTAATCTTTACGCACTGCAAGATGAATTAACGCTAAAAATTGGAACAACTATTACCATCACAACATTTATTCTAGAATGAATACATGTATTATATCATCGTAGCAACCATAATCTACAACTGCACAAATAGCCCCGCAGACAGTTAGCACACATACACCGGATATTTATGATTCTTACCAATTTGCCAATACCCTGCAAACGGCTTTAATTTCCTGTGAAAACATCGCTCGGTTTAACAATTAGTAAGTCCCAAGGGCCAAAAGTTTGAGTAAAGGTAGAGATAGACTAACGAAATAACTCACTCGTGGGGCACTGTTTCCCTATCGTGATTTGGAGCTCTCGAAAAGCAACATATTTTACTAGTAATTACCCGCGGCTTCGTTCGCGTTTTAGGGTGTTGGTTGCCATGTGTTACACAAAAAACTAGCCTATATCCTTTCTTGGAGTTCAAGCTCAATTCATACCAAATTTCATTCAATTCGGTTGAGCGGTTTGGTCGTGAAAGAGCGACAGACAGACAGAGTCACTTTCACATTTATAATATTAATAAATAATATAAAAAATAACAATATAGATTAGCCCATAGTAATATAACAATTAATGTCAATTACAGGAAAGCTTCAAACTATTAAATGTAATGTAATAAATAATTAAGAAATTATACCCATGCTAAGAGTTTTATATCGATCGATTAGTAGTTTTTGCGTAAAAATAAAGAGGCAAGTTTTGCGATGTGCGATATACAAAGCTATACAAGTATACAATAGTAGTTTATCAAATCCCTCAGGCACGAAATGTAAGGCTGTAATTTTTTTGTCGTTTTTAATCCGTGACGTGAACGGAATACTGTCTCATTTCTTGTAATAAAATATTCAAACTATTTAATTTTCTTTTGTAGTTCTGCTCACAGTTAAAATAGTTTTTTTTTTTTTTGAAACTGCACTTTTACAAAAGAAATGTAGAATGTTACGTAACTTCTGTTACTGTACAAAGGGCAAGGTCACAATACATTCTTGTACGCTTTAATATTTTGTATCGTTGACATGACATACATTGGACGTTACTGCTGGCAGTTTTTTTTTTCCTATAAAATACTAGGTAGTGCTCAGCTTGTATTACAATGCCTCTTAAGTCTAATATTGTCTTTATAGTCTAATATCTTCTATGTAAATATCAGAATCAATTAAATTAAATTTCTCTTGCAATGTAGAATTATTAAATATAATTTGATTATTAAAATCTGAAAGCATTACAAACCCACTAACATTTGTATAAGTTAAAATGTGCTACGACAGTTAGTGGCTAGTTACTAAAATAGTTCAAAATATTTTCTTCATGAACTACATATATTGTGTCAACTTTCAAAGCGATCGGTCAAAGCGTGTTTCACGTCAGATACATATTAGATTTATAAGTATAGCGTGACAATTTTATTCGGAACATTTGACAATGTACAGTGGGGGTAAAAAAAGGTTAGTCGGCTTAAGATATATTTTCGTGTGCTCAGTATGAGCGAAAATCTGCTTTACCGATCGAGAATGACATATTTCGTTGCAATGATTTGATTTTTAGATTCAAAAGGTACTAAGAGCATAAAACTTGATAAAGGAATTCATTTGAAAACTGACGAAGATTTTCTTACTCTGACTGTACACGTCCACGTCCTGATTATAATATCTTTCATATAATGTCTATAAGGGTGTGTATTGCCAAACCGATGAAATGATAAAATAAACCCATTTTTTAACAGTCTGTCAGTTTTCCGAGTATTGATTTTGATAGTAGTTTGAAATGCTTAAATTCTTGATACTACATGAAGTATTTTAATGGTGAACTATTCTTAGTGAAAACGAAAGCTGTAAAATATAAATCTAAATATTCTGTAATTAAGTAATACTGTTCTGGGATGGGAAATACAATGATTTTATTTTGTTCTTTAATATCTATTAACATTCAAGACATCATCTTTGTTTACCATATTTAGTGGTACTGCGTACAAACTCAGCTTTTAGAATCGAGGTTTTGCTAATGGGAACGCCAAATTTAATTACCGTGAAATTGAATGCCGTAACGACGGCTGACGTCCTTATAATGTCAAATTATTCAACCTAAATTGTTTTCATAAGTGTCCAATAGATATATTCTTCTTTCATACATAGAATATACATGTTAAGTTAATACTCGTATTGTTATTCTTTATATTTAGTAGGTAACATTGAGTTTAATATTCTTATTTTTTGTTTAATTATTACACCACCAACCCGCATTGGAACAACGTGGTGGAATCTGTTCTAAACCTTCTACTCAAGGGAGAAGAGGCCTCAGCCCAGCAGTGGGAAATTTACAGGCTGTTGTTGTATGTTGTTGTTACATTTTTCTTTTTAAAAATTATACTGTAAGCACGTCTCTTGCGCGGTCTTTTAATATCGGCGAACTGTCAAGGAAAGTAATATAAAAGAAAATCCATGCCGTTGTAATGAAAATCTTAATATGTAATTCAAAAAAAAATATCTATGAAATTTCAATTGAATTGTTATGAAAAAAAAATCTTAAACAATGATTTTGTCAGAAGCTATTAGTTTAATTATATCATGATCTATTTTATATAATAATTATCACGTGTTTACTGTTGTTTCGATACAATTCAATTAAATCGTTGATTGGATGCGCGTTGTGGTCACATTTCGATTCTCTAACTAACCAAAGTAATCGTGTGAACCGCTCACTGCAATTTGTAGTACCTGCCTTCGGTGCCTACCGCAAGATGCACTGTTGGAATCGAATTAATGAACTTTCGAACGTTGGCTCCATAAATTAACTTCTCCATTCTTTGAACTGTGTTAGATTATCAACTATACTAAATTTAGCAACTAACTAATTTTTTTAATTATTCCAAAACTCACAACACGAAAAAGTTCAATGAACTCACTGAAGTTCGTTATATTTTATATAACATTAGATACTTGTTTTATGAACATTGTTTTATCACATAATGGGATAACTTGTTAATTGAGCGTTTAATTAGGATACGCGCTATATTTTGACACTAAGTCGATGAGGCAAACACAATAAAATGGGTAAAGTCTGTAGCAAAATTATGTAAACATTAATTAAAGTGCAGGTGATTTTTATGTGATATTTAAAAAGATTCTTTTAATGATATGAAGCAGAACAAAGTATCAAAGAATTTAACTCTTATTTAACCATGTATATGAGCTTTAAAAGTGAAAAAGTCGCTATTCCCTAATCATCCATACAGCATTCATTAAAAGACTGAACGAAGACAATGCTGTCTTTTGCATTAATCAGTCATAGTGCTTGCTTTACGAGACAGACCACTACGACGCGTAGTTAATCTGAAGATATAAAGCCGCAGGGCATTTTATTTTACATTTACTATCATATCTACATATCGTTGGTTTGTGAAGTCATCTGTAACGCACAAATGAAGATTAATATTCCAAGGTGACGTGGTAATATATAAATGTGAATATGATCTTTACACAAACGTAATAACTTGTAATATCATACGACCTATAAATACATTCGTCAATTTGACACGTCGATTTACATGCATTGGCTTTGTCGGGTTGAACTGACGGGATAATCTATAGCGACGAATAGCGTCGAATGGCGCGATGGGGAGCAATTTCTATTTGTTGTATAATATTTCAGTAATTGGTTTTATTGAATATGCCGATGCGACATCTAAGTTTTGTCGTGCTATACATATTATGATTCGATTTTTAAATTATGTTATGTAATAAAGTTAAGAGCGATAAAATCGCCTTTGGAGTTTATAGAGCGAACGAATCGCACATTTAATTGCAAATAATAGTACACCGACTGTTATGGCATTTTAATTAAAAAGTTCACAGTTCTGTAGTAAATGCGAAGAAAACTAACGGATTTAATGCTTGTTATTTATGTTAAATGTTGGATATTTTTATCGATTTTGAATGTATATTATATTTTTGTTAAACAAAATCAAATCAAATCAAAATAAATTTTATTCAAGTAGGCTTTTACAGGCACTTTTGAATCGTCATTTTAAAGCTACCACCGGTTCGGAAAGTAGATCCTACCGAGAAGAACCGGCAAGAAACTCAGTAATTAATCTTTTTATACTTTTATATTATTACAACCGCAAAGGTAAAAAAAGATAATAGTTTTTATTTTATTTTATTTACGGTAAACAGACTTGCAAATGAGTCTTTAGCAAAATTTTAGACTTCTACGACATATTTTTTGTTTTAAACATTTAATTATAAATATAAAAAGCAAGTTACTGTGGAATAATTAAATTGTATTCCAGTAATAATGGCTAATTTAATTATCAAAGAAATTGTTTGTAAATATATGAAGCATGTTTCGTACAGGCTGGTAATAAAATAATTATTAAGCCACATATGGGACTGCGAGGCTTTTAAGGTGAATGTGAAGGATATGAGTTGCGGTAATTAAGGTGATCAATCCACATTGACAAGATAATATTTTCTTCCGTTATTAATAAAATAGTGATCTCTTATTGGTCGAAATTCGACCGTAATAGATTGCTGATAAAATATAAGATCGATAGATGCGTACGAAAATGAGGCTCAACTGGACCATACCTTGTCACTACTATATAAAAAATGTTCAAACGTTAAAAAAATATGTTTTTCATTTCCGTAATGACTTGTATTGTTATTGTATGAACGTAAAATATGAATTTCTATATGGTTAGCGTATCTTAGTGTGTGTAATAATTTCTTTCTGCACTCCTTTTCCACATAAACTTTAATAAAACCAAGTTTCCAAGACCTCCGTCTGCGTCTTTTTGATAAAAAGAGGTACAAAGTTATTGCTTCACGTAGTCATATATAGATACTTGCATAGCAAGTAATTAAGTAGTTCTTAAAGATAAACTACTCCGAACGTTTCGTTGGCTATAAAATCAAAAGGGCGGAAGGTTCATGAAATTAAAAAATAACTATCTATGAACGATTTCATTTAGATGGGACGTAGTTTTAAGGTTCAGTAGTTTTCCCTTGTTTAACGAATAATCTAAAATAAATATACACATATAGATACAAAATAGATAGGCCTGGTAGGTATACCATATTCATATGCGTGATTGGCACATTGAGCGTAGAATAAGTATATGATGGTGGTGACTACATAAAATAAGGTGTTGTTGACCTATGCCTCGTCAATCCTTTTTAAAACCACTTTACATTTTAATTGTAATCGTAATTTTTTTCTTAACAATATAGGTAAGTAAATACCAATTTATTAATCATCTACAACACGCAGATAACGGATTTTTAAAACAATGAAATTTAATATAGCTGGTTGTAATTATAAATATCAATTAATTTAAACTGTGACAGTGTTTAATTAAACGTTTATTAAACTTATCGTTGTCCAAACGGCTCACAACTCTATCAATTATCTTCGGGACGGGATGATGGATCCATAATTACGACGACAGCTTAAAGATTTGGTAATTAACTGATGAGCTTTTGTTATTAAAATACAATGTTATTGTATCTCACTTTGGTACGAATGAATATAATATTTAAAACCAGAAGTAACATATTAAAAAAAAAAGAAAACATCCAACTTTCTAATTCATAATAATACAATCAATATTAATTATTCAAACGTTAATTCTATTTTCAACATTACACTTATTACTTAATGGACACAGAACCAATACCGTTTAAAAAATTAGAACAAAGCAATTTTAACGCAATTACGAAAATAGAATAATTTAACGATAAAATAAAAAATACCATGAATATTATAAAAGCAGCTATCTAACGACCAACGCTCGCAATGGCCCTCACAAAAGTCAGTTTGAACATTTCGTGATCCTTCTGATGTAGTTTCATGTATCTTGTCCACGCTTGGCAAATAATAATTTGAGGGCAGGAAATATATATATGGTTATGTCCAACTTCAAGAATAATAATAATATGTAACATGACCTTTTAAAAAAATTCAATCTCATGTCAAATAACTCAATGTATTCATGATAAAGCGTTGACTTAATTGTACATTATTATATGCTGAGACTGGAATTATGGAAAAGAGTTACTACCGAGTCTCTTGTCAGTTGTATGTTGTATGTGTGTCCTGGTAGTGTCTACTATCCAAGCTGGCAGTAGCTTTATTTTTAATTTAAAACTATAATATGGCCATTCAGATTATCAAAAATTTATTTAAAATTAATTGGTTTTTGTTGTTATTATTATATCTGTAATTTCTATTTAATTTATCTTACTTTGCATGAAGGTTATTACTTTATGTTACTATTCACCATATTAATCTTAGTATTCAATGAAATATAAAGGTCAGTAAGTATAAGAATCTGTCTGGAAGTTCGAAATTTAAAAAACAAGAGGATACATGATTGGCATCTTATCGAGTTATGTGGGTCAGTGCCTCCATTAGGACTATACCAATTAAGTATGGAATCCCGATAAAATAAAATTTTGTAAAATAAAAGTTTAAATGTTTTCTCCACTCTTGATTTGATCCACTTACTGACTCATATATGTACAAGTTAGGCACACCTAATCATCATCATCATCACGATCAACCTGTATTCCACTGCTGGATGTAGACCTCCCATAATACGAAAATAGAATTTATTTTCGTCACTCAATGAACTAAAAGGGATATTGATTACAAAATATTGTTACGGAATTCAATATTTCGTACGGAATAAAATATGAATTAAATTTTCCATAAAACCTCTTTTTTCAATTTTAACGAGACCGTTATAATTTTACCACCAAACTTTTGTGCTTCATATGTAAATTCGCATTGTTACGCGCATTGCGATCTCTTCCACCATGCATGCAAAACTGTGTAATGATAATTCACCTGTAGTTTTCCCTTTGTGGTAGTACATTCAAAAATAATTTATTCTAAGTTTCATTAGGATAAAAAAAACAAAATATACTTTATTCAAACAGACTTTTACAATCACTTTTGAATCATCAATTAACAACTATTTTAAGTGAAGCTATCACCGCTCCGGAAAGGAGATTCTACCGAGAAGAATCGGCAAGAAAATCAGCAGTTAATCTTTTTAAATATTTAAAAATACAGTTATTGACAGCGCATTATTGAGTCAGATGTTTTGCATTATAATTTTAGTACTGAAATAATTTCTAGAAAATTGAATAAAGAAGATAATTTGACATCGAATAAAGAAAATAATATCAAATTTCATAATGTTGAAAGATCAATCATCTTTAGTAATAAATGATGAATCTTATTTTATATTATGATGTCTCACTGAAAAAGCTACGCATTTAATATTAATATCTAATTCTCTGCGAAGCACTGAATTTAGAATATTGACATGACAAGGGAGAATTTCACGTTCTTGTTTTAAAAATTAAGCAACTTATTTGTTGTGAAAGTCTTATTCAATTAGTATTAAATATTTATACAACGTATTACTTTTTGCATAATTAATGTTTGGGTATAGTCGTGTGACATATTTCGAGCTGAGTAAGAAGACAATAAGTCTCAATTCTTTTAAGAATCGACGAAAGAATTTCTCTTTGGTTGCATCCATCAAAGCAGCACGTAACCACCCTGTACATGTAAATAATAATAAATACCTTAGCCCATATATTGTACATAAGAAACGACAGCGTATATGAAAATCCGACACTAATAAACTAGTTTGTGGTCAGACGATATCAGCCGGATATCCTTGATCTATAAATTTTACTTAAGTTAAGTGTAAAGACTTTGTAGGGATGTACGAAAACGGGTTCATAATGGACCTTCTACGTTGAACAGTTTCAAATAATATTAAGAAATAAAATATTATCGAAAGCGCACATTGCAAATTAACCTAAAGGACTTAAGAAAAAGTATAATCGTTTAAAGTTTTGTAAATATTTGGGTTATGCTACGAATGACAGTGAAACGTCATTAATTGCACCGAATAAAATTTATGATGGTTTTTTTGAGTTGAAAGGACCCAGTTAACGCAATAATTGAATCTTAACCAAATTTGTAGGTTCTAATTCTTCACTTGTATGTACGCTTTAATTAAAATTTACAATTACGATAGGTACCTATCTATCGTTAAAAAAGCTATTCAGCTTTTTGCGTACGCATTGAATTATATTTTGGCACATTTAGTACATTATATATCGTATAGTAGCTGGATACGAAGCATATACAATACTTGAATTCTTATTCTAGAATCTACATATGTCTTGGACTATAGGCCTTCACGGGCTGTTGCGTACTATTTGTCCAATGAATATCGGCAATAGTATGTATCAATTAATTAGAATTAATTATTGATATAATATATAACATGATCAACTGAATTTAGCAAAATTATATAAAATATATATTTTATGTTATTTTGTTATATGAAAAGCGAAAATTAATTTAATAATCTTCATATAAACGATGTTTTCATTATCTTTCGTAATCATTTCACATCTTTACGATTTCGTTCTTTCATAAAATTATGATATATTTTTTATTATTATCCCTTTAAAGAATGATAAATAATATTCATACTGTTACTGAAATTGATGCTTGATTTGTTTTTATTGGTCAAGTATATTTAACACAATTCTTATACAATTTTACATCGTGTTTTGTAACGTGATTTATAAAACAAGTATTTTCTCTCTATAGACCATTTTTAGTCGTAAATAATTTTTCAATCTAATTGCAAAATAGAAAACTGCGAAGAAGAAATGGTATTTTCGAATATTTCCTTAACTGCAAATCGTTTCACACATCAGAGACGATGCAGTCGGCTTTAAAACAAGTTGATCACGCGAAAGTTCCTTCACCTCTGACCCGGCAATTCCGTAGACCTAACAATGCCGAGTCTTCAAAACTACACATTGCATTATACAACGGTACGAATTTTCTTTAGCGTCGTTAGAGGTAATCGCCCGAAGAAATAAAAAGAAACTAGGTAAAGTACTGTGTGATTTCTTTACCACGATGCTTTTGAATTAAGAACGTTGCAGAAATATCGT
Organism: Vanessa cardui; assembly: GCF_905220365.1. Lineage (NCBI taxonomy): Eukaryota > Metazoa > Arthropoda > Insecta > Lepidoptera > Nymphalidae > Vanessa > Vanessa cardui. Next base: position 8,598,137 of record NC_061135.1, read on the forward strand.
TTCACACTTTTTAAATGGTCGTGTTTTGTAAACGTGAAATAACAAAAGAATGTTAGATGTAATTGTTACGGAACACCCTCCGCGTCATAATCTTTTTAATATTCAAACAATAGCTGACGTTTCCATAGATCGTAGCACGCGATCTTTCCGATTTTGTACTTTTGTAATTGGAACGAAGAAAGTTTAGCCATATAAGTAGTCCAAACCGACATAATTGAACACATTGTTTGATAAATCAGATATTGATTTATTTTTGTTTGAAACTGGGTCATTTTTGTTTTGTTATCAGAGTTCGGATGATATCGATACAACTTATTTTTCACTTTTCTCTGACTCCTTGTTTTTGATTCTGATAGCCTCATCATTTTAAACATCTATATTAATTACATAAATGCGAAATTAAATTTAACGAATAAACCACTAAATCAAATTGGAAGATTTTTTTTCATGAAAACAAGCTTAAGCCGCTAGAAATATAGTATGATGAACATATGTGTATATTTTTGTATGGCATATGTTACCGGACGAGCCCATAGACAATTGCGCTTTAAGAAATATAAACCATTCCTTACATCGCCAATGCGACACCGACCTAGCTGCAGAGTTACATTAGCTCATTCACCCTTCAAATCGGAACACAGTAAATAAATAAATAATTATATAATTGTGAAATATATGATAATATCTACTGTTAAGAAAGTTTAATTATAAAGATTATTCAAAAAGACCTCTAAATAATAATTTATAAAAAGAAGTTTATTTACAAAAGAGGTTGCATATTAAATATGATTATATTAAAATATTATTATTAGGTAAGTAATTACAAATGTTTTTAGCACTTAACAAAAATGAAATTTATTATCCTTTTTGGGTTTTTAATACAATAAATAATAAAACCTGTTATAAGGATAATTAGCTCACCCCATAATTGAAAATTAAAAGTAACGTTAAAAACATGCATAGCAGTAATTTAATTAAAAGTAGTAAAAACTAATTAAAAACAGAAAATACAGAAAACAAAACGTGTTTTTTATAAGCGAGCGCTGTGGATTAAATCGTGCATGTGTGTGTACGTGTGTATATGTGTGTGTTGGAAAAACGTAATTTGTAAATCAGACCGGTTAGAATAATAAATTTGAAAAACCTCAAACATTATTGCTAGTTGCTAGAGAGAATAAATAGTATTAGTAATTTAATTTGTATTACAATATTATAAAAAAAGAATGAATATTTAAAGCAGCTATTAGTTCCTAAATAATTGTTATAATTTCAGATCGTTAATACAAAATGAATTGACAAAGGAGACCGTTCAAATCTGATCTAATATTCACGTTTCGTATATACGACGTTAGATCAGAAATAGAACAATTTTGCAATAACATTTTCAAAGCGAGCGCATCGGAACCACATTTGCATGCCGGAAATAAGCCTAGTCATTGATTTGTTTATTTTCGTCCCAGCTAGCCTAGATCTACGTTCAGTATTGGACTTAGACGCTGCGTGATAAATAGGGATGAGGCGTTGGACTATTTATCGGGCAAATGCTATCTGTAGTCTTGTATTTGAATTCATTTAATCAGACGACGCTATAGTCGTAACTATCTGTTTAATTAAATGTCTGAAGCGAGATGGTTCAGAGGTTAGGACGCGTACATCTTAACCGATGATTGCGGGTTCAATTGCAGACAAGCACCACCGTGTGCTTAATTTGTGTTATAATTTGTCTCGTGCTCTGCAGTGAAGGAAAACATCGTGAGGAAACCTGCATGTGACTAATTTCAACGAAATTCTGCCACATGTGTCATCCACCAACCCATATTAGAGCAGCGTGGGGGAAAGAAAGAAAGCAGAATTTTTATCCCTGCTGTGGGAAATTTACAGGCTGTTAATGTACTGTTCCAACAGATTGACTGTATATGGGCTGTATACTGAAGAAGCATTAGCAGGTTTGCTTCTGTCCACCGGTTCAGTTCATCGGTGTATATTAAACACTAGATTTACGATTTAACGACATAAAAGTTTATTATATATTTCGTTTCTTGAATACATAACTTTAAATTTAGTAGCGTTTTTAGGAAAAATTAATCAGTTACCTGAACTTGTAAAACAATTAAAGCTTAGCTTGTAATATTTTACGAACTTCTAAGTATTTGTTTTAATTTAATCGTGAAAATTATTTGTTTTCTTAAATTACTTTTAAAGAAATGAGGTCAAGTATTACAAAGCTTGGGAGGTTTGAGCGTTTACAGGTAATGGTACTTTGTATGTAAGTGGAATACCTGGGTTCAAAGGTTTCTCGATAAAAGTAACGCTTACATTTTCGTACAATGTTGTAGCGAATAATCAATTTACTAAATAATTTGACGTTCGAAATATTTTGTCGATAAGATATTTATGAAAATATCGTTCGTTTATATTTTATTGAAATTGTATTATTTTCAAAACGTAGAAAAAAATCACTAGTCGAAACTAGATAAAACAAGATAAATTCGTCTGATTTCATGCTAACTATATAACGTAGATCGGTTCAAACCCAGGCAAGCACCACTATACATATGTGCATAATTTGTGTTTATAATTCATCTCGAGCTCGGCGGTGAAGGAAAACATTGTGAGGAAACCTGCATGTGTCTAATTTCATCGAAATTCTGCCACATGTGCATTCCACCAACCCTCATTGGAACAGCGTGGTGGAATATGTTTCAAACCCTCTCCTTAATGGAAGAGGAGACCTTATCCCAGCAGTGGGAAATTTACAGGCTGTTACTTTACTATATAGCATAATGGAGGTAAAGTTGATTTGTAACTATAGGTTAATTATAGACAGTTTCAATATGAATTCATTATACCATAGGCTAGACTACTATTTTTAGCGTAATAAAAATATATTTCGAATAGTTCAACAAATAGGAAATAAAATGTTACTGAGAACGCGTAGGACATATTACACCAACTTAATATGTAGTCATGCTGGAATAATTAAAACTTTTCGAATATATCGGAGAAATTCATCTGTTAAGGTATAACTTACTTACGATGTCTTTCTACGCCGATATTTAAATGAATTATAATTGAAATCTCTAGAATTCATGTGATGTTAATATTCCGAATGCCACGGCAGTCACTCTTATTGTAATGCATAAGTATTTTCGGAAACACAATGAACTGTTTCGGTACAAATCTCTCATATTCCAATGACGACAAAATGACGGCACAATGACGGCAAATCATACACGACAAGTAAGAGTTCAGGTCATGCCCAACGTTTTTGTGTACTTTACACATCACAAAAATTACCTTTCTAACTTATAGAAAGCTGCTGATGATTTTTCGATGGAGAACCCAATCAATTTTTATTGACATGACTTGGAATTAAAATTCGAAATCTATGAAGAGAATTAATGTAAATCGGTGCTCATACGATTTCAATTCCAAGACCCTATAGTCTTTATACTATCGCCTTCATTCATTTTTTCATTCATCTTGGTTTTCGGAAATTAATATAAAAAGACATAAATTATAATATGTCACCAAAATGTATGATATGATCATTTGTCATTATGAACAACTCTAAAAATAACTTTATTATAATGGCATTAAGCTATAAAACGAGCGAACAAAAAGGGCGCTGTTTAGCCATATCACTTAGTCGGAAAGTTAATTTATTTCGCCAACAATGCCTTTCTCTCCCCTTTCAGAAAAATTCAATAGGTGCACGGTAAAGAAACATTGGATTACTTCTTGAAAAACCAGACAGTTCTCTTTTTCAATTTTTATATTGATAGTTGACGCTCACAGAAATAACTAAGAGAATGATTGCAATTGAAAAGTATAAATTAAAATTACAATTGTATTTGAAAGCAAAAATACATATAGTTATGATTCAAATGACAGTTGAAATTTTTTGAGGAAATTATCTGTTTATAACTGTCGACTCCCCTTTCTTGCTTCATCATTATTTTTTAATCCTCAACGCATTTAAAATAAAAAAATATAGCCTATAAATAGTCCACAGCTTAGGAAAGGCTTCTACTCCTTATAAAAATTATGTAGATTACATTTACATTACATATGGCAATTTTATTTCCGGCTTCATACTTCCCTATACATGTAAGAAAACTTCACGGCCAAGCACGAGATGAATTACAAACATAATTCGTAAAAAAACAACATTTATCAACTAATTGACTCGACAGTGTTGTATAATAAATACACGAGTTATTACTAAATTGCATGAAATATGTAAATATGTGAATGGAACAAGTTATACATGATTATATTATATATTATTGGTGTGATACATAAAAAGGCATTTCAACCGGATGCCAGATACAGCGTCTACCTAAAATATCTTAATTTTTTTAGGCCTGTCCATCACTAATGCTACCTAAAATGTTTAAGTGTATAAGTGTTTAATTTAGGGTATACGTTGATAGTCAGTGCATTGACCTGCGTTAAACGTTACTGCTTTGCCCCCGAGGATTGTAGCGTGATGTTATATAATCTATAACCTTTGTCAATAAATTAACTATTCGAACGCAAACCCTTTCAAATTGAATTTGTATATAATTTCACGCGCTCAGACAAGAAGACAAATATACTCTTTATATCTACATATATTATTGTATAAATAAATAGTTTTTATTACATACTAGCTGACCCGGCAAAATTCGTACTGCCATAATCAAAATGCTTAAATTGGTTCAAATATGATGTGCATAGAAACCATTGCACGCAGCGAAACTGGTGACCTGAACTGTAACAATAAACAACTGATACTTACATTAAAAACGACACTGTCAATAATTTTTTCTATATTTTCAATGACACAGGAATCATGCGGTTGCGTGATAAATGGCTATGTCGCTATGATTAAGTCCTTACAACATAAAGTTTGCAAAACCATTTAGTGTAAACTGGCTATACCGTGTTTTAATTTGTAACTCATATCAATACCAATCAATATAATTTCACTAAATACAACACAGATAAAATAAAGGTGGTCAAGTTTTATTATGGTGTATATAGTCGTGGGGGTAACCGAGAGCAGTGGGTAAGCAAGCGCACTGCCTGTAGGTATCTCCGGAATAAGGTGCGGGAGGCGAGGGGTTTGTTTCGACCAATCAGTGGGGCCTAAATGGTAAATTAGAGGTTATGTTGAGCGTTTGGGAATTGGCCGTCATTTGTTTGATATTTGGCTTTCTGGGTAAAGTGTGGTAAGTACTCACTTACATGCGCACACTTATAACATCATCATCATCAGCCCGTTTTTGTCCACTGCTGTACATTCAGCTCCTGCCTGCCGCCTTGAGTAAATCGTCACTCCACCGTGCCTGAGGACATCCTACACTACGTTTGCCGAGACAAGGCCTCCACTCTAGAACACGTTCTCCCCAACGGGTATCGTTTCTACTACAAATATGGCTAGCTCACTGCCACTTCAGCTTACTCATCCGGTGGGCTATGTCGATGACTTTAATTCTTTGACGGATTACCTCATTTCTGATGCGATCCCTCAGAGAAACGTCGAGCATAACCCTTTCCAAGCTGAGCGACTTTAAACTGGTGGACCAACCTTGTCGTGAGTGTCCACGTTTCGGCTCCGTATGTCATGACGGGTAGGACGCAATGGTTGAAGACTCTCGTTTTAAGGCACTGTGGGATCGACGGTGTAAAGATTCGACGTAACTTCCCAAACGCTGCCCAACCCAGCTTAATTCTTCTATTCACCTTGCCCCCAAGGTTGTTTCTACCTAATCGCAAAGTCTGCCCGAGGTAGACATATTTTTGAACAACTTGGAGGACAGTACCGTGTATCGCAATCGATTCCGGTAGAACATGTTCATTGAACACGATCTTGGTTTTATCTGTTTCTGTCCCGATGAAGCTGTCGTCTGCGAATCTCAAGTGAGAGATGTATTCGCCATTGATATTGACGGACATGGTGGCAGCTTCGTAGAGACATCTCATCTTTTGGATGTGTCACAACCAAGTCAAAGGCCTACTCATAGTCCATGAATGCATGACACAGGGGCCGATTACACTCATGGGACTTCTGTATAATCTACCGCATTGTATGGATGTGGTCTATGGTGCCGTATTCGATCCGAAACCCGGCCTGTTCCAGGGGCAGGAATTCGTCGAATCTTCGGGCAAGACGGTTCGTGATCACTCTTGAAAACAGCTTATAGACGTGGCTCGGTAGAGATACGGGACGATAGTTCTTCAGCAGGGTTTTGTTCATATATAGTGGAACTAAAATTGAGTTCCTCAGTCTAATGCTTTCACTACTGTCTTCCGTTGTGCGCTTGCGCAAGACTGCGAATCGTGGTAGAAGGAGTAAAGAAACGCCGTTGGGGACCTGAAAGATAATTTTGTTTGACTGATATCAAAAGAAAACTAAATATTTGTGACAATGTCTTTATAATTTTTTTTCGATAATCTGTTTAATTTCAGTTTTCTTTGTTATAAGTTGATTAGTTATAGAATGCGCTTTTAACCTATTGAGTTTACTTAGCCCACGGGTATCCGCACACGTACCCATAATGTGGGTCAACTGTCCGCATTCCGACTTATTATCAAAATGTTATTTTTTTTTTGTTACGATATATTTTTTTGGATGGGATGTTTTATGTTTTTATGATTTATGAAAAATAATTCTTATTCGGGTATAAATTGAATAGCTGAATAAGTATTATTTTCGAAACTATATTTTTATTGCTCTAATTTTGCTTTAGTTCTGCGCACTGAACCTGAAAACAGTAAAGTGTTGTGCACTTGGTCCGAATGACTCTACTTTATATTGCTCAAAAATTTTTGTGACGATACGTTATCATCACAAAAATTAGATACTTAAAAACAAAGTTTGTCTAAAATACTGGCTATTTAAAAGTTTTCAATTTGATATTGACACACACAGTAACAATACACTCTGTTAATCAATTTAAAGCTGACTGATAAATTATATTTTTTGTTTTGTTTTGTGGTGCGTAAATAAACAAAAATGAAGGTTTTTCGGCGCGCGAACACGCGACGTATAATTGTCCATGCGCGAAACAGGAAAACTCCTATGGTTGCGTTCATAAATGTAATATGTGACAAAACGTAAGATTTATTAAACAATCTATGTACATAAAATTGATCTGATAGACAGCCAACAACTGAAGTTAGTTAAAATTAAGGTTATTTTAGTACCTCCTAAACATCTTAATATATAAAAATCCAGTGTCACAATGTATGTTCCCAGTGAACTCTTCACCAACTCAACCGATATTGATGAAATTTGGCAATTATGTGTAATTTGGTCCAACTTAAGAGATAGGATAGTTTTCATTTCGATTAATGGCCTCAATGATTTATAAATAACAATAAACTGATTATCAAAGTTGATTGTTGTTATTAATTGTAAGTTACGAAAATTTCGAACAGATGGCGCCCCACATAGAAATTTTTTACAGAAATCTGTCAGACCGTTTATCATTAACTTATCATAGATGGCGCTACCGTTGAATTTTAGATTTCATTTTCCACTACACGTGGTGCTGGCCATTTTTTGATCGATACTCTCTGTGACATCGCTTTTTCTGGATCATTTTTCATTTTATTTTCATTTGTTGTATATTATTTTGGATATCTATATATCTACTAATTTACAGTTACATAATGCAGTCAAATATAAGAACAACAAAATAATAGTACAAGGAATTTATTCACATAAAATTTTCAGTAAAAATAAAATTTTCACCAAAAAAATCTAACCTCAACAATGCCCGTACCAAAAAAGCTTGACAACGGCGTCTTGAAAGAGCTCACGAATCAGTCGAACAAAGAGCAGAAAGAAATGAAGCTCAAACAATTCGCATAGCTGATATTCGTGCGCATGAATCAAGAGAACAGCGTGATAATCGTCTCCAAGAATATTTATCGAGAACAAATCCAAATGCAATGTGTAACATTAAGAAAGGGAGCGGAATGGCTGCAGTATTACGGAATAGTTCAATCATAATTTGGGATGAGTTTACCATGGCTCATAAACATTCGCTCGAAGCATTAAATAGAACTTTGCAGGATTTAAACAGTAATAACAGACTTTTTGGTGGTGCTATTTTACTATTATCTGGTGATTTCCGGCAAACATTGCCTGTCATTCCTCGCTCTACTTTTGCCGATGAAATCAATGCATGTCTAAAACAATCATTTTTATAGAGAAACGTCAAAACTCTAAGATTGACAAAAAACATGCGAGTACAACTCCAAAATGATCCGGCAGCACAAGTTTTTTCTCAGCAATTATTAGATATTGGAAACGGTGAAGTACAATTTTATCAAGATACCCAATGCATACGATTACCAGAAGATTTCTGTAGTGTTGTTTAAACTAAAAATGAACTGATCGAGAGTGTATTCCCAGATATAATAAATAACTATCTAAATCATAATTGGCTTAGTATTCGTGCTATTATGGCAGCGAAAAATGTTGATGTAGATCTAATTAACTACCAGATACAACAACTATTACCAGGTGATTTAATGTCGTTCAAGTCAATCGACACTACTGTTGATGAAAATGAAGCAGTGAATTTTCCAATTGAATTTTTAAATTCTTTAGACATAACAGGAATGCCTCCACACAATCTTCGAATCAAAATTGGATCACCGATTATTCTTCTGCGTAATTTGAACCCCCCTAAACTATGCAACGGTACACGTTTGGTAATAAAAAAAATCACCGGAAATGTTCTCGAAGCAACTATTTTGACAGGAAAGTTTAAAGGAGTAATCGTTCTGTTACCACGCATTCCAATGATACCGTCAGATTCTCCAATACCATTTAAAAGACTGCAATTTCCTATTCGTTTAGCTTTCGCGATGACTATAAATAAGTCACTAGGCCAAAAAATGTCTATTTGCGGCTTAGATTTAGAGAATCCATGTTTCTCCCATGGTCAATTATACGTGGCCTGTTCACGTGTAGGAAGACCATCACGTTTATTTGTGCTAACAAAAGACAGGTTGATCAAAAATATTGTATATCGACTGGCGCTTCAGTAAACTTTAATGTGATAAACTGTGCTTTATTTTAATTAAAGGTTATCAGAGTATTTATAAATAAAATGAAATTAAAAATGCTATGTTAATTTGTGTTAAATTTTGTCTTTTAAATCCTTCCTTAATCACTCAGCCACAGCAACGCGTGGCCGGGTCTGCTAGTGTACTTATAAATATATAACTATTCTTTCAATTTGATTTCTGCATAACGGGGGCAGCATCAAATGTTTGACAAAGTAGGAATCACTCGTGTTACAAAAGCATGATTATGGCGTTGATAATGACATCAATACCGAACATTGATATTTGATGTTTATGGAGCTCTAAAAATCGATGTTAATCAATACCATCGGTTGAACTCATATGTTGCTCACCGCATAGACCATGTATCATATTTTTAATGACAACGTGAAATATCTCTGGATCAAGAGTTTGATCCGGAATTTCAGCAGATATAACGTTATCGATTTGATCCGGAGTAATTTTATATACCAGCCAAATGAATACATGTGCATGCGGAAATCCCTTTTTTGTCATTCAATGGAGTAAATATAAGTAAATTAAATCTATAAGTGCTTTCAATTTTTGCCGAAAAACACGTGCTGTAATGTCATGAAGGTCAGTTGTCGACTGTTCTTCAAATAAATTGTTTTTAATATCATCCCACTGCGGATTACATGTAAATGTTAATGAACAGATCCGGTCGACCATTTTTCGTACATAAGAAATGCGTCTTGTGCATATTCGTTCATATGCCGTGGGTAACCAATAAACGAAGATGGCAATATAGTCAATCGCCCGATGTCATTTACATTAGCATCATTCGCTATCGCATCTTGCAATTGAATACATATATTCATCGGATCTTAATTTAGCTTGGTTGAAACGAAAAAAATTAAAACGTTCAGTTTATATTTTAGCATACGTTTCAACGATGTACTGATGATACAGTTTACCACATCTCGAGGTATAATTTTGTGCTTGTGGAAGAACCATCAATCGATACAAATAAAAATTCATGGCAGTAACTTTATTCTGTATATTTAGACATGAAAATAAATGCAACCACTGTACTTTTAAATAATAAATTGAAATAAGACGTATTACCTATTGAAACTGGTGGATGAGTGTACTGATTTTTTTAATACTTATTTTTAATTTAACAGCACAATTCCTCGTCTGAAAAATCTCCATGAACAAAATGACTCGCCATTTATTGAATTCATTTGTTACAAAAAATGTGATTAATGAAGAACCACTCGACCGATTTTGAGCAAACTTCACATAAACTATCTACTAAATAGTCCAAAACCCTGAAAATTTGGTGTGGATTGGTGAGCCCGTTCTTCAGTTATAAAGTGACATCGGAAAATGCCACTTATTTTTATAGAAATAGATTCGAAAAATAGACGTAGCGATGTTTTAAATAATGCAAAATCAATTTTAAAACATCAATGTTTTATTGTCTAACATCGATAATCATAGAAAATCAATGATAATTCTCTAATAAATCTATTTCTAAGGAAAAACAAAGTTGTTTTTTTTATTATATTGCTAGCATTTTTATCATACTTACTCACCTTCTAAACCTTCCCTGGACTTCTACGAATAATTCAAGACCAAAATTAGCCAAATCGGTCCAGCCGTTCTGGAGTTTTAGCGAGCTTTAGCTAACGAACAGCAACTTATTTTTATATATATAGATAGAAGATATTTTTAAAGAGAGACTTAAGGTAACATAACAATTTTTTAGCTCAAAAATAATTAAATCTAAAGTATTACAATGTTATTATAAAGACAACAGTATATTTAAAAAATAATATCATCAAACAAACTATTATTAAAAACTGAACTCTTTCACTTTAAACTAACAGTACTTTCTCCCATTCTCTACTTTACGTACAAATTGAATTTTGAAGACGACGACGAAGAAAATGTAATTGCGTCAATTTTATAAGAAATTTATATCTTTAAAAAAGTACTACACGTTTATAGTATCAGTATTAAAAGCGCTTCACTTATCGCGACCTATATCTCTTAACACATCCTCTTCAAGTCCTCAAAAAAAAAAAACTTAGAATAAAGCCTTTGGAAGTAGCCCTTTGATCTCCCAAACGCTAAAATGTTAAAAAAATATGTAAAAGTTTCGGTATTGTTCTACGCTGCCTGCGTGGATGGTCAAGTGGAGAGGTTATACGACTCAGCATAAAGATCTTCGGTTAGAGATCTGAGTCGGGCCAGTAAAGAATCATAAGTACAGGTTTGTTTGGAAGTTCCGTGCCTCGACAAGAAAGTTACCTGTTTGTATTACGGCTGAAACCCTTTCAGTACTCTAGGATTGTCTGTCTTAGTAATGAGGGAGTTAGAAATTACGTTGTCTGTCAGTTACATGTTTGTGGTATAACCTATTCAGCACATATGGAATTAGATAATATATATTAAATTTCATTAATAGGCTTGAAGACATCTATCGTGCTACAATAAATTGTAGTGAAATGGATATTACCTAAAAATACATTTCAGAAATCTCTGAATGAAGGAACGCTTACAGAAGTCAAAACCTTAAAATGACGGTATTTTTTAAATAATACATTTAAGCCAGTATGGCATTTATATAGACTTAGAAATGAAATTATTAATAGTATTGTGATAGAAATAGGTCAACCACGATATCTTTGTAAATAATTTAGGCCGGTGTTATATCACAACATGACCTAAAAACGGTATGGAGGAAATGCTTTTCATTAAAAATTAACGGTTGTAACCCTCATTAAGGGAACTAAATATAGACACTCAGAGAACATTGAAGTTGAATACAGTCTGCAAATTTTAAATAATTAAATTCTTATGTTTCTACGTAAATACAATTTTAGCTCGTTTCCTTACTAATTATAACTGGACTACAAATTATTACCTCAACATAAAAAATATATGTTTATATATTTCCGTGTGGTCCCTGAATAGAATAGGACCTCTTCAACTATGTGTGTGGATGTCGTTAGAGGCGATGAAGGGTATATATTAAGGCCCAGTGCATATCACCTGCACTTTGGGCTACCCGCACGTTGGCAGGTAAACCACTGCGATAGCATTAACCAAGGAGGGTTAGTGTCAGGCAGGCGGCCGACGTTAAAATTTAAGCCAAAACCCTTAGCCAATGAAATATAAAAAAATATATATGTATTATCAGATACGGCTTAACTTGGGTACAATAGATATTCATACAACTTTTTCATTGAAGAACAAATATAGGAAGAAAAACTCTCGTATTTTTCCGACTAGGTGAGTTTGTAATTCTCGACTTCTGTATAATAAGCATGTATTATAAACCTCTTGAATAGCTCTTTTTATTGATGAAAGCCGCATTAAACGTTGCGTAGTTTATAAAATCTAAGCTTACAGTCTATGGGAATCGTTTTTGTTTTATTCTATGTTGTGATATACAAATGCATGTTTATTAATTGCCCGCTATGGTCAGTCGATAATCGTATTCCCAACGCGGATGTGTTATAGCCTGTATAACAGTGTGGACGAATGTAAATATTTGCCTGGTATGTCACGCAGGTGAAAATGCTTATATTACAGGCAATTAAAACAAACATATGCTTTTTTAGGATTCAATTGAGACAGACAGATGGAAATTTATTTATGCCAATGTCTAGATAGTCATTGGAAGAAAATTGTAGAAAATAACTCAAGCTAACGTTAACACCACAAATTATGCTATCAAACGCTAAACACATTTTTACAAACTATCAATACTTAGCTTCAGAAGAATAAAATAAAAGAGATAGAAACTCATTTATACAACCCGATAATATACAGAACATAGGAGTACGAATTGGAAAAATACAATCGTTTGGAAACAACTACCTCAAAATCGATTGAATTAATTTTGTACTTCAGAACTATTCCTAGAAGTCAAACTTGTTATTACTTTCACATAAATTGTATTCAAACTTTATACGGATATACGAATGAGTCTTATAAATTCAAAATAAACTTCTTCAAATACCGTGAGTGCTTCTGTATTTTATATGTATAAGTTTCAAGAACTGAAGCATATTGTATCCTGGAAGATGTACGTTTAGAAACCGTTGACTCGTAAAGTGGATTAATATTATATTATATTGCTGCTTTCGACTAAGCGTACCTTTGAAGTTCGATTTTATATTCAGCTTCTTGATTTCATACAATTCTCGTTCATAAATAAATACTCAAGTATTTGAAAAATGCTTACTCGTTAGTAATTAAGTGCCCATATGTGTTTTTTAAAGATAAATAGTAAGAATATTTAACAAAACTACCTATTAATTTATAACCATTTTCAAGGTAAATGTAACGAAGAAATTTACCATGTTCAAATTAGGCCAAAAAGGAAGGAAATTGACTTGATTGTAACTTGCACCAATAATTTTACAACTTTAAAATTAAGTTGAAATGCAAGCTGAGTCCGACGTTATTTAATAATCATGAAAAAAAAAATCGACCATATAAAAAATCTTTCTTTAAATTGGGTTAGAATATTTCTATATTAATGTTATAAATGTGGAAGTAATTCTGTATGTTTGTCTGTCAGTCTATCGAGATCAAACCGCTGAAACGAATTTGATGACATTTAGTATGAAACAAAATTGAACACGAAGAAAAGACACAGACTCCTTTATTTTGCCTAACACATGACAACCAATACCCTAAAACGCGACTCAGTATTTAGTTAGTATTAGACTAGTTTTAGATATGCGAATTTGCAATAAACGTATCAACTTTGATTTTCCAATATAAAATATTCGCATTGCAAGCTCTGGGCTTTCCGGCTACATAAACGTCGAGCTCAGTGATGTCCGTCCTATCGTTCGGTCTAATGAATGATTGGTATGTAAACTGTGCCGTGACACGATCGCAATCATAAAGCCAATTTAGAGGGACAATGTTCCGTTTGCTGACGGTAATCAGTACCCATCGGGTGGAGAATAAAAAGAGACGACGTCCTAAAATAAACTTATTATTATGATGCATTTAATAATTCTATGTAGCATTGGAATAGGTTTCATTAAATAGGATAAAAGAAAGTTGTGTACCGCTGTCTATCTCTATGTATTTTTTTTTAATGGATAGATTGTTTCAGGAGAAAGGTTTTTGTAAATAATACATGGACAATATAAAAAAGAAACAATGATTATTTCAGAGGTTTCTAATGTGATGTTGTAAATACACAAATTCTGTAGAATATTTAGTATCAGTATTGCTCCCGTACGAAGCCGTAGCAGGTCGTTCGTTTTGTAATAAAATAAAAAGCACTTGCCTTTATCCCATTTATTGGGATATAGTATTTATAGTTACTATACGGATTGTACACGAGTTTAAAAATGATCGTTAAGCATTTTCGATAAATCCGCCTAATAGATTCATCAATGTGCACGATACACACTCGTATGATTCTCATTACATATGGCTTCAGTAAGGAAATATCACCATTTATAATCTAGCGAATTGAAATAGTAAGGAATTAGCGCGTATTTATCGAAAGATATATTTAGCTTCAAGGGTTACGTCATAAGTTCATGACGTCTCAAGTGTTTGAACGTTATAAACATTTGTTTGTTCTCATTGGTTCTGCTGCAATGTTCGAAGTTATATTACACATGTCTATTGCAGTGTTTCTACTTCCTCTTGAATTCTCTAAAACATCGACCTGTTGTTGGGTATAGATACCGAACAACTTAATGTATACATAACTAGCGGCCCGTCCCAACTTCGTACGGGACAAAATTTTTTTTAAATATTTTTACCTTTTGTTTATATATTTTTGTTGCTTTTTTCCGATATGTTTAACAAATGTCGTTCTAGTTCAACTAATTGAAACAAAAACCTTAATAAATTGTATACCTAAACATTCCATTGGAATTCCTCTGCCTATTAGTGAAAAACGCATGAAAATCCGTTTAGTAGTTTTTGAGTTTATCTCGTACATACAGACAAAAGACGCGGCTCGGCGACTTTGTTATAATATGTAGTAAGAGAATATACAGCGAAACGTCAAAACCAGCATCTACATTTTTATAATGATGATAAAAATCATAATGTTTTCAAATAAGGTAATTTAAAATAGTTCCAAAACATATTTTCTTATCTATAATAAAATATACCTCGTAAAAGTGGAACGTCCAACGACGAGGACGAGGGCCATTCAAGAGCTCTTCAACTTTTATTTTTAGGCTCCGGTGTATAATATATATTTTTGTGTAAATATTACTCTTATTAAGTCAACATAACTCACCGCGATTTTTAGTTAAAACTTTGAAATTTCTTTAGTATTTGGATGGTGAATATTTGCATTTATGTAAATTATGATTCATTCAGTGTCTTTTTCTCAACAGAAATTAAAGGGTAACAATAGGGCTATTCAATTAGCAGCGTGGTCCAATATGATTTGTACTCAGATAAATGGGAATTTCTATAATGTGACTCCAAAGTGAAGTAATTAAAGTAAAATTAAATAAATTATCAGTTAATTTCCTTCTGCAATGATAAAACATGGCTTAAAGACGATCCCACTATTCTGTTCCTAAGACACTTGAGGATATACGCCCTAGAATTACTTCCGACACATGCAGATTTCCTCACGATATTTCCGTCATCGCCGAGCACGAGATGAATCTTAAATAGAAACGCTTCAAATACAAAATATGTACTTGGTGGAAGGGTTTGCAGAAAATCCATTTGGGTGAACCAACTTATCGGATATTCTAATACCAAAACGCTTACAAGTGTTGTATTTCGGTTTAAAGGGTGCGTGAGCCAGTGTAACTTCAGTCACAGCATAACTTAATGTTTACAACAAACAATATTAACCATTTCTTACGTCACCATAAATTTAGTAATCTAACAAATGGTTAAAAAAAATCAGCACTAATGAATCCTGGCGGTGCTATTATCATTGATATTATATTTGCCTAGCTTTTTTTATGTAATTTACAACATTCACGGGCTCACAGTTGCCCTTGCCTGTTTTTATATTTTACATTAAACATTTTGGAGTTTTATATTATATATTTTTACTAAATATCCGCAGATTTTCGTTAGATTGCATTCTGGTGATCTTGGGACACGTGGTGCACACTGACTTTTTCTTTTTTGTTTTTTTTTTTTTTTAATTTTTAAATAATATATACATAATCTATATTAAATAATATGTAATAAATAGTATATGCGTATTTCTTTTTACTACAATCCAGCAAGAGATATATTCCTAGCTAAATTATACAACAAAATATATATAGCTATTTGCTATTACATATAATTTTTTTATTAACAAAACTATGCAATTTTGACGTTAAGAATAAAATGAAAATGCAATTGAATAACACACAAACCTACTTCACATAGAAAAATGTGTTACAGCATACAGAAAATTGTTAGTTTCGGCTACTTATCGATGGCAAGTTGCCAAAAATCGTATCGGTTTTCATCTGGCATGGAAGATATGTGATCAACTAGTTGCGTTCCCGGCTACGAGATCCCTTTTTAAATTAATAACATTCCATCGCACAAAATTGGTAAATGTTCAGATAAATAATTTTGGTAACTTGATGTGTCTGAGAAAACTTAACGTGTGACCATATTAATGTGTAACTTTTTAATTCGGTTGTATTATAACTTGTGGGTTATTCATTAAATCTTTTCAATTGTATGATTTTCATGAAAATGATTACGATTATAATTGTTATAAACACAAGTGCACATTAAATCAGTGACCAAGCCTCGCTGGCATCAATCGATTCCAGTAATTATAGCTAGAGACGGTGAACGCCCGCTTTGAACTATTTTATAAAATAATAGCCTTTGTTATAGCATAGGTAAATTAATTGTCATATTATTTACATAAGAATTATTGTCATTAAGGCCTATTTTTATTAAGTCGTTAAATATGTACAAAAATGAATTAAAAACTGTATAAATTTCGACCGCGTGGAATGGTGGCAATAAGGCTAGCTAACTGGGCAAAAAATTAACGAGTCTTCAAAGTAAAATTTATATGTAACGTTGGATATATTAAAAATTAATCACTGTATATTTAGTAATTAAAATATATTATAACGATTTTTAACGTCCTTACTTTTGAACTAGACTGTCCGGGTACAACCTCATCACATATTATAAATGGTTCTACATTCAATAAAATGTATGTATTATCATACATATTATATTACATCAAGATTAAACTTGAAAGCTGAAGATTTGTACATTTTCGTAATAATACTTCGATTACCTACTACCTCTTCATACTTTTTATTTGTTGATATTTAATCAAACTAAAATATTCTCTTTTAAAATTATTTATTATTTTAATTATTTTTTGTAGTGAGTATGACATTTCGCTACAGCCAAAAATTTAACCGACTAGCTATTAATTTACGTTCGAAATATAAATCTGCTTATGACCTACCTAGGGCAATTTGTGATGGCTACACTGTTGTTCATAAAAAGCAGATATTTTTTACTGACTGAATCTCAACGTTTAATCGTATGCCGACACATCAATAAACTATGATATCAGGAATAAATATCTTAAATTTAAAATTAAAATTTAAAGTTTTTACCTATAGTTCTTATGAATTACCAGAAAATACAAGAATATCTGTGTAATAAATTGTATAGAATCCGTAATTTATCCGACAAGTTCGATTAATCGTCTCGTGATCTCACCCTGATGACCAAGGCAATGATCATTATTTTCCCGTCATTACTTACGACCCTTAAAGGGTTGCTACGCCCCCTAAAAATAACAACAAATTTATTTTCGTATGTTAAAGTTGAAGTTAACAATAACTGGGCTGAATTTTGTAGTCAATTATAAAAACCTTCGACTTCGGTAGTTATAGACTTTTATTTATTGAATTACATTAGATATATTTTTAAGTAGTTTAGAAAACGTCGCTCTTTATCATCTGTCTATGTATATTTTATTAAATAATAAAAGTCGAGTCGAGATTGCCCAGTGCTTAGAACGCGTGCATCTTAACCGATGATTGCGGGTTCAAACCCAGGCAAGCACCGCTGATTCATGTGCTTAATTTGTCTTTATAATTCATCTCGGACTCAGCGGTGAAGGAAAACATCGTGAGGAAACCTGCATGTGACCAATTTCACAGAAATCGTGCCACATGTGTATTCCACTAATCCGCATTGGAAGAGCGTGGAATATGTTCCAAACCTTCTCCTCAAAGGGAGAGGAGGCTTTTAGCCCAGTAGTGGGAATTTACAGGCTGTTGGTTGTTGTTTGTTGTAAATAATAAAAGATGTTTTGTTTGAATATTTTGCATAATTCGATTGAATTTTATTAATTCGCCTATATGGAAATCTTATCATAGTAATGTCAATTTATTTGGCCCAACAAGGATATTGTGAATTATATATTTGGTTTGCTATTATCGTAAAATAGTGACCACGATTACTATCCGCTTTGACCGCAGGTACTTAATTTAATGATTCTCTTGATAACTTAATGACCTCAGGTAGCTATTTGCATTTGTCTAAGGTAAAGTGGATATTTGAACCGTTACAATTATGTTAATCACTCGTAACATAATATGATATATAAAATTATATCTTAATAATTCTACGATATTCCGAGATAGTATCAAGCTATTTAGTTCTATATTGGATATATCAGAATTTTTATTTGCAAGAACCTTACAAGGCTAATGATTCTCGGGACGCTGGGAATACTATGCTTTGTCTCATTTTTTTTGTAAAGATATAAGAGAGACAAAGAATAAACAAATTATTTCCATTTTTTTGAGACTATATATTTACGTTCAAACCTATCAGGTTTATAAAGTGTATGCTACTTATGTGTAAATTATACACGAGAATTATTGCATTGACTTGATACATTATAATATTTATACAGTGCGTTTAATTTCGTAAAAAAAATTGAGCAGTATGATGATTTCAAGCGAGTCAGTAAGTCACAAGAATTGAATTATTTACATAAAGTAAAACGAATGATAAAACGGGTTGGAAAAGTACCGATTATATTTGACAGTATTACCCAGGCTATATTAGGTAGGCTTATGTAAATGATTCGAATAATAATGTCTTGATTTATTAACTGATAAATGTGACTTAATTTAATTTGACAAAGTTGTTCACCAGTACGTTTTATATTCAATATTATAAACGTTTAAATGCTTTTCATAATATAATTTTTCATTTCTATTAAAAATGTTGTAATAAATCTGTTAGTTTATTTGCTGTCTGTCTGAAGCAAACTTAAAATTCGAGGTGACAAGTAACATACAGTAACTGTTTTCGGTAAATTAAGAAAATTTATCGTGTCTAAGCAATTGTTTATTAGTTAACATAAGAATACCCATAGAAGAAGCAAATACAATTTTCACATTTATTGTCTGGGCAATGTCGTTATGCCCTGCATTTTTTATAGCGAAAAGATAATATGAGCATCTCGTGAGAATAAAACCATCGTATATAAGCACGCTTCGCAACGAGCTGCCTACTAAAAATTATTTATGCCATAAAATATTTAGGAGGAAAGCAAATCGTCGGTCAAAGCGAAATCTGTATATATGTTTTAGTATTTTAAATGAATTAGATCTTTTTCAAAGATAAAGCAGTCTTAATTTGACTAATATTTGTTACTGCTAGCGTTAATGTCATGATGTGGCGACGTATTTGTGTGCTTAGATATATTTTAAATTTTAAATTCAGAAATTTATATTAATATTATAAATGTGAAACTCTGTCTGTCTGTCGCTCTTTCACAATGAAACCGCTGAACCTAATTTGATGAAATTTGGTATGAAATAAACTCAAATTCCAACAAAGGTCATAGGCTAATTTTTTGCCTAACACGTGTTAACTAACACCTAAAATCGCAGTAGAAGCCGCGGGCGAAAACTAGTCATTCATAACTTAAAGTCGATGTGTTATGCATTTTAATACACCCTAGTCCCTAGTCCTCTCTCTAGTCTTCCCCCTGGGAATATATTTTCAGAAATGCCAGGTTAAGTTTTTGTCTTTCGTGCAAAGTTTTGGATCAATTTATACATAGTTAAGATTTTTTTTTAAATCCGATGTTTCTGCCAAGCTTCTGGGTTAATATTATTTAATAATACATAGTTAAAGAAATATACATATATTTAATAATGAGCAATACATTTATTAAAGGCCGGTAACGCGAGCCTAGTTGTTACGAATGTTCATATGCGGTGGCAGTCATTTTCTATCAGGCGAGCCACCTGCTCGCTTACTAACTATACCTTAAAAAAACATGTAGTCCCCGTTTGATGTATCGATCAAGCTTAAAAGTAGACAGTTATGAATCGCATAAGCGTGTCCAGAAACAAAAAAATACAACAGAGATTTTTGTATTGAGGCTATTACTTATGTGAGATTGCTATCGTGATAATTTTGTATATTGCAAAGAGCTGTCTTTAGTAAGCGTAGCAAGGTTATCAAAACATACTTTACCTTATACGGTCTATCTTTCAATTGAGGTTTATTTTATGATGAATAATGAAAAATATTGCTTCAACGAACATTGCTGAAAAAATACCATTTTATGACAAACTCATCTAAAAGGAAGTTTCTCTTTTAAAAAATTACAAAAACGTGCTTCGCTTGCGATATTCAATAAGTTTTCATATCGACTCAGTATGGCACATAGGGTCTATTCGGTCATTTTAACGAGCCTTCAAATTTGACACGTTAAATTGCAATTTTAGAAGACATTATTTAGGGCATAAAAATACGTACTTTTATGGCATATCTTGGCAGACGAGCATATGAGCAAGTGGTCACCGCCACTCTTATATAATAATAATATTATAAATAATAATATTAACTATTCCTTACGTCGCCAATGCGTCACCAACCTTGGAAACTAAAATATTGCGCCAGTAATTACACTGGCTCACTCGTCCTTCAAACCGGAACACAACAATACTAAGTACTGTTGTTTGGCGGTAGAATAACTTATGAGTTGGTGGTACCTACCTAGGCGGGCTTGTACAAAGCCCTACCACCAAGTAAAAATAATATCAATAAAAGTTATTAAAAGGCGTGATTATTATATTTTAATATAACAATCATACGTAATTCGTAGTATACAGTTAACTTGTATTATTTTGCATACAAACATAAAGCTCGTGCAAACTTCAACAATATAATCATTAGTTGTAATAAGAGAAAAAACCTTAATATTATTAACAATAAATCATTTAAGCAGTAAAATGTATAACTAGGTTTCAGTATATCAAAATTGTTGATAATTGTTACTGCAATTGATTCGATGTCGCCCTCTGGAGATATAAAGTTGTCATAACTGACAATTGATTTTGCTTCAGTCGGTCGTTGTATTTGCTTTGTTTGAAGCGATATATCTGGGTCAGATACGATAATTGCTGTATATGCATTAATTTATCGAATAACATTGACAAACGGATGAATGACATTTTACAATACGTTGAAATTATGAAATAAATATAAAGGACAGTCGAATATCAGATTTCGTTATAATTTTGATTGGTTTTGTTTTTGTTGTTTGTTTATATGAAGTTGAATGTACTCGCAGTGGCACGTCTGGTTGTAATCTTCCCCTAAAATTGGATTAAAGGGTGTGCAAGCTAATGTAATTATAGGCAAAATAAGTAATAAGACCCCATAGCGCGTTGACGGACCTATGAAATAGTTTACACCTATTTCTAAGAGTGCCAATGTTTTTAGTTTGTTCGTTGGTCTGTTGATCTTGCTAATTAATAGCAAATGTTAAATTATATAAAATTCTTGGTTAGTATTAGTAAACATTTACAGCAGGGCTTTATAGTTATTTAATTATATTATTTGATGTGAAGTTTGATCAACGTTGAATTATGAAAATGAGAACAAAAGTAGTAATAAAAAAAATAAAATAAAGCAAAGTTTATGCAATCTTAAAAAAGTGGGAAACGAAAGAGTATATTTAATAAAAATGACGTATTAAACTAAAACTCAAAGACTTGACTTTATGTATGAAAATGCTCATAAAATATAAAAAAGCACACGAAAAATCATTTTTCATCAAAGAATAATTCAGTTATTTTAAGAATATATTGAACAAGCAATTTATGCGAGAGAATGTCGTTAAATTTAAAAATCCGTTCAAACGATGGGCTAATGACTTGACAATTCTTTTGATAAAGATCAGGACGGGAGTTACTTTAGGTTATTGATCGCTTAAGTGAGGTAGGAGTATTTAAATTTGCAGGTTAATGGTAATATATTTTTGGAACTTTTCTGACAATATATAAAAGGGCCCTGAAGGGAATTGCTATTATCAATTTTTTTATAACTTTCCATTAAGAATAAGGTATGACTTTAGTTACCCTAGAGGATAAGAGTACGTAATTTTTAACAGGAGCATGTATGTATGTTGCAATATAAAATTTGCATGTACCTACAACTACGGCTAATAATTTATCTATTAACAAGCAGTGTCAGAACTGTGACTTCGTCCATAATATCAAAAAAACACAATGTTTTGTCTTTGTATTTTTCTTTTATAGCGAATAAAAATAGTTGTTTTTTTTTTAAACAAAATATACAAAAAATATATTCAAAATAAAGTAAATAAAGTATTAAAAAAACTTTCATAGGTCGGAATCTACTACTCCTACGTCGTATTGATTGTCTAAATATTAGTTAGAAGGTTGTACGACCAAACAAAAGTATATTTTTAATAATTTTAATAGAATATTACAAATTAAACAAAGTAATAAGAATGACTACTAAATAAAGAAAAGATTTACAAAATCTTAGTAATAATCCAACTTTTCAACGATCAGATTAAATTGAATTAAAGCCGAATAAATTACTCAAGATCTTGAAGAACTGGCGCATTGACTAGATAAAAGGCTAAGAAAACCTCGGAGAAGGAATTTCAGAAGAATAGGCTTATAAATCCTTCGAGACAACGAACGAATTTTATAAAGAATTCACGATCAAGATAGGAAACGGATGAGACATAAATTTATTATAAACTAGCTGAACCTGCGGATATACTCGCGCGAAATTATATTAAGCTATACTTACACACCTCCACCAACCTCCACCTCTATTTTACCCCCTGTGGGGTGAGTTAAAAAATCTCAAACTATGTTCCTACCAATCATTCATTCAAATTGGTTCAGTGGTTACAATCATATTGTATAAGTAATAGGTAGTTATTATTATGTTTTTTTTTTTTTCATAATGTACTGTCTCTAATTTTTAAGGTTTGAATCGAATTCTGTGAATTGTAACCACTTACCCTCAGATGGCCCATTATTCCGTCGATATCAAATATAAAAAAAAAAAAAATCAGAATACGATAGCGTGATATCAGGAAGTAAAATGTGTCATCGACTACTATAATTATTACACTTAAAGGTAACACGTATTCTAATAGCGTATCACAACTAATCGACTTTCTAAATTACACGACAGAGATTCGAAGTGAGTTCTTGGAGAAAAACACAGGCGCTATGAAATGTCATTCATAAAACGATTATGTGATGAATCGTTTCTAAAATGTATATCAATCAATAAAATATATTATGCAATTTATTATTATTAAGAGATTGAGTCAAATTACTCAATCTATTTATAGTGATATAGTTGTTAAGATTCAACCAAACCCAGAAACAACGGTTAAAAATTTAATGAAACTAATCCAACATCCGAATATTAATTACCTACACTTTTATCAACGATTATTATTAATTAATTTATTTATATATATAAATAAAATGCAAAAACCGTTGAATTATCTTATATAGATACAAACACCGATTTTACTGGGTCTGAATTATTAATCTTTATACTTTTTAACATATAGCACAGATGTTCTCATATTTATATTTCGAATGATATAAGTAACGTTGTTTAAAAAACCGAACATTTTTTAAATGTTAGCAGTAGGCGAGAAGCCAATTCTAACGGCCATTTCGGTTCAATAACCAGAGCCCATACATTTTTCATTTCGCCAACTGAGGAAACTAGAATCTGTGAATAGCTGCAGGCCGCAGTAAAACTTTTATGTGAATTACTTTAGCGCTGGTGCAGTTGTGGCCTTTTTTGAATTCTTTATGATTACTGAAAATGCTTAGCAATTTTATTTCATTTATTAAAAAGAAAAATAACTTTTACATTCAAATACGTAGTGCATTTTTATTTTGTAGAAGTTTTGAAACGAACGCGATACGAGTGAACTCAAACGTTCGAAAACAGTTATATATGTTTATAAATCTATAAACAATTATTAAAATCAACAACAACACTATAATTATAAAACAACAGCAACAACAACAGCCCGTGAATTTCCCAATGCTGTGCTAAAGCTTTGAGGAGAAGGTTTGTAACATATTCCACCACGCTGTTCCAACGCGGGTTGTGGAACATGTGGCAAAATTTCCATGAAATGAGACACATTTAGGTTTCCTTACGATGTTTTCCTTTACTGCCGAGCACGAGATGAATTATAAGCACAAATTGTGTATTGTGACGTAATATTTATATGTAAATTATTTAGAACAATATAATACTCCACTTTATGGCCATTGGCGTAATAATCCGTGTAAATTATACGCGAATAAATAGCCTTTAAAACAATATAAAATATGATTACAGTTTGAATAGACGGTTAATATATTGGGGGAAAATACGACAGAATACAATCCTGAAATATAATATAAAATAAGGAAAAAATGCGGCGGTGAATGAATGAAATAGAATGTCTAATCACATAGTTTTTCTGTTAGCGTTCATTAAGATACTCTTTGTTGATTTTTTTATATAAGCGATTTATCACAGAACAACATCACGAGATTTCGAAACAAAGGGTCGATTGACTTGAATTTGGCATTGTTGTTGCTCACTAAGAAATATTGGAAATTTTAACTTAAAGGGCGAAGTGAAGCTTGAAGACGGTATGGACAACTGGTTTATTTACTTGGTGGCAACTGCAATGTACAAAGTTTTAAATTTTTTTTTTTTATAGGAAATCTTGCTATATCTTATTTTGTTTCCCAGTTGGCAATATAATGTTGTTCCTTATAGTGCTGATGTCTGTTGGTAGTGATGGCCATCTACCGTCGGGTGGGCATTTTGCGATCTTCATATCGATTGTTAAGAAAATAATGTATTCAATATTGCGAGCTATTTAAATATTTTTTTCTTAATTTGACAATAAAAGTTAAGCCGTACGTATTCTCAGGATATTTTCATATCATAATAGATCTACCAAAAATTTTAACAAAATAATTTGCAGTATTTTGAATAAAAAATATTTTTAGTGCTTTATATTTAAGCTATTATATTATAAATAAAGATTTATTTTTATATTATATAAACATTAAAAAAACACACATAATATTTGTTCTGCATAATAATGAAACCCCGGGTGTAAACAAAGAATTACTCCTTGAAAGTGTCTATAACGCCTTTTATAAACGAATCAATTGTATATTTTCGATAAAGGCAGCAATTTGGGCACTGCCGTCAGGCAGTAGATTAAATATCGTACCATTACAAGTAATTAACGTCCAGCGAACCGTTGCTAATTGCGAAAGCGCAAGTGCCTTTATATTGGAAACGCCTATGTCAATGTTTTAGGACATACCACCACTTCTAAAGGTTAGATATTAACAGAAAAATGGATTTATGTGGAATATTAATAGATAATTAATTATTGTATAAGAAAATACGATCATTGTTTGATAAGATTTCGCTTTATTAAGCGCCAAAAAGGAGGTAAAGAATTAAACGTTAAATAAAAATGTTTATATACAGGTATATCTTATATTTAGTTTTCTAAACATTTCTTAGCGTTTTTACTTTACTTAAAGGGTTTTATTTAAGTTTACTTGCAAGTATGTCATGCAACTGAATTATATGTACGGGTTCTGCATGTGCATTAGTAAAAAGCGGATATTTAAATGTTACAAGCAGACACTCCAATTTATTATATGTATGTATATATGAGCTGAGATGGCCCAGTGGTTAGAACGCGTGCATCTTAACCGATGATTGCGGGTTCAAACCCAGGCAAGCACCGCTGATTCATGTGCTTAATTTGTCTTTATAATTCATCTCGTGCTCAGCGGTGAAGGAAAACATCGTGAGGAAACCTGCATGTGACAAATTTCATAGAAATTCTGCCACATGTGTATTCCACCAACCCGCATTGGAACAGCGTGGTGGAATATGTTCCAAAACTTCTCCTCAAAGGGAGAGGAGGCTTTAGCCCAGCAGTGGGAATTTACTGGCTGTTGTTGTTGTTGTTGTATGTATACATGGGTAATACTAAATTTTAAATATTCTACTCGTATAAAGTGATTTGTCGTACAAGAATATAAGTGCAAGAATGCAAGATGTTCTATGACGAACTTTTGACCGCTGAACCACAATAATAATTTGCATTCTTACCGCCGGAGAGAAGTAGGACAGAGTGCGGTGTGATTTAAATATTAAACTTGTGATATAAATATCTCGAGCTATCTCCGTACAATTTCGTTACGGGGTTAAATGTTTTTGCATAATTTTACATCCTTGTCGTTCAGTCGTCCGAGTGACGTTTATATCTCTATTAGTACCCGACTTCCTAGTTGGCTAGTTTATCTGTGGTTTCAAATTGCGGCTTAGGTAGCTAAAAATTTAGTACTTAATAATACCAGTATGTGTTATTTTCAACACATACTGGTATTATTAAGATCGGTGGTCTTCGCTGCACTTGGTATTTACCCTATTCACAAAGAGACCATTTAGTTAGTGCAGCTCTTGCTTATTTGGTCGTGTTAGAATTATCATCAGATTGGGTTTTGGGTGTGAAGAAAATTAGCATACTTGTGTTTCCGTAAAAAATGTGCTTACAAACTCTTGCATTCGGTTACTACAGGTCTCATATTGATGCAATGGACAAGTGTAAATGCGTTTTTCCAAAAAAAAAAAAGAAAAGAAAGAATGTCCATTAAAGGCCTGAGCTAGGTGATCGAACGAGAGTCATTTTATTTGTACGCACGCAGTTATCATTTTTTGCGTTACACATTATTTATATATTGTCTATGAAAATACTTTCGCAATAGATTTTCTTTCCAGAAATACACCCAAAATTTCTTTATTTGTATATTTGCTGGCAATAAAATCGTTTATATTGATCACTGAAAAAATATTTATATTTAACTCACGTTACGTTCCAGAATAGAATAATGGTCCTATTTTCAACCGAAAATAAACGAAACGAAGTAAGTGGTTTGTTAATGATTGAATCGTAAAATTGCGTTCCAGAGAAATATTTGTACCGTTATACCTTTCAAACTTTCGATAAATTACTGACTAAGAAAAATAATGAAGAAGAACTTTACTCGAACGCGACCTTTCGAGCTCTGCGACGATAATTGCGGAGTTTTTATGTTTAAAATAAGAAACTTCACGGTTATTATGAAAAGTTCTTCTTTACTAGTAACTTTACCCCGGACACAGCTATGACAAAATAAAGTTTTCGGATTCGTGCCGTATCAACATTCATTCATCTATTTTTAATATATTTTTGAAAAACATTACATACGGAACCAGTTGATACACTAATTACTCTTGAGACAAAGATTAAAAAGAAAAAAAACCTTTGTTTCCTAATTTCTTAGCTGCTAACCGCTGCATTTCTTCATACATATCATTTTAGCACAAAAATTAAATTCTAAAAATGTAACTCAAAAATCTATTTCGTGATGTAAGTGCTACGCCTACATTTTGTTCATAAGCACAACACCTGTTATTCATAATATCTTTAAGTAATATTAAACAGTTTCTACATTTAAGATGCAGCATAATACGGAGTTATGGATTGAATCAAAAGTACGAGATTCTGGTTTTAGTACCTACCAACTACTAGCTTAGAATATGTTCAGTTGTAGGTTTGACGCTTAAAGTATCTCAGATCATGACGTCATAGCGGATTATGAGAGAGAAAATAGATTGTGTTTGTGAATACACTTATGACCTATGATATCTCTTACACAGTCCGATAATTTGCCATAAGATAAGGTGCCAAGACACAAAACATTACTTTGTTTCTTTTCTTAAATTCTATTAATAAAACCCAAACACATGTGCATTGAGAGCTTGGGTTAAATTTGCTCCGATATTGTAAATTCACAATATGACATAACAAATTATAGGAGTACATATAACAAAATTGGAGTGTCTGTTTATGATATTAAAACAGATCTTTTTTACTCAATACATATGTGTACATATACCAAAATAACATTTTTTACAATTTTTGTCTGTCTGTTTGTTCCGGCTAATCTCTGGAGCGGCTTGACCAATTTTGACGAGTAACTTAGGCTACAACAATACTTTTTTTATTAAATACAAAGTGTAAAGTCGCGGGCACAGATATTTATATAACAACATTGAGGCTTAATATTAAATACATGCCACATTCTTTAGTATTTAGTATATATCACGTAAGATTTGGTGGACTCATACCCTTAAAAATTTATTACTGATTTCGATAAAGTTATAGTTACACCATCAATCAAGCTTTCTAATTAATGTTTAATCGGTTTCTGTTATCGTACCATAAATTTTGTGTAAAATCTTCGAATCTGTAAATATGATTTGGTCCATCACTTGGAATTAAGTCTCACATATTCATTATTCACCATTGGAATAGTGATTGAAAAAATTGGTAAATAAAAGATATTATAATTTTCTTTCAAAATCAATTTAATTAAAAAGCAGTTCCAATCCAATCCAATCCATCAGCCCATTTCCGTCCACTGCTGGACATAGGCCTCTCCAATTGCACGCCACTGAGATCGTTCTTGGGCTACTCGCATCCAGCTCCTGCTCTTGCGTAAGTCGTCACTCCACCGTGCCCGAGGACGTCCTACACTACGTTTGCGAACACGTTTCGCCCAACGATTATCGGTTCTGCGGCAAATATGGCCAGCCCACTGCCACTTCAGCTTACTAATCCGGTGGGCTATGTCGATGACTTTGGTTCTCTGGCGGATCGCCTCATTTCTGATGCGATCCCGCAGAGAAACGCCGAGCATAGCCCTTTCCATAGCACGCTGAGCGACTTTAAACTGGTGGACCAGCCTTGCCGTGAGTGTCCACGTTTCGGCTCCGTATGTCATGACGGGTAGGACGCACTGGTTGAAGACTTTCGTCTTAAGGCACTGTGGGATCGACGATGTAAAGATTCGACGTAATTTTCCAAACGCTGCCCAACCTAGCTGAATTCTTCTATTCACCTCATCCTCAAGGTTGTTTCTACCAAATCGCAAAGTCTGCCCAAGGTAGACATATTTTTGAACAACTTCGAGGACGGTACCGTGTATCGCAATCGGTTCCGGTAGAACATGTTCATTGAACATGACCTTGGTTTTATCCAAGTTCATCCGTAGGCCGATACGCATAGAAGAATCAGCCAGATCATTCAGCATTTGTTGTAGGTCCTGCAGCGTTTCTGCTACGATGACGATGTCGTCCGCGAATCTCAAGTGAGAGATGTATTCGCCATTGATGTTGATGCCACGTCCTTTCCAGTACAGCGTCTTGAACATATCCTCCAATGCATTAGTGAACAATTTGGGGGAAATAACGTCCCCTTGTCTCACTCCTCGATGCAATGGTATGGGATTTGTTTGCTGATTCTGTACTCGGACGGACATGGTGGCGGCTTCGTAGAGACATCTCATCACTTGGATATATCGCCAATCAACTTGGCAACGCTGCAGGGACTCCAGAACAGCCCAGATTTCAACCGAGTCAAAGGCCTTCTCATAGTCCACGAATGCAAGACACAGGGGCCGATTATACTCTTGGGACTTTTGTATAATCTGCCGCACTGTGTGGATGTGGTCTATGGTGGCGTATCCGGTCCGAAACCCGGCCTGTTCTGGGGGTTGGAATTCGTCGAATCTTCGCGCAAGACGGTTCGTGATCACTCTTGAAAACAGCTTATAGACGTGACTCAGTAGGGATATGGGACGATAGTTCTTCAGCAGGGTTTTGTCTCCCTTTTTGAAGAACAGGACGACCACACTCCTACTCCACGCCTCCGGAGTTCTCCCTTCGAAGAGGACAGAGTTAAAAAGCTTTTGGAGTTCCTTGAGTACCGGATTACCTCCTGCTTTTAATAACTCTACAGTAATACCGTCCTCTCCAGGGGCTTTTTCATTTTTAAGCTGTTTAAGAGCAATCTCGATTTCGCCAACACTGACTTCAGGCAGGTCTTCTGAGAAATGGCGTGTTAATGTAGCTCTAGAATCCTCATTTTCGGGATCAGGTCGAGGTGCATGCGATGCGTATAATTGGCCGTAGAAGTCCTCTACTTCCGAAAGAACTGCCGTCTTGGAAGAAACGACTTCTCCACTTGATGTGGTCAACTTCGTCAGGTGGCTCCTTCCAAGAGACTGTACGAACACCTTAGACCCCCGATTCTGCTCGATTGCTCTTTCAATCGTAAGAGTATTGGAGCACCGGAGGTCGTGTCGTACGCGCTTGCTGATCTCTCGGTTTAGTTGCCGCTTCTCTGACGAAGTGACAGGTGGGTTTTCACGTCGTTTCTTCATTAGCCCTAAGGTCTCTTCTGAAAGTTTGGACTTCCTGCCCTTACGCTGCATGCCACAAAATCTTGTACCTTCTTCCCTGAGAATTTGAACTACATTTTCTAGGGTCTGGTTTACGTCTGTTGTGGTTTTCACGGCAGCGAATCGGTTCTCCAGGTTTGACTGGAACGTTTCAGATCCCGCAATGGGTTGGAGCAGCTTTGGTCGGAGCGTGGACTTCATCAGACGGACGCGCTCGGCCCTAAAATCGATATTCAGAGAGCCTCGGACAAGTCGGTGATCACTACCGGTATTGAACCTGTTGATCACAGAGACGTCTCTGAATATGTGCCTCTTGTCTGTCATGATGAAGTCTATCTCAGTTTTGGTCATAGTGTCGGGGCTTTGCCACGTCTACTTCCTTTGGGGCTGTTTCTTGAAGAAGGAGTTCATCAAGAAGAGCCCCTCCCGTTCGAGGAAGTTGACAAGCATTTGCCCCCTATGATTCCTACTTCCAAATCCATGGGGTCCTACTACCGATTCGCTGCAATTCTCACTTTAGCGTTAAAGTCCCCCATGACAACGTTGTAGTGGGTTTTCGTGGTGAAGTGGAGGGTCCTCGATATTTCATCGAACAATTCTTCCACTTCATCGTCCGAGTGTGTCGAGGTCGGTGCGTACGCTTGCACTACCTTGAGGCTGTACCTCTCGGTGAGCTTTATTACGAGGTACGCAACCCTGTTCGACACACTGGAGATTTCCACAACGTTGTCAGCTAGGGACTTATTTACCAGAAACCCAACGCCACCTTGGGATTGTTGGTCTCCCTCTCGAAAGTACATTAGGTGGCCCGAATCGAGGGTTACGGTGTCCTCTCCCTCTCTCCGGACTTCACATAACCCTAATATGTGCCACCTAATTTTCCCAAGTTCTACCTCAAGTTGCGCTAGATGCGAGTCAAGCCGTAGCGTGTGTGAGTGCTGCATATAGAGGATATTGCCCATAATCGCCACGCTGGGCAGGCGTGTTGGCGATCGCAGAACGTAGCTACTCGCACCGGTGACGCTGCTGCCCGTCATCGGCCTGTGGTATTTAGCTACGTTTATTTTGATGGTTATACCGCCATCATTCGGTCGCCAGAGCCTCGTTTGCTAGTTGGCAGGATGCACCACGGGCAGGTGAGGTTGGCTTGGGGCGCTAAGATGTAATTTGCGCCCCCTTACATACAAAAAGCAGTTATGTTCCAGTTAAGTGATGAGAATATTAAGCGAAAATTTATTTTTAGTGTGCATAATATTTGTGTATAATTTATCTTCTGTTCAGCGGTGAATGAAAATGTCGCCAGAAACGTAAACTTTTGGAAGAAATTCTGCCAAAAAGTCCCAAAAGGAAAAAAGCCTTGGTTCATCTGTGAAACATTTACTGGTTTTTCTACATGCTTCACTTTATAAAATTAAATATTATTTTGAAACAACTACATATAATTTTTATTTATTTAAATACTTTATTGCACAACACTTGAGTATATAAGAGAAACCAAAATTATTTGATAAATTATGCGCACAGAAGGTCATATAGGTTACAGCGATCTCTCACATACAACATTTGGTGATATGAGCTTAGTACGAAAACAGGTAAGTATATAACGAGAGGAGATAATAATAATTGTATAAAAATATTTATACTAAATTAAAATAATAAGAAAGAACATCATAATATACATATTATATAAGCATAAATCAAAATACGTATAAATAACAATAAACTACAGATTATTTCATACTTACATAGGATATTAAGATTAATCTATTTTAATATTATAAATGTGAAAGAAACTGTGTCTGTCTGTCACTCTTTCACTATCAAACTAATGAACCGAATTTGATGAAATTTCTCACGAAGCAAATTTGAACTCCATAGGCTAACGTGTGACAGCTAAACTCGAGCGAAGCCGCGGGCAACCTCTAGTTGATAATATTTTATATAGGAAATATTATTTTTATATATTTAGTTTTAAACTTAATCGGTCTTTAAAACTAAGTACTTTGCCTTATAGTATTACTACGCTATGATCCCCAGACGTTTTTTGCTGTTGCTTAATGCTTTTAACAGATTGACATATCAAACACGACTATCCCATTACATAGTAACACCCACTCCATACTGCGCTTTTCACAATATTAATGCGTATAATCATTAGGTGACGCGAGTACTTGGTAAACAACTCTTGTGTTTCTTTTTCATTACGTCTTGTTTGTTTTGCTGATAGATATTTTGATAATCAATTGAGAGTAGGATGTAAATTTTATGTTATCACTTTCTATAAAAATCTTTCAACAATTACATAAAATTACAGGAAAAAACTAGCTTATGTTATTATGGATTAGATCAGTATCCAGACCCACAATAACTGGGATGGTGAAGGTGAATCAAGATCACGTAACATTCTGAAGGCAAGTGAAAAATTATATTAGAAAATAAACATATAATTATTAAATTACTATAGGGAAAATACATGTTTACCGAACATTTCGAATTCATAATCTGAGAAGCTTCCGATTGAAGCGTACTTATTGTATAGTTCTTATATTTATTATTTATCTTCCGCTGAAAAAAGATTTCGCGAGAAAATCTTTTATGTGTCAAATGAAATGACCGGCAGTATTTCACTCAAACGGAATGTTATTTTATCGCTAAACTATAATGTTCTTTGTATTGCTGTTTGAAAAGAAATTTAAGTAAACCAGTATAATTGAAATTAAAATTAAAATGAGACGTAAATAAAATAAAAAAATCTGGCGCAATAAATATAAATTCCAAATGTATAGCAAAATAAATCACTGTCATTTCTTAATGTATTCTTAATATTATGTTAACTAAATATTAGTAAACGAAAACTTCCTTGGGACAGCTCAAGGTATTGAGGTCATTTACCCCTCAGAGGAAGGAATAGTGTAGGAAAAGGTCACGTACGATTCCTTATGAGATTGGGCAATAAATGAAAGCAGCGTCGCTAATTCGATGATATACTATATCATCAAAATATACTATAACATAATTACATTTATAACATCCGAAGTGTTATTGTTCATAATTATAAAATTACTGGCCCTCCGGTCCGGATACGGTATGATATATTAATAAAGAAAATATTATGTAAATTTTTTATATTTTATGTGAAAGGTAGATAATAATAAGGTAATAGTTTATGTCCTTATGTATTCACACCGACTATTACCACCAAATAAAGAACTAAAATCTTATATCTAGTGTTTGTAGTTATATTAGCTCACTAGTCCTTTAATCCCACGCAAATATACTCCTAAGTATTACTGTTGTAAAGATCATTTTCCTTTATTTCCAAATATAACATATTATAAAATTGTATATTATTGACTTTACATCTCAAAAATTGGTAACGCTTATTAAATAGGGAATTTAGTAAAGGACACTCGGTTGGAATAAAAAAAATACGTTAATTACTTTCCATATAACTTTTTCATAAATGTAATGATTATTAAACATACTATATTATCTTTTTAAGGTGGTGAAAAGTAACAGAAATCATATTTACGCAGCTTTCTGAAAGCATCTGTAAACGTCAAATATGGCCTCCCGTTGAACTGTCATGTCATTGAATTTCATAGATTACATATCGAAATATCTCGATTACAGGAATTTTGAGGATATAATTACGTTGTCAACTAAAAATCATTCACGAAATTATTAATAAAGATTCATATATATTTTTATTTTTTTTCTAAGTAACAAAATAAATTATTACCAATTATCAGTAATTTTATAAAATAACAATCGTTGAATTATCACGCATACCATTTCTTTGCCGAACAAATAAACCCTACTTTCATTTTAATAGCAGCCTTATGAATATTTTAACAATGAGTTATTATAGTATAAGGTCGAAAGTTAATGTTGTATTAAAATTTTCTCTAACATTTTACTACCGAGTTTCGTTCCTTTTAAGTAATGATAAATGATGCTTTTGAAGTCGTCTTGAACACTCTCTTAATGATAAAGTATTATCGATAGGCGATCTTGAAAATTGATGTTCCGTCGGCACTTTTTAATAATGCCTTTATGTAAAGTTTTAATAGAATATTCATTAGGTTTAGTAAATTTTTTTTGTTTCCGATTCACTGGAAAAATGTTGCTTTCTTCTTTCTTGCTTGCTTCGCATTGCTTCTTTAATTCTTGCTACTCTTCCGCGCAGTCGATATTTATATAGTAACTGTTTTAAATTCTTATTTATTTTTATTTTAAGGACTTAATGTTAATAAATCTCGAGACATTGAAATAAGTTATTATCACATTTTAGATAACACAAATCACTCACTTAAAACCTTAAGGGCAACATTGAAACGACACTCTATAATTTCAATCGACTATCACTTTTATTTCCTCTAATAAAATTTGAGATACTTCCTTGGGACTCACGACATTGAATTTAAAAAACTCGATATATCCTACGTGACTACCTCCTAAACTCCTCGGCAGCAGTCCCATAGTAAATTTGATTATCCCGTTTATTTATGGGCAATTACACATAAAATACACACAGTATTCGGAAGACTTTTTATATTATTGTGCTCAAAGGTACATTTGCAAAATATTTATTTAGCCGAAAAATCTGAGTTTAGAGCGACCGGATTTTATGTTACGTATACGGAATATATTCCGAGATTTTATCACACGAGGCAGCAGCATTGACAATTTTCTCAGACAAACGTCTGAGAGTATTTTTAGTAACTGTTCTTATACATATAGATGTGTGATGTAATGGAATTTTGATGAAAATTTGCAAATTCTTCGACAAAGCAACGTTTTTCACATTCTTGATATACGACGACGATCTTCACGGGAAATTAGTAAAGAGATCTAATAGCGAATTCAATATACCGATTAAACACAGCTTTCTAATTTAATAATTGGCGGTATTGGAAGAGATTTCAGGTTCAAAAAACGTTCTAAAGTCTATGTACTTACTTAAGGTAAATGAGTGGAAGCACTGTATACGCCTTTCGACAAGTGGACTTTATTAAGATGAATAGAAAGGCGAGTTGTTACCTCGAAATCCGAATCCTCTTACTTTCGAAGACACTTGCTTCTTGGGAGTGCTCCCTTGATCTTCACACACTTGAAGAACGCGAGTCAAGGGATCCGTGATATTATTGTAGGATGGGAGAAGAATAATGTTTTGTTACACAAGTTAACTTTTGAGAGCAGCAAACTAGTGATACACACGTTATCACAGTTTACACGGGAACGTATATACGTCATATGTCAAAATTATACCACGAACAATAATTAATTAACGTTTCAATAAATCTGAAAAGCAAACATTGGGCTGCTTTTAAGATTTTCTTCACATTGAGGCTAAAATCTAATATTAAGTAGCACGGATACCTTTTGCGGTCGAAAACTTGGAAAAAGAATCAAAAAGGAATGAACAAAGATCGTCGGTTGATATTTACAAACCAGTAGTTCGTATCTGTTTTGATGAAGTTCCAAGATGTAGTTATAAATTAATTTGATAGTCGCGTTGATCTAGCTGCTAGTTTAGCTAAAGTATGGTCCAAATATATGGCTTACTCTCTCAAGAATGTCACGACGAGATCCTCATCATTATTAGTATAATTAGTAAGACGATATCTTAAAAATATTTATTATTTAACCTACGTCAAAATAATGATCATGTTACTGCTTTGCCATACGGAGTAAAGCAGTCTTATAAATACAAGATCGATAGATTTTCGGGAATATGGTTGCTACTATCAACAATCAACATTGATTGATCAACATTGTTTGCATTGCTTTTAAAAAAGTCATAATCAACTACCAGCTACATCCACTTGGTTCAGGTTCCATTAAATTTAAAGGGCTATTAAAAGTTAGAAATTACAAACATTCCGTGAAAAAAAAACTTTAGGAAATGTTAATATTTTGGATCAAGGTTATTTGACGAAACTTTCGTAGTATTGACGCTTAATTAACTCTACAAAGCTCATTGCTGAAATTTTTAACATTTCGGCTTACTGTACAGTTTGCATGTAAAAGTTAATAAGTACCTTTAAAATTTGACAAAAATGCAAAATCATATTGATGTTTTCCTTTGGTTAGGTTCGAATTCATTTCGTGCTTGGTAGTGGCGAAAAACAATGGGAGAAAACCAGCATGTCCAATTCTACCACCTTCACCCGCATTGGAGTAACGCGGTGGAATCAGCTTAAACACTCAAAAGAGAGTAGGCATCATTAGAATGAC
This sequence comes from Vanessa cardui, assembly GCF_905220365.1. Lineage (NCBI taxonomy): Eukaryota > Metazoa > Arthropoda > Insecta > Lepidoptera > Nymphalidae > Vanessa > Vanessa cardui. The sequence continues at coordinate 8,635,066 of NC_061135.1, forward strand.
ATTTACAGGTATATATATGTTATTATTCTTCTATTATTATTGGAGACATTTGTATATGACAGTAGAAAAGACGTATACCAAAAGTGATCCTACAAAGAATTGGTTAATTCATCGTATAAACCCTAATCCAATTTATTAAAAAAACATTGAGTCTGGATTTAAATTAACTGATCTCGAAAGATCAATATTAGAAGATAAATCGAATTCTAAAAGATCTACACTTCTTACATTTTTAATCAAGTCGAATACGTTTCTCAAACATCTTAAAACACTTTTCCAGATGGCAAAGTTAGATTGCAGTGGCTAAACTGGACCTACGTGCTGTGTACTCGAACTCGGGTAATGTTTGTAATTTCCCACAGGAACGGCTTGTCGCCATCTGATCTAATTATATATGATAATAGTTCCCTCCTTGTCCATAACATTTCATAAAATATTGCTGAATTATAACCATGATTCTGCACTTACTCTCTATTAGGGACCTAACTTTAAGTAATATATTAGGTGTAGAGTTTTTTAATTTATTAGGTTTAGGGTATTTTTGTTGTCAAAATGTGCCATCTGATTTTGATTTGTTCACCACCTTGACTACGCCAGTACCTACAGGTACAGTGTCTTATTCACCGTTTAAACAATACTAAGTATGGCTGTATGTCAGCAGAATATCAAGACGAGCTTGCATAAAAATTTACTATAAAAAATATATATATAATTCATTTAAAAAGTCATAGAAAACAAAAAAAATCAAAGTTTTTAAAACTTAACAGGTAATGTTTAAACTAATTAGTATGTGAATGTAATATAATCTATAATATTGACATAATATAAATAATCATATAAATAATGACACAGATTCAGTTAGATTATAATGAAAGAAAAAACATAACAAATGTATACAAAGGCATCATAAGAAGATAAGCAAAATAAAAATTGCAAATATAATACTATTTTGTAACAATGAACAACGAACTCTAAAATTAGTTATTCAGAACAAAATCAATTTTGCATGAACTTTATCGCGATTTAATAGAAGCCAATTTATATTATAGCGGTTGGCAACATTCGTGAAGAGAAATCCCAGGTGGAAAACATTATTCACCCACGCCAGTGCTCACATTGTTTTGCTAAATGATATTGCACCTTGTGAAAAAGGAAAATCGTGTACAGTTCAAACACGTATACAGTACAGTTTTATCGGTTAGGCTTTTTATTTATTTTAATGGGAATGTGATGTCTTTATTTATTTACTTTAAAATACTCTTTTTATAAAATAGGTCTTACTGGCATAAGTGCTACCAGATTGTGATTTGGTCGCAACGCTCATAGATGTTACGGTGTAGCTACAGTGGATCACTCGCCTTTCAAAAAAGATCACAGTAATAGTAAGTATTGGAGTTTTTCGGAATATTTGAGCAGAAGATGCCTCCCGCGCTACTGAGGCATGTGTATTCATTCATATTCACCTAAAGAGCTTTGTAGATATTTATAAAATCATAACATACATGCAATAAAAAGTTAAAGAAAAGTCACGATACTTTTGACTGTATGGCCTGGAACTATCGTTTGTTAAAAATATATAAATATAAATTAAGTAAATTTTTTGCTTTCATAAATGTATTAATTTATGTATGGAAGTATAAATATACGAGTATTTAACATACATATTGCATAAAACTTTCTCTATCAAATATAGTTCCTAACGAAATATAGTATCGACCTGGAAACAGAATCATAAGATTTGTTGCTTCCAAACTTTTCGTTTAAGAGTTAAAGTTAATCCGAGCGTAAAACATATTAATTGTAGCGTAAAGCTGTTACTGAATTATTACTTTGAAAGTACCGTAAACATTATTTGGTTAGTTAGTAATTTAAATAGATAAACTGAGAATTGTATTTTGTAAGTTAGATACACGACAAGAAATTCAAACACTTTGGCTTCATAAGCGAACGCTGATAAAACTATTACAGATACGTAAACTCTGACAAAGCCTTCTTGAATCCCATTTAAAATGTACGCTACGCGTAGTTCTAGAAATCTGTTTAAAACTTTCTTCTTATAACTTTTTTGTTAGTTCTTTTTTATTAATGTTGAAGACCTTACGATTGAATTCTCGAGAAATGAACACCGAGTAAACGAAACTATTTTTTGAATGATTACTTTACCCTATTTACTCGGCTATTGAAGCAGGAAACAGAATTATGATTAATGCGGTCTATATATTTGGTTTTCGAATCCAGTGATTTGAGTTGTGTGACGTCATATACATTCTAATTTATTTCCAACTTGTATATCACATACAATATAGTATAATCTTGGACATTAAAACAAACCTTATTTATTTATAGGTTTTGAATGCGAGATTCTAAATTTAAATATGTGTTACGAATTGTTTTAAATACTAATAACATTTTTTATTGGAAAAAAATAATCGAATTCAAAAATATTACCCTACATATGTCACATGCTGGACTGGGCTTTATTAATTGGGATTTGAACAAATGTAGATCGTCACGTGTATTGATTTAGTTATTTTTAATTTGGCTGGATTACATTTAAAGGAAGGTTTGTTTTCAATACCAATTTATGAAGCGATACCTATTCGCTTATTACTTATTTCATCAAAGTCGGTTCAGTGGAATAGTTATGGTAGCCTAACAGGTAGACATACAGATTTACATTCTCATCATCATACATTACATCATTTATAATATTAGTTTAGATAAACCGATATAAAAATAATTAGAAATTGTTTTGAGATCGGTTTATCCAAAACTTTAATATGTTTTAATATTGATAGAGCCTGTCATATTTGTGTTCTTATAATTTAATATCGATGACGTACGGTTTTGCCCACTATTTATTATGTATATTTTACAAATGTTGTAATTTTCGATTATATAATATACATACATATAAATACTATTTAATATGCATGTCTGTATATTCAATGTTATTTGTTGCGCACAGCTTTGCTCACGTTTAAAAAGTATGTCGACAGGTCTTAGGTATAAAAACTTATTTTATTAAATTTGCCTCAGTGTGTTTCATTTTGGTTATCTATAATGTCAGTTAGATTTAAATTAAGAATACAATAACATTACTCACATTTCAATATGTTTTTTGTGATGTTCAATGACTACTCATACTTTATTAGATGATAGGGGTGAACGGTAAAATAATGTATGTTTAGGTCCTATGTAATTTTCATAGTGTATACATTGGGTAACCATTGGGGATTAAAGTATCAAGAACTTTCAAAGATCTTGTTTGAATATATGAGAAATTCTAAGATAATATTAATAACTAGTCAAAGTGAAGATGACTTGCTTATGCATGTTAAATGCATGACTTTGCTTGAGATCCAGTTTGAAGGCTATGTAAATGAATTTCACTCGACGGAACTATATTCAATTGTTATGCATGGATTTCTTCGCTTTAAAGTTTCATATACATTGTAATGTGAGAACCAGAGTTATATAGAACTTTGTTGCTATATAAAATAGCTCTTAAATTTCGTTTTATGTTAAGCTTTTATAACAATATGTTACTTCTCACTACATTTATTCAATCGTTTTTGACTTTGTTCGTTAGAATAGAGCCTGTGGATGTTTGAAAATATTGTTACTAAGTGGGATGAGTTTCTTGTTGGTTCTTCACAGTAGAAATAACAATTCAAACCTTTGGTAATTTTACTTTAAAGTGGTTAGCAGGAAAAAAAATACAAATATATAAACGTACGATTCGTAGTAAAGATTTGGCAAGACTTACCAAAAAATAAACAATAATTTGAAGAAACAATTGGATGGGGAGCTAAATACGTTTGATAATTTTAAGTTTGGTAAATTAATATTAATTGCGTATATAATCTACCATTGATAAAAGTCAGTGCTTTTTCTAGCTATTTTGCCACAATGCCTAAATCGTATCAGTTGTTGGTAGTATAGAGTGGATCGAATTGTTCCGTCAACTGTACCAATATACCCTATTGGACAGCTGCCGATATGCCATTTGTTCCGATTCCACTTACCTGGTGACAATCCAGGCTTAACTACTCCTATAAAACTATCATGTAAACTATTCTATACATTTTCGTCAATTTCGTGACCTACTTTTACAGCCAGTTGGTTATATCAGTACTCAAAAAATGCATGATAAAAATTCGACCGATTAAATTTTTAGTCGTTATTTATGCGATAGATTGAGCTTTTATAGACCACAGCGCTATGCAAATAGGTCAAATTCCGTTTTCGGTCAATATTTAGTTTTCAGCGAAAGATAAATGCGCTCGTCATGTTTTTTTAAAGCATTTTATCGACTTTTCAATGGAGCGTTGTAATCGGTTGTGACCATCTTTGACGTTGAATTTTTCAATGCCAAAATGAGCAAACCATTATCTTGCTATTATTTTTGAAAAAAAAAATTCCTTATGTCCACAATTAAGTAATAGAGTTTTATAGATTGAACCGATTAAATGTAGTGATTTTCTAAAGGTATTCTATGGTCGGGTAGGAATATTATCTTATCTAAAATTTTGCGAGTCTAAAGTTAACTTTGAGAAAACCTTGCAAACATTTTCCTTGACCTTGATATTGTATATTATTCTAAGATAGATAGATAGATCTAAAATTGTGACAATGTGACTTTATTAAAGTCAATCCATAAATAAGGCTTCCACTGGCAAATGAGCAAAACCACCGCTCATAGTTTATAGGTTACCAGGATGTTTTTCCTTCACCAGAAAATCATTTGCATAACTATATATACGATGCAAATTAAGTACGTGAAAACTTCATGGCGCTTGCTTGGATATGAATTATAGAACTATGGCTAAGATAAATATATGCATTATGTTTTCTGCCAAGCTATATAGACTCTGCTAAGCTAAATGGATTCGCACATTGCAAATCATAGAACTGACCCATATAACAGAGGGTAGGTACCATGTGGACAAATCCCAAAAAAAATATTTTATTAAAAATGATAATGTTCTAATTTGTAACTAGTTGTGACTTGTGTTTAAGGGATTATTTATCATGTGTCAGGCAAAAATTGAGTCTATGTTCTTTCTTAAAGTTCAAGTTTGCTTCACACTAAGTTTTATCAAATTCGGTTCAGTGGTTTGTTAGTAAAAGAGCGATATATATAATGTAATTAGGAATTAGTCAAAAAGGAATACCTATAGGAAAGTGAAAACGATAATGCTCCAAAAAGTAAAATAAAACAAATCGACTTTATTAATTATTGAAAAATATGTACTGTAAACTAACGCAAACAATTATTATATGTTCCATTTTGAAATCAGACACTAAGTAATATTAAAACCGATCTGCAGAATAACATTTTGTTGACGCACAACCACTGTTATCATCTACCATATTTGAGTAAGTACGAGGGAAACTGTTTGAAACTTATCCCACTAAAGTCTATCCATTGAAGTAAATAAGTCTCATTGAATATGGTTGGAACAGGCAATTACAAGTTATGTATATAGGTTATTGCTGCTACCGTTTGAAATTTCATTTATCGATCACGTAATGCATTGCACAAGACCCTACCACCAAGATATTTTTATCGACACACCAGATATGAAATCGAGGGGTGACTTCTTAAATTTGCAATCTTTATACCACAATTAAAAACCTAAAAGTTTATAGTAATTATCATGTAATTATCATATCACAAATAAAATATTAATATGACAGTTTTTTTCTTACTGAATTCTATCACCTTCAATGTGTTCTATCATTCCCTACTAAAATTATGTTAATGGACAAAGAATTTTATTTAGCAGTCCTGTGATCAGTTATTGACTATTAAGGTGATGAAATTAAGGAGTGTTTTACCAGTATTTATGTTTTTATATAGTGTTCGGTATTTAAACAGATTAGGAACAATTTCCAAAAATGGAGAATTAAAGCAGAAAAGTGAAGATCAGGGATAGGAAATTGCAAACGGAGTGTTCAGTTCTAGCGTCAAGTTGTGTTAGAAGAATTGATTTTTGAATTGAATTACAAAACGAAAAAACTTGAAGTGGGAATCAGACAGGCCAATGTTTGCAATACTCGAAAGCTTTAAAATTAACTAGATATTCTTTTTTAATTTAATTATATAAGTCGTAGACAGAAAAGAGTGGATCGAATCATTATTGTATGTTGGAACAGTTCGTGATATAATATGTATTGCGATTCCACTTAACTAGTGTTAATCCAGATAATTAAATAAAATAATTAAAATTGGTATTGATATGTTTTTTGTCTATAAAAAAACTAGATCACGCAAAATTTAAAGTTAGGTTAGGTTAGGTTATATATAAGTTAGATCTATAAAATTATATTATCAAAAGTATAGCACCTCGCCTCATTGCCTCCACTGGTGACAGGAGGGTCGTGGTGTGGTTCGTTTTTTGCCCAGAGGATCGGAATTGCGATTCAACGGGGAAATGATGCTAGCATTCTTGCCACCATTCCACGCGGTCAAGATTTATACAGTAACTAGTTTTGTATATATTTAAGCATTTAATGTTATTAATTCTTATGTTAATAAATAATATTATCCATTAAAAACATACTAATAGTTAGATCTATATAATATATTTCAAACTTGAGAGAATGCTCTTTTATAAGAATAATGTTTTTTATCTGAAACTTTTTATGTTATGCGGAGTAATGAGGACTATATTGTGAGGAAGGTCTTGAGCATGGACGTGAATGGATTTAAAGGAACGGGACGATCAAAGAGATGATGTATGGATTGTGGGAAAGACGAAACAACGTTAGTTGTGAAATGATGTCAGAGAGGTATAGAAGAAGAAGACATCATGCGCCGACCCCCAATAATTTGGGATAAGAGTACAAGGATGATGATTTCCTTGTATGAAAACATTTTAATCTTATAGGGAACTAGAGGTTCTTTATTGAGAAATGTAATCTTTAATACAGTTGGTTTTTTTTAGAGTTGATGGTTTATACGCTGTACCAATGTACTTCCGCTAATTGAAAGGCAAAAAACAGAAATATAATACATGTTGTACTAATCAGGTAAGGTTAAAAACCTACTAATAAAACTAATTGAATGTAACTATTATACTTTTAAGTTGGATTCAATACTTAAAATGACTAATATTGTGTTACCCATTAGTATGAAACATGGACCGAGATGGTCCAGCGGTTAGAACCAATGATTGCAGGTTCAAACCCAGGCAACCACCATTGAATTTCATGCGCTTAATTTGTGTGTATAAGTGAAATCGTCCTAGGCGCTGAAAGAAAATACCGACGGCTTTGCTTTCTGTTACTGCTACATGAATTTTATGTTTTACTGCAATTAAACAACGTTAATTTAATTTTACCATGTATAAACAACTAGGATTTTGTGGATATCGGTAATACTAGTATTTCTATAATTCTTGTTAACTACTAAAAAAGGGGAACTTACGTCATTTTAAACAGTTGATCTCCATTTGCTATATGAAAGCTGAATTAAAAATATCACTCTTAAATAAGTTCATGAGTAAGAATAATTTAAAAGTAAATATTTTACTAAGGCCCGTAAGAAATTCCACTTTATCACGTCCATCTATACCCTCGCTTGGACCCGTTTTAATAAAGTTAACTCTCAGCTACCGAGACATCTTAAAGAATTATAATGATTATTTAAGGATTCGTTTGATAACGTTCCTTATAATTATTTTTCTCTTATTTTTTAAATAAGTTGCGTTAATATTTAATTCTCTAATTGATAAACACAATCGGCATTCTCATATATTCTTGAAAGTATCGGAAAGGACAGAAGACCCTTGGTTCCGCGACTAACCTTTCCTCAGTCGTTTCTACCATGATTGGTGGAAAAACACATGATTGGCGCAAACTAGTTAGCGGTATTGTTAAAATGAGACATTATACAAAACGATCATACTAAGGGAAATAAGAGATACGGCATATATACATGCGCGCACACTCTTTATTCAAACATGATTTAGTTAGTTAGTGTAACTTACACTACATCTACGGGCTCACAGTTGCCCGTGCTTTTATTTTAGATAGGTGTTGCGGTTCACAATTTTTTTTTATTTACTAATATTTGGAACTTTGGAATTGGATCTCATTATCTTCCTTGAATAAGGCACACACTGACTGATATATATATGTATTATTTTTTTTTGTTTTAAACCGTTTGCTATGTAACTGTTATGCTTTATAAAAGCAATCTCTTGGTATGCTACATGATCATATTCCAAAATAAATTTAATTTAAAGCTATCCCTGGTTCAGATATTAGAATCAAACGAGAAGAATCGTCAGAAATAGAGTATATTTTTGTAAACGATATTCAATCGAATTTCTTTTATCCCCTATGAGAATGAATACTTATTTAATTTTTTTTGTATAATCTATATCATCATGTTCTACACAATGAACCTTTTTCAATAATATTTCTTAACGTGACCTTCCAATTTATATAATTGGTTAAGGTAAATTTATTTCTATTATATTCCATATATATTTTTGTATGGCTGTAAAGAAAACCCTTCATACATTGTCAGAAAAATTATGCATACGAGAATGCTGGAGATATCTATAATTGGATCGTTGATAAATGATTATCCTTATAGTAGGAGTAAATTAGCAAAGCATGACTTTGCTTGAAAATATTATTTGAAGACAGCTGTTTGCGTTTCAAAGTTACACAAACACTAATATTGTATGAAGAAAAATGAGAACAGTCCACAGATTTTCTTACGTAAGGCATTGTTTCTTATGTATAATTTAATTAAAAATAATACAATAAGTACTGGTTATAATTTTTTTCATTTATGTGTTTTTTGTGTATTCAATTGGCTTAATGATGACCTATGAGGAATATTGTATACAAGCTTATCTAAAAGCTAATATTCAGCGAGAGCTGATAAAATTATGGGTTGTTTTGTTTCGTTTAACTTACCTTATACCCAAGTCTGATCACTAAATAACTAAATGCAATTAATTAACTACCAGTACTCTGTGCCAGGATTTATGACGGCTATGTTTTTGATCTGTTTGAAAGTAGTGTTAAACCTGTAACAAATATAATGAAGGGTTTACTAAATTAAATTCACTAAATTTAAAATAAACAGTACTTCTATTTCAACCCATTGCGATTCATTTAGATGTGATTTCCAATGAATAAAAAGCAAAACATAATAAATAATAAAAAATTGTGACGACATATTCCACTCTTAAAATATACACAGTTTTCTACTAAGTATTAATTAATATAGATATTTTTATTTTCAGTTTCTTGCCTGCGCATGTTCAAAGTTTCCTCATATCAATTATAGATCATTATTGCACAGTCTTGCCTCTTAATTTAGTATAAGTCAGTTCCTTAATAAGGAGACCACCTTGAGACCTGACCCTACTTGAAGTCACGTATGAATTCTCAGCATCAAAGGGCATTGAGCCTTAACATATTATAAAGGCTCGGTCGACAATACGTCACATGGCAAGAAACTCAGTTGTAGTTATATTTTGAAAATCCCCTTAATTGGATATGAAATCACATAGAAAAATAAGTTTCAATTAAAAAATAGCTTACGTAAATCGATCACAGATTAAAAATACGTCTTAGTCGTTGATTTGTACAAAACGAATAAGGCTTCATTATAACCAGGAAATTGGATTATCTGTGAGTTAACTTGTTAGTATGACACGAACATACTTGTTAAGCAAAGGGAGTCTCTCGCTAATAGCATTATATATATTTGTTAACTTTTAACAGTAACATAAGCTAGGTCATTAGCCTTGATTCATAATGGTCGAGTATAAGTGTAACTACAAACTTCATGCATTTACAAGTAACATGCAAGTAGTTGCATATCCGACTTTATTCTTTCGTACTATACCTTGTCTACGTTCACTTTGCATGCGACTTACCAAAAGCAGACAGTTCAATGCATGTTTATTTTGATACTAACACCATCGCATTTCCTTCTAACAGTCAGGCATGGTTTTAAATACGTACGTGAAAAATACAGCTATCCTTTTCACTCGTATTGGTAAAGCACTAGGCAACGTGGATAGCTTTTTCACGCAAGGAGCGACAGTTTCAGAAGTGTAGGAAAAGCTTTCAGTCCGCGCTCGTGCGGCACGGTGATCGGATGTGCGTTCGTTCACGATCAGTGAATACACGCGGAGTATTTAAAACATTGCCGTTCGTATGGACGTAAATTTACTTTTCATGGGAATATGGACATCATCGCAACGAGTGTATTACTCGAGCGAAAATAAAAAAAAAAACATCAGACCGATTACAAATTGACGCTCAAATTACAATTTAATTAATATTGATGCCCCGAAGTGGATGTGTTTGTGGTGTATTATAAGTATCTATAACGTTTAGATTTTTATTTGAATCCTATACATGTTTCGTTTAAGCCCTTTTAATTTCTGTAAATAAACTTAAAAATACCTATTGGTCCAATTGTGAGACTTATTTTAAAACTCATTTCTAACCCTAAATATCAATGTAAACTAAACTTCATATCAGTATACTTATCCTTTATAAATATTTAATTGTATACTATTGAGAAATTTATCCGGTGAGAGGACCAAGTTTGGATGTACTGTAAAATATTAGTTTTTAATAGTGAAATATACATTAAATTATTAATAGTGATGTGTACATATAGTTAATATCCATTCGAAACATTATAACAACGAATACAACGAAGAAATTTTGATATCGACACTTAATAGGTAAGATTACTTTATTCATAAATATGTTCGATGTTTAATTTTAAGCTTTATAAGCTTTAGCTTAATTTTTTTTATAATAAATTTATAAGCTTTAGCTTTTTTAGCTTAATTTTAAGCTTTATAATAAACGTCATTGGGTATAAATTTATATTTAGGTGACATAATAATAGCAATAAATACATCATAAAGCGTTCATAATAAAAAATAAATATAAATAGAAGGGATACGATGCTCAAAATATTTCCGTTTGAAATGCCAAAGAGAATCGTATGCAGAATTCGAATCTCAAGTTCGAATGCACTGACAAATCCGTCGGATCATCGTTGGGATAATTATGGCAATGAAATTATGTTGCGAACATTCTGGAATCTGTTTCGAAATTGAGTCAATAGGTTAACGTAAGTCACAGGTTCGAATCAAATGCATTTCTCTATAATACTTATACTGTTGTAGATTAACACACGTCTCATTTTTATCGGAAAGTATTATTACAAGTTTTAATAATTCTTTAAAATCAGAACTTTATAAATTAATCAACTAAAAATAATCGATCTCTGGAATATACTATGTTGTTTAATTCCATATACGTAATCTATTCATATCCACAGTGTGGGTCTTCTTAATTATGTTATAAACAACTTTAATTATGCTAATAGCATTTATTTATAATATTTAAAAACGAAAAATTTATGGCATAATTATTAACATTTCAAGAAAACTTAATGATTATTAAATTCCTTAAATATAAGATGTATTAAAAAATAATTACAAATTTTGTTTATCTATCAATTTTTTTTTATTTATGATAAATTAATATTCAAATAACAGGTACAGATTTCATATATCATGTTCGTTACTAGAAGAGTATTTTATGTTTAAAAAACAACATTAAACACTTCACTGACTTTACTAAGAAACAAAGTCAATATATTAAAACGATTCCGGGATGTTAAATTCAAATAAACATTTATTTCAAAAAGGAAATGGAATAAGATCTACGTTTATTTAAAAAAGATACCATCCCAGCCACGTCACGGGCGTAATTACTCTTCTTTTATCTAAGCATTATACCATTAACAAGAAGATATCTGCCAGTTGGGTGTTAATTGACATTTGGATTGGAATACCGGAATGGAACGATGGACGATTGATTTGTAATTGAAAAAAAAAACTGCGAAAAATCTTTAGCTTTCGTTTTAATTATAGCTCTTATGTTATCGTAAATACAGTGCGTATTGAAATAGAAAACTTTTATCGAAATTATAAATTTTTATTTAATTCAAATATGTTTTATTACAATTGAGAATTAATAACGAAGCTTAGTACTAACTAACGAATTTATAAAAAATGAAGGAGTGTCGATATTTAGTCCTTATTTGGAATAAATGAAAATTATGGAAGATTATATTTGGAGCTTAGTTTAAAACACGATTTCTTCGAAATCAGCCTTTCTTAATAAGCATAATTTATTCTAATAACCTTGTTTCGGGTGGGTTCTTAATAACTTAGAAGCTATAAGCTTTCGCATGTAGTTTGTTTTCTAAGCATTGTATTATTATATCGTATTGAAAATCTTATACTATTTAAATATAATTTGATTTTACTTACTCCTGTAAATGTAGATATACTTGTATCAAATCCAAATCATTTCAAATTCATACAATTATATATATTTTTAAACTGGCTTAAATATCAATCCCGGCGAAGCTGAATTTATTGAAGAGTTCCTTCTCTGTTTGTTTTTTTCCAAATTTGAATGAGATTATATCGCATAAACTTTTTTAAATAAAAATATAAATATCCAACCTCCACCTTTTTTGAAGTCACAAATACAATAAAGTTATTTATTTAATAAACGATAAATATTGAACAGTTTTATGTAAAAATTTGAGACGAGAATATTTTCTTGTTTCATGTTTTTTAGAGCGTGAATTGTCTGAAGTTTGAGTACAGTTTTTAAACTTACTTTGGTATTATTGTGCATACATTATATCAACTGCTACTCGTATATTAAACAAATAATAACTTTTAAGCAACATGCTATAATTATAAATTTATATTTTAGTTTTGGATACGCGTACGAAACGTGTGGTTCTTAATTTCATTAAATTTCATCAAATTAGGTTCAATAATTTAAGCCGTGTTAGTGTAACAGTAGAGATATCTAATGTTGGCAATTATGATATTAGTACAAGTAGAGATTCTAACATCGTAGTATTGTTGGTGTTATGTTTTAATACCAAGACACGCATACCGGCTTTATGAAGACCAACAATGTGCCTTAACAGACAAGGACATACTGGGTGACTGTTTCAGCTTAATCTAAACACATTTTATTCTTTTTAATTATACTAAATGTGACAAATAAAAGTATTCTCACTTAGATTTTAATACGTAACTCAGTTCCCGTCCGAGTAAATTACACTACAACTTTGTTATAACACGAAGATTTACGAGTTAATTAATTTAATTACACTTTAAACTCAGTCTTATTTAGACTTCTGGATATACGATAGTGACTTTATATAATTTATGAGGTCCTTAACATTGTTTCGCTTTTCATGTATATATGTACATATATATAGATTTCATATTATGAAATATGCTTATTTCCCTTGGTGGTAGGGCTTTGTGCAAGCCCGTCTGGGTAGGTACCACCCACCCACTCATCAGTTTTTCTACCGCCAAAAAACGGTACTCAGTATTGTTGTATTCCGGTTTGAAGGGTGAGTGAGCCAGTGTAACTACAGGCACAAGGGACATGACATCTTAGTTCCCAAGGTTAGTGGCGCATTGACGATTTAAGGAATAGTTAATATTTCTTACAGCGTCATTGTCTATGGGTAATGGTGACCACTTACTATCAGGTGGCCCATATGCTGATGCTATATGCTCGTCCATCAATCTATACCATAAAAAAAAATGCTTAGTTGTGCGCGGCTTCGCTTTGTGGACTTCTGTTACTTTATTATTATATATTACTTCAAAATTAAAAAGTTTTCATTGGTGCAAGTATTGTTAAAATCTGATAATCATTTCAGATATAATATTTATTATATTAAATAATATTATTTAATATAAGTTCCTGTATATGCACTGGGTATTAATAGTAACATTAAAAAAAAAGTATTTAGGCGTTCTTTATTTGAATTTTTAGATGATGAATAATGGGAGTATTTCTATGCGGCAACTAGTTCAATAGTCAAGTGATGTGACATAATCAATTGTTCAAAAAATGAGTGAATGAAGTAGATCGTTTTTTAAGCAAAATTATTTCTCTTTGTCTATGTTTCATTGTCTATGTCTGATGTACTCAATGAACTATCTCAGTTCACAGTTATGGCCAGTGGTTAGGACAATAAAAATCATTTTTCACGCACTTAATTTCGGTTTATTGTTTCATATTGATAGTGGAATATATACCAATTTTAAGCGGCTTTTGTCTCGTATTTCCCGGCCATTGAGTTTGTTTATTGAGTTTGCTCATACTAAATGTTTTTATATTAAAATGATGTTCTTTATAACTTTCAATATTTACTATCGTTGAAAGTTTCTTACACTGTTGTTAGTGTTTGAACGCAAGTTTTAAATTACTCTTACTAAAAAAGTAGAACTTAGAACTATTATCTCAATAAAATTTTGAGACACTAAATTATAATTAAACATTTAAATCTTACGAAACATTTTTAGTGATTTTGCTTTTAACGATACGAGGATGATCCAAATATGGACCCAAATCCACACCAAAGAAATTATGCAATTGAAAAAAAAAACATTGTGACGAAATCGGAATGTCTTGAACGAAATTCCTATGCATGTGTATTCGAGCCTCGAGTATTGCAGTGGAATAATGTATAAATCTTCGCCTTTAGAGATTTATGGACTGCTAGTTCAACTATAACTACATACATGCAATACAACCTTAAAAAAACTCAATTGTTTCTCTTTTTCTTTGTTTTGTTTATAGAATGGCCAATAAGTTGATGGTGAGAAGTTAATATCGTCAGTAGACATGATTGTCAATGCGCCACCAACCTTGGGACCCAAGATGTCACAGAACACAACAGTACTAAATATTACTATAGTTATAAAATACATAACGAGTGGGTGGACCCTGCCCTAGGGCTTTTACGAAACCCTACCATCTTGTTCTTTTGACACAAACTCAATTTCCTTTTATTCTACATTAAATGTTATCAGGAATTGATTATAACGATGTCAAAGTGTATTTTATTCTCGTTTCAATGAGAGCATGTAAACTAAAAAGGGTCCAATGTTTATACGCTGAAAGGTTCACTGGCTACGTTACACTTCGTTTGAGTTACGAAGATTGAAACGCAATACATATTAAAATGTTAAATAATAATTTATTTTACATATTATAAATAATTTCATCAAATCAATATACATTATTCAAGTGGTCTTTTCTATTTCATATTGAAAAGCATTTGGGAAAACTTAATTATCCATCATTGCACCATTAATGCGTCGTTATGGGAGCTAAAATATTATGCTTATGGTGTCTGTAATTACACTGGCTCACTTAGCCTTCAAATTAAAACAGTAATAGCCTTTATTAATGTGAACCATTCGATAAGTAGCCTCTTATCAGCTTGTATAAATTCCTAGCAGAAAAATCTTAATTTTAAAGTCAGAATCGAAATTATTCACAAGGCAAGTGCTTTTGAATAATTTACAAACGATTATTGTAATATGAATATCAATATTAATAATATAATTACTGGTAATTAAAACAGTTGCCGATATTGTTTTACTAAATATAATACATTAATTTAAAAAAAAACTACAATACATTATAATACCTTTTTTGTGGACAAATCGCATATATTTTTTACGGCATAGGTACCATTTGTAATACCGGAACGATTTGAGAATATTCCCATTGCTTCTACAGATAACATCGGAGCACTTGGAGTTCAGTTCCGCGGTTGATTGTAAGGTAAAGCCAAGTTGGAGTCTAAAAAGTTTGGTGTGCTCAGCAAGGCAAGGCGGTACTTCACGTCAGCCCATCGCTTGCAATTACGATAGTCATCTTCCAGCAGCCTGCTTGTTTGTCACTTAATTCAACAAAGGCTTAATTTGAAAATTGAAATTTGTACAGGGGAGTTAACAAAAAATATTAGTTATAGCTAATTATTGTACGTTCGAAACAATATAGGTATTTATTGGTTTGAGTTTGGGGGTTGACGTAGTAGTTGTGAAGGGGTCCTCGGCTCTGAGTATGCTGAAAAGTGCCACATTGACTGAACACGTGCGTTATCGTCATGCATGACGTCATACATACAGTATGACCCTCCATGGCCTCCGCAAAAGGGCCTTGTTCGGTGAGAGCGTCAACCTATTTGAACGAATTGCACGGACCGTAACTCACTAGCGAATAGGCGCTGACATGGTCATTCTGGCACTTTTATATGTTAACGCCTTATTTTCTTCACTGGTTACATGACGCTGTTTCATTGTTTGCCCAGAGGATCGGAATTGGGATTCAACGGGGAAATGCTGCTAGCATTCTTGCACCATTCCACACGGTCATGATTTATACAGTAGCTACTTATATGCATTTCATCTATATGGATGTCTTATTACACGATATTGCGGGCGCGATGTTGGGATATATTTTACTTATTCATAGTTCTAACTTCAGCTTTTAAGCTTATATTTTTATAAAAAAAAAACATCTTGTAAAAGATTGAACTTTAAAAAACATTTTCAAATAATTTAATGTAACTTTCAAAATTGAACTAAATAGTTTGTAAAATATCGATGTATAAATATCGATAAAACAAGTTGTAATTAGTCATAAACTATAAATAATTTCTGAAATTTGAAACAAATAAACTCAATTAAAACTAAATCCGTAAGATTTAAAATAAAATTTCATTTCTATTCAAATAAGAGAAAGATAAATCCATAACATTTACGAGCACTTAATTAAACAATATAACTTTTTTTTTGCGAAATAATTATGCACTGTATACATATAATGTCATATTTTTTTGTCAAAATAAACACCCTAATAAAATTTCTCCCAACGGAAGGTGTACAATGTAATCGTAATTGGATAAGACATTGTCAATTTAATTTATATTTTAAAGTAAAATTAAAATAACAGTCTGTAGATTTCCCACTGCTGAGATAAGGCCTCCTCTTCCATTACGGAGAGGGTTTGGAACATATTCCACCACGCTGTTCAAATGCGGGAAAAATTAGACACATGCAGGTTTCCTCACGATGTTTTTCTTCACCGCCGAGCACGAGATGAATTATAAACACAAATTAAGTACATATATATAGTGGTGCTTGCCTGGGTTTGAACCGGAAATCATCGGTTAAGATGCACGCGTTCTAACCATTGGGCCATCTTAGCTCTTATCTTACCTCTATATGTTATTTAATTTTTTTTATTTTCACATACTGACACTTGATTGGAACATATTCCACCACGCTGTTCAAATGCGGGAAAAATTAGACACATGCAGGTTTCCTCACGATGTTTTTCTTCACCGCCGAGCACGAGATGAATTATAAACACAAATTAAGTACATATATATGTAGTGGTGCTTGCCTGGGTTTGAACCGGAAATCATCGGTTAAGATGCACGCGTTCTAACCATTGGGCCATCTTAGCTCTTATCTTACCTCTATATGTTATTTAATTTTTTTTATTTTCACATACTGACACTTGACATATATTTTGGTTTGTATGATTTATCATAATGTATTGATATTATTTTAGCTAAAATAACGTGTGTTATAAATACATTGTTATTTGGATTTGATTTGTATTAAATTGAATTAAGATTTATCCAAAGAGACGTATGTATATTGTACATGCGTTGTACCTACTTTGTATTAGTTCCAAAGTTTTATTTTTAAATCAAAAATAAAGTTCATATAATTTATTATGACAAAAGTAAGTTTAATCCTTTGATTTAAAAATATTATATGATAATTTAAGTATGACGACCGCATGAAGCATGACGTCATTTTGGTACATAATAAATTTTATCATACGTCATTGTTTGATGAATAGAATAGAAGTTAATTGCTGAGACGAGTGACATAATATTGATCTGGTTCTTAAACGGTGAAAAAGGCTCAACTATTGTCAATACAGTATTGTATATACCTATCTAAATTATTATTATATCTAATTACTTTTTTGTTCCATTTGCTGTCGAAACGCTTGGCCCTTGGAGTAGTGGTGCAAAAAGCTTCATCAAAAGTATAACACCTCGCCTCATTGCCTCCACTGGTGACAGGAGGGCTGGTTCGTTTTTTGCCCAGAGGATCGGAATTGCGATTCAACGGGGAAATGCTGCTAGCATTCTTGCCACCATTCCACGCGGTCAAGATATATACAGTAACTAGTTTTAGTTCATATTTGTATATATTTAAGCATTTAATGTTATTCATTCTTATCTAAACTAGTATATAACTATCGAGCTGTTTTGATTTATGTAAAACATGGATTCGTACAATTGTCTGAAATAAAAACTTTTTATTTCTATCAACAGTATCTGAATTCAAATAAATGAAATGAATACTGTATTATATTTACGAGAAACACATTTAAAGTCTGCTAGTTTCGAAACTGTAGTGGGATATATTGTATGTGTACTGAAATCGCTCGTAAGATGTGGATTTCCTTTTCAACCAGCCAGTTTCATCGCAGCTGGAGGGTTATTTATGAAGCAAAAAGAACTGAAACTTATTTATTTCAAATTGCTAAAACAACAAATACAAACGGTGGATTTACCGTTGCGTTGTATAATAATTCAAGAATATTTGCTCGTAACTGTAAACTAAGTTTTATAACCAGCACGACCGCGTTCACATATGATCGTTTAGTGCTATTTGAAATAGAATGCCTGAAATATTTTTTTAAAAATATTTATTATTTGCAGACACGATCTACAGATTTTTAAAGCACTTTTCATTTTGTTCAAAACTATTTCTTCCTTTATTTTTAACTAGCGACCCGCCCTGGCTTCGCACAGGTCATATACTGATATTAAATGTACTACAGAATTTGTTTATTTACGACATCACATTAAAAACTTCTAAAATTATCAGTAAATATGAGTCAACATCACATTCGTTACTCTTATCCCAATGTAAGTAGGTAAAGCACTTGTGTTATGGAAAATCAGAAGTAAGGACGGTACCACAGACACCCAGACCCAAGACAACATAGAATACAAATTATAATCTACATCGACTCGGCCGGGAATCGAACCAGGGACCTCGGAGTGGCGTACCCATGAAAACCGGTGTACTCACCACTCGACCACGGAGGTCGTCGCATCAGTGTTTCATTAATATATTTTCCATGCATGATAAAAAAAACCTTCCTCTCGAATCACTCTATCTATTAAGTCTGCATCAAAATCCGTTGCGTAGTTTCAAAGATTTAAGCATACATAGGGATATAGGGACAGAGAAAGCGACTTTGTTTCATACTATGTAGTGATATATATTTGGTAATTTTTAATTCAGATACAGAATGGATACCATTTTAGATATATTAGATTTCAAGACAAACGGTAAGTAGACTGCATCGAAGAAAATAGGGCATTAAGGAAAGCGAATACAAAAACAAGAGCGCGTATTATTTTGCGGTAATAACGACGCGTGTTTTAAATACGCCTAATATACCGTCACTTCAAGTATTAATAATAGACATATTAGCAGTAGTTAATTGTTACATATATTACCGGGAATTTATATGTAATTTTGAGATTGGCATTTGCAGCTTCAGTGAATTTTTTTAACTCGGAAAAGTTTAACGGTACGTTGTCGTATGTCAATAATAAGTGCCATAAAAATCAAAATTCATCTTTTTTATTTAAACGCGGAAGATAGATAAATCAATTGTTGGTTGGCATTGCAAGAAACATTTATCAAACCTCAAATTGCCAGTGCACTACCGTCGCTCGAATAAAGTGGTTTTGTTGTGTGTCTGCCAAAGAGATGCTATGCTTAGCATAATTGATTTAAAACCAATTGGCAACTCGAGGTTGTTTACATATTTAATAATATTTTAAAAAACGTAAAAGAATATTATAGTTTTAAAAAGAAAATGTTTACTCGGAAAAGTTGTTATGAGCAAGTTTCTTCGTATCACAGAATTAAATTGAATGTAAAGTTGTAAAGTATTAGAATTTATACTGCTGGGATGAAACAGCAAGAAATTGATTGATACTCTTTACCTTCATTCAGATATATCGAATTATAAACCAACACATTTATATTGCTCCTTATGATAAATACAATCATTAAGAAGCAGGAAGACAACAATATTTTATCGTATTTTATTAGATTCAATATTTGATTTTATTAATAGACAAATGCCATTTTATCATTTGTCGCAAGAACATTACATTGCTTATAAACGAATTTGTGAAAATGAAGACAAATTGAGTGTGAAATTGCGAATCCATAATTCTGATAGCAACCTTGCCCCACAGTACATTTAGGCGTAGGTAAGCGAGGTGATAAATAGTCTGAGTTACTCGAAACTGCTTGCATTAACTTAATGTGCCGTAATGGCTTCAGGCAAGTAATATGCTACACGAGGAACTTGACCTATTAAGTTATTCTATGTTCTTTAGTAATCACATAGAAAAAATAAAATCTATTCGTACCCAATTCGATTTTGAATGAATTCATTTAAATTAACTATTTTGAAACGTGGTTGGAAACTAAAATGACAGATTTGTATAATTATTGATGTAAAATCCTTTCGCTTACCTGCAATACGTGCACGGGATTCCCTGAAGAGGCACGGAAGCTTGTAAACAGTGGCGTAGCTAGGTGAGGAAGGGCCCCAGTGCATAGAAAAAGAATCGGGCCCTCACCCCTTCTTTCCCAACTCTCTTTAACTAATAATTACCCTTTAAAATTATAGATACCAAATAAGAAATCTTGTGCGTGATTTTCTAGCTTCAGAAGGTTAAGGTTTAGTTTAGAGGACCCCTGAAATCCGGGGCCCAGGTGCACTGCACCACCTGGCCCTATGATAGCTAGGCTAGCCACTGTTTGTAACAGGATATCAGAAAATCTAGCGTTATTTGATTTGACCAATGAGCGTACAGTGTTAGAGTTGGTACACGTTATTCAAAATAATTGAATGTAAATATTACTTATTACCAAGATGGCATGACAGATGTACATTTCATATGTAAAACTCAATAGATTTTTGTTATTTGTTATATAATATATTTCATGGCGCTATTGGATTGACAAGATTTTCCGAAGTTTATTCTCGGTGGAGATATTTCGCAAAGCTTTTCCTCTTTCTTTAGTTTATGAGAAAAGAAAACAAAAATAGCGCTATGTGTATTTTAAATGAATATAAGTTAAGAAATTCTGATAAGCAAGGCAAGCAATATAATTACGTCGATATTACAATAGCATGATTCCATTTAAAACTTCTTTAAGCATCAAGATCAATCAATCACAATTCAAATATGAAAAAAAATGGTCCTTATGTTACGACATTGATTGATTTAGAAATAAGTGCTGCCAACTTAACAGCGGATACGTCATGATAATTTGCGTTCCATATATAATTATTTATTGTTTAGAATGTTACTGACACACACAAAGACATGGATTTATTAACATGATCAGTAATTAACCCAACTATATTTTGCTCATAATAATAATATCAACCTTGGCTTTATTATATACCATAGTAGCATATATATATATACAATTATATATAACAAGTAATAAAATTAAAAAAATTAACAAATTATAAAAATGGAGGGGGGGGGGGGGGGCTGATTTCAGAAAACTGTTCCAGTTGACAATGTAAATGAAAAATATATTGTAATTTTTGAATAGTTGACAACTTTAAATAAAGATAAATTAATTTTTAAAATTATAATGTGTATTTTATTAAATAAACGCATTTCGCACGAAACAGAATTATTATATAATAATAATTTTATTTGCTTCAATTATTATATTACAGTCGACTTGAAGTTGGATTATTATTATTATTTTATTTATTTATATACGAACAGACAAGGTTTTCATTGTCCATGCTGTAAATGTTTCGGCTTATATTTTTAAAGTCGACCGCCTGCCTGACACTAACCCTCCTTGGGAATGCTATCGTGGCGGTTTACCCGCCACTGTGGGGGTGGCCCAAAGTGCAGATGATATGCATTGGGCCCTAATATAAACCCTTAGTCGCCTCTTACGACACCCACGGGGAGGTCCTATTCTAATCCGGGACCACACGTGTAGAATTAATTCGTGCTATGTACAAGGGATCTTGTACCTACGTCCGATCGTCTGCCGGTAACACCGACAGGTTCAATGTGGCTGTAGGTTTGCACCAAGGGTCGGCTCTAAGTCCTTACCTCTTCCTGCTGGTTATGGACGCTCCAACGGCGGACATACAGGAGGAGGCACCCTGGTGCATGCTTTTTGCCGACGACATTGTACTGGTTGGTGAAGATGGACCTGAGTGGATCTCAGGTCCATCCAGGAGCAGATTGGAGGATTGGCAACGGAAACTGGAGAATGTTGGCCTGAAAATCAGTAGAACGAAGACTGAATACATGTTCTGCGATTTCGGCGGTCTCTCCGGTCCTGAAGCCATAGCGCTTGATGGCGCAGCTCTTCCAGTCTGCTCCGACTTCCGGTATCTCGGTTCACTCATTCAAGGCGATGGCGGAATAGATCGAACGGTGAAGCACAGGATTAACACAGGATGGATGAAATGGCGGCAGGTTACGGGAACAATTTGTGACCCCCGTATTCCCCTTAAACTTAAGGGGAAGATCTATAAGACCATGATCAGACCTGCTGTTCTGTATGGATCAGAGTGTTTGGCTACAAAAGGGACGACTGAAAGACATTTGCATGTTGCGGAGATGAGAATGCTGAGAGGAATGTGTGGTGTTACGCGAATGGATAGAGTAAGAATTGAGTATATAAGAGGAAGTTTGAAAGTGACACCGATAGCCGAGAAGTTATGTGGAAGGCGGCTATCATGGTATGGGCATGTAATGCGGAGGAATGGGGAACACATTGTGAGGAAGGCCTTGAGCATGGATGTGGATGGATATAGAGGTAGAGGACGACCAAGGAAACGATGGATGGATTGTGTGAAAGATGATATGGCTAGAAATAATGTTACTTGTGAGATGACGTCTGACAGAGAAGTATGGAAGGAGAAGACATGCTGTGCCGACCCCAAATAAAATTGGGATAAGGGCAGGAGAATGAATGAATGACACGAACAGACAAGCACGTCACATCTATTAATAAATATTAATATTCGTGCTATTTTCTTTAACTTAAACCAAAGTTAGTAAATAAGATAAGTCTGTTTACTTTTGCATAAAATATCGTCATTATAAGATTATTCTAATAAATATTTAAACTTGCAAATTTAATAAAAATGCTTTATACTATAATATCGGCAATGTTTTATGCTAATATTAGTATGTATGTATATATTTTAAAAGCGACGCTGTTGAGCAAAATTCTCCTTCATCTATAGTTTAGAGCCTACACAACACTCCTTTATAATGGGTTGGTGGATAGACACGATTATTTTTAGTTGTTACGCAAAAAACATATCGTTTTTGGTTATTATACTATTAATAGATTTATTAAATTAGTACCTAAAACAAATCCTTAGATAATTTAACTATTTATTAATTTATATACATATATTTATACATTAATTAGAATTAAGAAATATCTTTTCTAGGATCTTATGTATATAGTATGCTATTATAAATAAAAATTTTAACAAAAAGAAAAACCGACTTCAAACAAAACACTATTTTAAAACAAATGAATATGCACGAAAAAGTAATAAAAATAATTGCGTATTCAACATATTTTTTATTCTTCCTAAGTTAAATGAAATGAAAAATATTAGACTACTTAAAAGTCGATTAACGATTATATCATGTAGTTATAATTATTGGTATATTTGGAGCCGGTGTCAGCCACGGTGCCCTTGCCCCAACAATCAAAAGAAAGAAGCGATACGAGCCCCTTGATTGATCCAGTATATTATTGTGTAAAAGGTAATCTGTAAAAAACATATTTGTTAAAGTATTCTCGTATTGTTTTTTGATATATATACTGTAGGGTTTTATTGGCTGACACCGACTCCAAATATAACAATAATTATAACTACATGATATAATCGTTAATCGACTTTTAAGTAGTCTAATATTTTTCATTTCATTTAACTTAGGAAGACTAAAAAATATGTTGAATACGCAATTATTTTTATTACTTTTTCGTGCATATTCATTTGTTTTAAAAAAGTGTTTTGTTTGAAGTCGGTTTTTCTTTTTGTTAAAATTTTTATTTATTTTTTGATTTTAAGTGAAGCTGATGTTGACTAACTAATTTTTTTTAATATGGATAGATTAAGCGTTCCGTTTATATAAGTCAGAAACTACTTCGAGGACAACTCCAAAGGAAACTTGCGAATAAAGCAAAAATAGACTTTCGAAAATGCGGATTTAATACGTCACGCGGCGTAAACAACAAGGATCCCTCGAAAGAGCTGTAATCGAACTCAGAAAAAAACTTTGAAAAAGAGCAACTATATTTCGTACATCATATGACATCACATCACATACACAAAATTTGATTAAAGATAATAAGAAATTCTGCCCCATATCGCACCCTAACTGCGAGCCGTATAGGAGTTCCATCACTACATAGTATAAAACAAAGTCGCTTTCTCTGTCCCTATATCTTTAAATCTACGCAACGGATTTTGATGCGGTTTTTTTTAAAAGATAGTGTGATTTAAGGGGAAGGTTTGTGTATATTACACATGAACAATATAGTAAAGAAACACTGATAATTTTAGAAGTTTGCGATGTGATGTCGTAAATAAACAAATTCTGTAGTATATTTAGTATCAGTATTGCACCCGTGCGAAGCCGGGGTTGGTAGCTAGTTGATTATAATATTCGACTATGATAATTACATAAACATAACCACATTACGGAAGGTGACTCAAATATCCAAATAACCTATAAATAAAAGATTCGACTGAGTATCGCTAACGTGCTCCTCAAAATTGTTCCGTTCCCTTCCGTTCCGTTACTTTGTCATGGATCCTGTGCTCAGAGCCTTACCAAACTTTCACCAAATTACCCTTGAAGTATATTTTTTATAATAAAAAAAGAATTATCAAAATTAGTTAACGTGATTTTCAGTTATTCACCTATTTGTCGCGCATATACATAATGCAAATTTAAGACTTATGTCGTTTTCACATGGATACCATCATCAGAAAAAAAATAAAAATAAAATGGGACCCCACGGGAAGCACTACCTTTCAAACAAAAAAAAATTATCAAACTCGGTCCACCCAGTGAAAAGTTATGAGGTAACAAACATAAAAAAAAAAAAAAAAAAAAAAAATACAGACGAATTGATAACCTCCTTCTTTTGGAAGTCGGTTGAAAATAGAAATTCAAGTGCTCGTTCGAAATTTAAATTTTCAAGACTTGAGTCTATTCAAAGTACGTAGTAAGTCCAGTATTATACAAAATAATATTATGTAAAATATACAAAACAGAATTAGAAAACATTGTAAATAAAACGTGGGCGGTTTATTTGGGCAATATGGTCAATTTCGTACAGATCACTCAGTGCTTTGAAATAAATCTCAGTTCATCTCTTAGTTCACAAATAAATGTCTACGTTTAATGCGAGAAATGTTACTGAATGTGATTTGTGTGTTCTAGACTATTTACTGGCCATTTATATTAAGAATATTTACATAACTTATTTGTTTTCGTTGCTACATTGTGTATTTGTTTCGTTTTTACTAAAGTTTTGCTATTTTATGTAATTGCAAGAATTGTATATATTTATCACTATTTACTAAAGTAATTAATCAATGTATTTGTTCAATATTTTTTCGTTATTTAGATCCTTAATGAATTTATTATATTTATTTAAACTTCACAAACAAATAAATAAAATTTTAACAAAAAGAAAAACCGACTTCAAACAAAACACTATTTTAAAACAAATGAATATGCACGAAAAAGTAATAAAAATAATTGCGTATTCAACATATTTTTTAGAGTCTTCCTAAGTTAAATGAAATAAAAAATATTAGACTACTTAAAAGTCGATTAACGATTATATCATGTAGTTATAGTTATTGGTATATTTGGAGCCGGTGTCAGCCACGGTGCCCTTGCCCCAACAATCAAAAGAAAGAAGCGATACGAGCCCCTTGATTGATCCAGTATATTATTGTGTAAAAGGTAATTTGTAAAAAACATATTTGTTAAAGTATTCTCGTATTGTTTTTTTGATAGATATACTGTAGGGTTTTATTGTCTGACACCGACTCCAAATGTAACAATAATTATAACTACATGATATAATCGTTAATCGACTTTTAAGTAGTCTAATATTTTTCATTTCATTTAACTTAGGAAGACTCTAAAAAATATGTTGAATACGCAATTATTTTTATTACTTTTTCGTGCATATTCATTTGTTTTAAAATAGTGTTTTGTTTGAAGTCGGTTTTTCTTTTTGTTAAAATTTTATTTATTTTTTGATTTTAAGTGAAGCTGATGTTGACTAATTTTTTTTAATATGGATAGATTAAGCGTTCCGTTTATATGAGTCAGAAACTACTTCGAGGACAATTTCAAAGGAAACTTGCGAATAAAGCAAAAATAGACTTTCGAAAATGCGGATTTAATACGTCACGCGGCGTAAACTACAAGGATCCCTCGATAGAGCTGTAATCGAACTCAGCAAAAAAGCTTTGAAAAAGACCAACTATATTTCGTACATCATATGACATCACATCACATACACAAAATTTGATTAAAGATAGTAAGAAATTCTGCCCCATATCGCACCCTAACTGCGAGCCGTATAGGAGTTCCATCACTACATAGTATAAAACAAAGTCGCTTTCTCTGTCCCTATATCTTTAAATCTACGCAACGGATTTTGATGCGGTTTTTTTTAAAAGATAGTGTGATTCAAGGGGAAGGTTTGTGTATATAATACATGAACAATATAGTAAAGAAACACTGATAATTTTAGAAGTTTGCGATGTGATGTCGTATATAAACAAATTCTGTAGTATATTTAGTATCAGTATTGCACCCGTGCGAAGCCGGGGTGGGTAGCTAGTTGATTATAATATTCGACTATGATAATAACATAAACATAACCACATTACGGAAGGTGACTCAAATATCCAATTAACCTATAAATAAAAGATTCGACCGAGTATCGCTAACGTGCTCCTCAGAATTGTTCCGTTCCCTTCCGTTCCGTTACTTTGTCATGGATCCTGTGCTCAGAACCTTATCAAACTTTCACCAAATTACCCTTGAAGTATATATTTTATAATAAAAAAAGAATTATCAAAATTGGTTAACGTGATTTTCAGTTATTCACCTATTTGTCGCGCATATACATAATGCAAATTTAAGACTTATGTCGTTTTCACATGGATACCATCGTCGGAAAAAAAAATAAAAAAAATGGGACCCCACGGGAAGCACTACCTTTCAAACAAAAAAAAAATTATCAAAATCGGTCCACCCAGTGAAAAGTTATGAGGTAACAAACATAAAAAAAAAAAAAAAAACATAAAAAAAATAAAACCAAACGAATTGATAACCTCCTCCTTTTGGAAGTCGGTTGAAAATATCCAACATTACAGGATATACAGCGTGTTAAAACCGTGCAAAGGCGGCCTTATCAATAGAGCAATCTCTTTTACAATATTTACTTTAATTAATTAATTTTGATTCAGTATTTACTTTGAAAATTTATAGTATTTGTTTTTAATGCTGTTAACAAAATTATTGTTTTATATAATTGTATAAATATATTAATTATTTTAGTTAGCTTTATCGACATGACTTACACAGTTATGTGATTTATTTTTTCATTTTAGCTTAATTAATATTTTTTAACATTTTATTCTTACAATTTACAATATAATGGATATAAATATAGTAAGAAATAATTTTGTTTCTTTTTGTTTCCATACAAGTGACAGTTCAAGATATTTTTGGGTAAAAATAACATTTTATTCAAAAGTAAATTGATTTTCGATAAAAATATAAGATTTATCACAACTGGAAATACAATAATTTTGTAGTAAAAAATATATTCTGAAATTTCTACCCAGAAAATGTTTATCAGCCATAGAAATGAATATAAAAGTTCCGATTGCCTCTTAAGGCTCGCCGTAGTTCAATCAGTAGAAATCTTTTCGCTGTATTTGCTTTTCTCTCTAACCTTATAAATGGTTATAGAAACCCTAGAAAGTATTAAATTTAGTCTTCATTTACAAAGTATACTAAATGTTATCCACGTCATAATTGAGAAAAAATCAATGGTGTGCGTGAATTTCCTTTAAACTATTAAACGTTTTATCCCAAGCTATTAATTACAATATAGATCTATTTCAACAGAAATGCAACGACACAGACCTACCCTTTCTTACCGAATACATTCTAAAATTTTTCTCTAAAAATTTGTCCATGTACATAATATTCGTTTGTTAAAGTATTTATAGGCGTAATAGTCACGAACTATCAATGCACATATCAATTTTTATTATTCAGCTACATTAAGTGTTATTACATATTAATTTCTTGAATCAAAATTTTACAATAACAAATTAAATAAATAATTTAAATAATGAAATTTCCATTTAGTAAAATCAGTTATGTTAATTTTTTAATCCTTTTTAAGCTGCAGTTTTCAATTGGTTGTTTGATAAGTTTTTTTTTTTACAGTTGACGTTTTAATTCTCATCAGGTCAATAACATTTCACTATGATAAAAAGTCTAGACAAGAGATAAGCGGGCTTTCGTTAAATTTGATTGAACCGAGCCATTTGGTCGGTCGGGCGCACTTTAAAAACTCAATTTTATTTCAAACCTTATCAGTGCTGTTAAATTGAGTTTATTTTTATATCTATATTATTTACAAATATAAGTTCAATCAAATAAAATTGGTTGCCAGCCTTGTAAGACGTATAACTTTAAATGTTTGACGTATTACTTAATATGCCACATCAGTTATTAATTTTAAGTGTTTTCTGATAAGTTGATAATATAACCATGCTTATTTTATCGCCAAGGTTGGCGCAATGTTGGTCCAATCTCGGATTAAAAAAAGATTGTTTTAAGAAATAGGTATATTTAACAGAATATAAATAAGTTGGCATACTTATTTACGACTGGGTTTATATATAATTTTAGTTTTGTATTTCCGGTCATTGTTTTTTTACGTAAAAGTAAACGCTCCGCTGAATATTTACGTCTTGTTGTTTTTTAATACTTCGCGTATTAAAGAACAACAAGACTTAAATAGATCGTATATTCATTTAAATTGAATTTATTCGATTTTTATGAAAAAATATATATTATATAATCTATTCCCTACGAAAATGAATAAAATTTTGACAATGTTTTAAATTATCAAATAACAATGAACTACAAATCATGAATGTATGTTAATTCGCTATAAGATTTATTATGATAACGAATCTTCAATTAAAATTTTCACTGTTATATTTGGTCGCAATCTGGTTTATTTGTATATTGGTTCCACTATTGGTGGTAGTGATAATTAAGGACTATATAATAAATACAATAAAAAAAGCCGAGATGGCCCAGTGGTTAGAACGCGTTCATATTAATCGATGATTTCGGGTTCAAACACAGGCAAGCACCGCTATATAGTATATGTGCTTAATTTGTGTTTATAGTTCATCTCGTGCCCGGCTGTGAAAGAAAACAACATGAGGAAACCTGCATGTGTATAGTTTCATCAAAATTCTGCCACGTGTGCATTCCACCATCCCGCATTAGAATAGCGTGGTGGAATATGTTCCAAACCCTCTCCTTAATGGGAGAGGGGGCTTTAGCCCAGCAGTGGGAAATTTACAGGCTGTTACATTACTTTTTTTCCTTTTAATAAATACAATTATGATAAAATATAATAAAGAAATATTCTTCTTAATTTTTTCTTAAATAAAAATAAACCTAATGTTGCTTTTGCTAAACATTTTCTAAAATTAAAAGTCGTATGTAAAATATTATATGTATGTTCTATTTTAATTTAATTTTAATGTAAAACTAAAAGAGTTTTGTACTCATAAAAATTAATAGTAACAACCAATTAAAAAAATCGTGCATATTTTATTATGTATGTATAAAATAATCGTAATAACCTCACTACAGGCAAATTCTCGCCAAATGATTTTTTGCTACAATTTTCTGTAAAATGATTTAAAGTTAAGTTTTAGCAAAAGCCGTATAGAAGTTGTTAATGCTTCACTAATAAGGAGGCATAAAGTTATTTTCACCAAGCTCGGATGCTGGTCTGTGAAACATGATATATAATTTATGTATACGAGTATATAGCATATTTGACTTAAGATCGTGGTTATCTGATGGGTGGTATCTGATCGGGCTTCTAGAAATAATCAGTAAAACAGGATTTAGAGAGTTGTAAGCAGTGACAAAACTGTGTGTTCAGTAATATTTGTATATTATATATTAATACATGTACGGAAATTTGGTAATGATTTTGTGTCAAAATATTATGCTCATAACATTGGTACAAGCAACTAACACAAACTAATTACTCCTGTTACTCGACTGCATAAATTGTAAAGGGACGCTTGAATGCAAAATGTTATTATACAATTAGTGAGTTCATAGTTGATAGCAAACCCTGGGAATGAAACGATCGCCTCCTGGTAATTTCTTTGTTATATTGGATATTATATAAACTATAAAAGACAAATAAAGAAAATCAAATCTGCTAAGTTTCTTGCTCCGGTTCTCGCTCCTTCATTTTCTTTAGCAAATCATTGGTTGTTATTAGTTTGACAATTAATAAGTAAATATGTGTAATGCTATGTATGTATATATGCTGTGTATGTGATAGTGCTCTATTATCAATAAGAAATTTTTGATTTGGTTTGTGCCTCGGAAAGAACGTAAGGTTGTAGGTATTAATATCTAGTCGTCTTACATATGAGAGGATACGTACGTCATTATTATTGTTTAGTTTATCTTGCGCGGTTGATCAGACCAGAGAAAATTACATTAAACTATAGTATTCAAAAAGAACTTTAATATGAAGTAAGTATGATATACACAACGACAACAACAACAACAACAGCCTGTTAATTTCCACTGCTGGGCTAAAGGCCTCCTCTCCCTTTGTGGAGAAGGTTTGGAACATATTCCACCACGCTGTTCCAATGCGGGTTGGTGGAATACACATGTGGCAGAATTTCTATGAAATTTGTCACATGCAGGTTTTCTCAAGATGTTTTCCTTCACCGCTAAGCACGAGATGAATTATAAAGACAAATTATGCACATGAATCAGCGGTGATTGCCTGGTTTTGAACCCGCAATCATCGGTTAAGATGCACGCGTTCTAACCATTGGGCCATCTCGACTCGTACTGGGCCATCTCGACTCGATATACACACTGATATTTTTTTTAAATCCATTAATTCGACTAGATTATATTGAAAAAAAAAAAAACTTCAAAAACGTAATGGTAGAACCTTATGAAACATAAATAAATATAATTTTTCAATGATATCAGTCCCTTTTAAGTAATAAATTAATTGGGTTATGAACTATTTTAACGCAGCGCAGTAATAAGTACTAAATTAATCTAGTTACTTTATTTAATTAAAGTTGGCCTTTATAGTTTTACTTAAAACTAGATCATTACTTTTAAATTATCATTTAAATAAAATTACTCAACCATAAATTAGTTTCTATCAAATTAAAGATAAATATTATAAAGTTTGTTCACGTTAAATTAACATTGGACTAATAAATTGTTAAATCCATAAAAAGTTAAAATAATTACAGCTGAAAATTTTACAAACAAATCTTTGTGTAATTTAAAAAAAAAATGATTTCTGTCTCAAATGATTTAACACGAATAATTTATTTCTTTTTTTTCTTCTTTAATCAATCTGTACAAATAATCCATCGCTTACATATTAATAGCTCATTAAGTCCATCATAGCTTTCAGTCTACGTAATACGAGTGTATAATGGTTTTAAATTTCATAAACAGTTGAAGGCAATATTCCAGGAATGGATAAATATTTCTAGAAGCTTCGTCGAAATTATATTTCCATGAAACGTAGCGTTAAACTCTCTTTAAGTGGTCAAATTACTCGTAATTACGATATTACATAATGATATCATGTTCATGTGCAAGCTTTGTTTGATCTTCCAGATTTTGGAAAAAAAAATTATACACCGTATGGAATTTTTAGTTTGTTAGTTTATAAATTGATTCAGACATAGACATTATATAAGCAATTTTATAGTATAGCAATTGGGCTGACGTGGTACGTGATTACCGTCGTCCATTTGACACTTATCCTGTAGTTTCATTCTTTACTCACCCATCAAACTGGAACACAATAATACTCAGAACTACTGCTTAGCGATGGAATATATGATGGGTATATCTACCTAAACGGACTTCCACGAAGTCCTACCACCAAGTTAAGTATTCTGTACCTCTTTGATTTAAAACATATCTCTTTTAAAACCTGTTGACTTTCAAGCAGGATATATTAATTGAAATAATTGTATTTAATTAACATGACGTTGTATTTTTTAAATGTTAAAAGAGAGTAACTACTGAGTTTCTTGCCGGTTCTTCTCGGTAGAATCTACTTTCCGAACCGGTGGTAGCTTCACTTAATTGTAAAATGACGATTTAAAAGTGCTTATAAAAGCCTACTTGAATAAAGTTTATTTTGATTTTGATAAAAGCGATGTGAAACAGTCAGGAGATAGAATAAGGAAATTAAATCTATTATGAATATAAATATAATAATACACATTTAATTAATTTTAAATAAAAATATTACTAAACATTTTTCAAAGGATTTTAACGACGGGTTGCATGTTTGTTTTATATATAAATAAACTGTATATAATATTATAGGTATTACAAATTCATGGCGCCAATTTCAGACGGTAGTGGAGTTATATTTCAACGTCTAGAAACTTAACAAGAGACACTTGACCCCTTTCTGTGGATAGTACATCGTGTCGTTACTTAGAATGATAGTGTAATAATAATATAAATTTGTTTTCGCCTAATATATTTATTTGAATACTGTAATTGAATGTATTCAAATATCATCATATCATGTCTATAATCCTTTTCGTATCTTTATTATATTCTAGACTTAAATTTATTCAATACTCTTCATTATTATTAATTACATAATCTATATTTGATATTATTAATGTGAAAGTAACTCTGTCCGTCTGTCTGTCTGTAGCTCTTTCAGGACCAAACCGCTGAACCGATTTTGATTAAATTTGGTATGAAGCAGACTTAAACTCCAAAAAAGGATAAAGAATATATATAATAATACATATTATTTAATTCATTACATAATAATTATTCAGATAATTGAGTGATTTTATTGTGTATGGTTATGTTAACCCTTTATATGTATTCTAATGAAATAGACGTTACACGCATGTAATCAGCTTATCGTATTACGTTATACACGTGTTCAAATGAATACCTCACATAACTTCATAAACAAAAAGGTTCTATATGAATATTTCAATTATAGGACTGATATAGGACTAACACATTTAATTTTTTATTGATATTTATTAATGCACAAGTACTTGAAAATCTTAGTCTTTACTAGCGACCGGCTTCGCACGGGTAATGCTGATACTAAATATACTACAGATTTTTTCTTATTTCGTGACTATATTGTCCTTGTATTATATACAAGAACCTACGTTTCGAATCACACTAAGTATCTATAAAAAATCGCATCAAAATCCATTGTGTAATTTTAAAGATTTAATCATACATAGGGCAGACAAGTAAGCAACTTCGTTTTATACTATGTGATGATGATAATAATTAAACTACCTCTCGAATCACACTATCTATTGAAAAAAACCGCATCAAAATCCGTTGCGTAATTTTAAATGTCTAAGCATATGTAGGGACAGACAGCGGTAAGTGATTTTGTTTTAATACTATGTAATGATAATGTTAAACGAATTACTTTGTGAAAATAGTTTTTTAATTAAAATATTGTATGTAATTATTGACGCGTCTTGGGGGTAAGATATCTCGTATGTGTGACGATATAGGCGTGACGCTCTCGATGCCGACAAAGGCGTTCTTTATCGTCAGCGTCGTACTCCCTAGTGTGCGAGAGGCGAGTCTGCTATAATATAATTCTTTACTAAATGTGTATTATTTATTTATTGGTGGTCCTTTATTTTTCAATAACCATCAATTTCGATGTTTCGCATCTGCTGAGCGTCCCGTGACGATTACATTTTTCTAGGGTTCCGTAACTCAAGAGGAAAAAGCGGTACTCTATCGATCGTTAAAGATAAAAAGATACGGCCGTTTATGCCGCAAAAAACATATTTGACACTCTCAAGGGAATCCAAATTTATAGGATACTTTTCTTTTACCTAGAATCTAGATCTATGTATGACATTTGGCAAGTTTTACATAACTATTTTTTGATAATATGTAAATTCAAATACATATTTTATAATACAAGTATGCATATTATGTACAAATTTGTACGGAACACAAGTGTCCGGATTTTTATTTTGCTTGAGACTCTTGCAAAACGATACCGTACAATATCGACGAGTATTTATGTTTATAAGGAGCAATAAATAAATAACTTTATATATTTTGAAACTGCCACTTCGTATGGAATTAATGTTATAAAGTGTATGTTTTATTAAGACGAATAAAAGTATAAATACTATTTTCATTTAATTATATTTAATATACTACATTTTTTTATTTGTAAATAATATTGCCTGTGGCCAGTTTGTCTTATTTATGGTATAATATGGGAACTCCTTGCTCAAAAATTATAGTATGTATCACTTATGTCCTTAAATAAAGAAATTATATAATAGATATCAATATTCGATTTTGGAAAACTTTATTTACATTTTTAACACGATAATATTTCTTTTATTTTTGTCAAATGAAACAAAAAGTTTTGTTTGATATAAAAATACTTTCTCATTATTCATATTCTTCAGTTGTATGTTTTTCTTTTGAATATGAACTGCCTTTTAGAACCTCAATGGTCTCTTTGAGAAATGAGTGGACGCTTCAATAATCATTATTGTGATGCTTTTTTATACGTATTTTAAAAATAGAACATTTCATATTAATACTTACGGCTTTATGTATAAAATAAAAAGCCTTATTTCAATATAAGTAATAATATGATCTTTGAATGTCCTATTTTTTTAGTATGTCCGAGACTTTAATGATAAATTTTAATATATACGCCAAAAATCACTATTGTTTAGCGTAAAAGACAAAATATATATACATACCTTCTTTAACCAGAAAATTTCCCCATTTTACCGCCATTAAACTTTCATTGATTCCCCTACACACTTCCACCCCTTTTACACAACCTAGGCGATGACTCTCAAACTATTTTCGAGAGTAATAAAATTTTGGAAAAAGTAACAGATAGAGTTAATTTCACATTTATAATATTATTAAAGATATAGTATCTTATATATACGCATTAAATAGTAATATATAAATATATTATATTGCGTTGGTTACAGTATAGTTTAAAGGTAAAGTAAAGTAAAGTAAAAGTCTGTAAATTTCCCACGGCTGGGCAAAGGCCTACTCTTCCATTAAGGAGAGGGTTTGTAACATATTCCACCACGCTGTTCTAAAGCGGGTTGGTGGAATGCACATGTGGCAGAATTTCGATGAAATTAGACACATGCATTTTTCTTCACGATGTTTTCTTTCACCGCCGAGCACGAGATGAATTATAAACACAAATTAAGCACATATATATATAGTGGTGCTTGCCTCGGTTTGAACCCGAAATCATCGGTTAAGATGCACGCGTTGTAACCACTGGGCCATCTCAGCTCAGTTTAAAGGTCCTTAATTTCATTAAAATTGGATATTGTTGAGTTATTAATTTCCGCCTTCGATCCGCATTACAAAATTTTCAATTTTCGTATAAATCTAGCCCATTCTTGTGTTTGAATTGATTTTAATTATGAAGAACAAATTCAAGCAACATTAAAATAATATAAAGAAATACTCAAACGAAAATAGCAACACAGTTGGAACACCTAAAAGCAATTTATAACGATAAGAACACTGACAACGTCTGTCATATCAACTTCACTCACTGTTAAGAAAAGCAATTATTAACCGTAGCTTATAAGAATAATCTTGAATTCTTATAATTTAATTTATATAAAAAAAGTCTCTCTTAGCCCTCAAACAGATGATCTGTCAGCAGAGATTGCTTAATTACTTTATATAATACTATGATAGTGTTAAACTGTAATGATATTTCGAAAAAATATATGTGTAATATTTCTAAAGAACTTTTTATTTGGTGATAGGGCTTTGTGCAAGTCCGTCTGGGTAGGTACTACCCACTCATCATTTATTCTACCGCCAAATAACAGTACTCAGTATAGTCGTGTTCCGGTTTGAAGGGTGAGTGAGCCAGTGTAACTACAGGCACAAGGGACATAACATCTTAGTTCCCAAGGTTGGTGGCACGTTGACGATGTAAGCAATAGTTAATATTTCTTACAGCGTCATTGTCTATGGGTGATGGTGACCACTTACCATCAGGTGGCCCATGTGCTCGTCCGCCAACCTATACCATAAAAAAGTACTAAGGTGGTAACATTATGTCAATCTGCCGACCTATTTAAAAAAAGGATTATCTTTATTTCTTTTATGAATATAAAGTTTCAAAATAATAGGTAGGTACGACCTACTCATCAGATATTCTTCCGTCGATGAGAAACACTTAATACAATTATGTTCTGGTTTGAAAGGTTAGTTCGTAACTAATATGGCCACAGGATATAACACATAACATCTTAGTTCCTATGGTTGGTAGCGCATAGGAGATGTAAGGAATGGTTACTAATTATTAAAGTATAATGTATATGGACTGTGGTGACCACTAACCATTCTTACAATACTTTCATGGTTTTCTACAAATAAACTGTTAGATTTGAGCATCGGGAGTCATTTATTCAAAAGAAAATCATTTTCTTTTACATTGTTGTTTCGATATACACATATAACATATCTGTTTTCATCATAAAACGCGCTATGAGAAACCTGTATATAGTATTCGTGTCCCGATATCATTATGGCGTATGTTCGCTTCCTTTCATGCGATTTAATTTGGGTCGGCGCGGTTATTTTCTTTTCAACTCATCTTTATTTCTAATCACATTCTCACTAGTCTCTAGACTATCGAGTTCTTTTTCTAATATATTTAAGGTATCAGATGACCCGGTGAACTTTGTTCCGCCTAAGAAACAATAAATGATTGAGGTTTTTATTTAGCTTAGAATAGAATGGAATAGAATTCGAAAATCAAATATTTTTATGTTTTTTTTTCTGGCCAGGCATTTTGATGCATAGGTTGCAGTATTTAGTGAAGCAAAATTTGATATACGAAATTTTATCTTTTAATATCAGACGCAAGAACAAAAAACGCAGAGGATCTTCTGACCCGTAAACATATTACATCGGATATCACTATTCCTGTAATATAACATTTATTTCCTTTACGTTTTTCCTATCTTATATATACCCGTAGAGTTATATATTATGATAAACAAAACTGATGTTTTGTTTTAACTCGACACATACTTTTAAGCATCGCCTTACTTTTTTGTCAATTCTCATAATCACGTATGTCCCTCTCAACTCAATGAAACTTCAACAAAAAACGCCTATTTAAAACCTTCTTTTATTATATTACATTAGGAATCTATAAATACAATAAAAACCTTGTGTTTGTCCGTGAATTAAAGTTATAACCTTTTAATTTAATATGGCTCATTGCAATACAATAAGAGAAAAACAACTGTTTTTTTATGTGTGTCTGCTTGCTTCTATTATTATTATGGAATAGTTTACTGACGAGTACGCGGCTCATCTGATGGAAGTAACTTTCGTAGCTTATAAATATTTGCAATTGTTTTTTTATTAAAAATATAAATATATATATTTATACTGAGTTCCATTTTAAGGTGCTTCATTGAACAGTGCAACCTATGCACTAAAATACTTGGTATTTTTTTAATTCTATTTATAGCTTCTAAGTCAGAACAAAGTTCTCCGAGTCAGCCAGTAGATATATATTTGAAAACTTGAAAATAATATATTATAACCGCTGGAAGTTTCAGTAAATATTTATTTCTACTTACGCGTAAGTTAATGCAATTTTGATACGAATTAATTATAATATAATATGCAATTTCTTACTCATTTACTGAACATTTAATTTTATTTCTTATTAAAAATTATTCCTATATGTATATTGCTTATGAGCAAAACTCGAATCTTACTATAAAAATTCATGTAATATCCCATATACGAATTGCTGAGTTGAGAACTAAAATTTTCTTTGCACGCAATATGGTTTCCGACTTAAGATTACGCCCGTGGGAATAAAACGAATCTCTTACGAAATGGTCAAGTATCTATGTTATTTTATAAGTTTTTATAACTAGCTACTACTTCGTATGGAGGTAGGGTTTTATAAAGTGTAAGTTATGTGTCCCGGGTTTCTGCAATATGAAAGACTAAATTCATTTGGACGTACATTGCAGCTAAGAAAAGTTTAAGAATATCAAAATAGAAGTAAGCTGGCTCTCTTGAATTTCGAAGTGAAACTACTAAGATGACTATGTGTATAAAGTAATATACATATGTTTTAAAACATATTTCCAGTTTAAACTGTGATTCTAATTACGCTAATATGGTTGACCATAAAGTTTATCCAAATACCTTTATGTTGATATCAATTAATTTCTGTAAATTTTGTTTAATTTATTGTTATTATTATTTATTTAGGTTTTGGACATGATGTTGTTACCCCCAAATAGAGATTGGCGCTGCAAGAGATATTATATATAATTTCTTCATTCCCAATGTGTCACCAATCACGCGCAGCGTGTTTTCTATGGAAACGAAAGAAACACGGTAGAATATCTGATGAGTCAGTGAGTGGTATCTTCTTGGACGGATTTACACAGAGCTGTACCACCAAGTTATATTAAACACTTCGGATGTATATCTTAATTTGCTTCAAAAGTAGAGGTTGTATTTATTAGACCGATAGTTTCGGATATATTACTGAAAAAAACAGAGCTGAACTTGTCCTTAAAATATATTGCATAAAATCTCTTATTCTTTTTTTTTAGTTTACTTATTTTTTATCTAAATTGTAAAACGCTACCGAACAATTAAAAAACAAAAGTAAAACTATGACTATGCAAAACTTTAGTTGATAAATTTCATTAAACGCTTACTACGTGTATTTTATTTTCCGTGTATAATCCTTTACGGAAACTTATTATCGACATACCCACACTACTACATCGATAGTAAAGTATGCTTATTCAGATCATCTAGCATGTATAAAAGCTGGTGGGCACGTATATCATCAACCCACCTCTCTGATAATATTTGCTATTCATTGCCTTAAAACCAAATAAATAAATTTCTACGATTCTTTCTATATCTTTGTATAAAGGTCTTTTTTGTCAAATTAAAAAAAAATAATTGCAAAGGTAAATTTTATTATACCATTAGTGGGTTGATAGCATACTTTGCGAATTAAACGATCGCCTCGTGGCCATTTCTTTGTTGTATTGAATTTATGTAAACAAACACAAATTTACAGGAAAAAACCTACAGAATTTCTTTCGCCAGTTATTCTAAGGTCAAGGTAATTCCTTAACCGTTTTGCTTAAGATATTACTTTGACCGTTTTTGAGATTATGTGTTTGTAATTTTTTAAGCAAGTTTTATTTTTTTATTAGTTTAGTTAATCAATAAGCAAGTATTATTCTTTTATAATGAATAAATTTAAATAAAATGATGATTTATTTTGATTTTTCTTGTTCTATAAATCGGCCACCTGGTAGCTGTTTTGTCTGTTCTTCTGTAGCCTTTTTGTCTGTTCTTACACTGGTAGTTACACTTACCGAACCGGAAATAACATAATAAAGTATTGCACTGTGGAGGTATAACACATGATGTGTTGTAGTTACGAAGATTTTGTGTCCCTTGAGCCTGTTTTTACACTGACTCACTCCCCTTTCAAACCGGTACACAAAAGTATTAAGTGCTTAGTGAAGCGGTAGAAAATATGATGAGTTAGTAATATGATTATGTATTTACAAATAAAAATATATGTTAATATAGATATATGATTGAGATAACAATACTTCCCATGTTTGACCAATCAGCATTAAAGTACGTGTAATATGTCATCATCCCCCTGCCCTTATCCCAATTTTGTTTGGGGTTGGCGTAGCATGTCTTCTTCTTCCATACTTCTCTGTCGGACGTCATCTTACAAGTAAAATTCTTTCTAACCATATCTTCTTTCACACAATTCATCCATCGTTTCTTTGGATGTCCTTTACCTCTAAATCCATCTAAATCCGTATAATATGGTTTTAATTTTATGCTCTCGGTTGTAACAAGGCGTTGCAATATATCATCATTTATACCTCTACTTATCGACTATACATGAATATGGCTATTGGTATATCTGAGCATTTGAGCGTGTATAATGTTTCGGATATGTTTTAGCGCTAGCCATATCAGATTGTAGTTTACAAATGAATTTGAAGAGGCATTGCATGTGTTAGCAAGGCTATTGAAATATATTCAAATACATTTTGTTAATGACGTCACTCGTTTTCAGAAATATTTTTTTATACTAAATGTATGAGAGAAAAGTATTAAAAAATCTACTGAAATTTGTAATATATAATTCTACGAATAAAGATTATTTGATTAGTAAATATTCCTCAGAAGAACTGATTGACATATGTTTAAATATGCATTATAATAAGATTTTTAATCGTATCGAGTCTAATAATATACAATTTACTCAAATCTTCTTAAATATTTTAAACCAGTTCAGCCCAAAAACTTAGGAAAAGTTTAGATATATATAAAAAAATAGTACAGAGATTAAACAAAAAAGAATCTCACACAAACAAAGGACCTTTTTGAAATTATTGTCTAAATTTAATTTTATAGAATTGAAACTTATCTTTCGAATCAAAATGAATAACAAATATATTTTTATATAAAAAGAAAACTATACATCAGAAATAGTTGCGAGTTGCTAAAAATAGTTGCGAGCTAAGATATTTGTTAATAAACAAAACTTTCATACGTTAGAATTTCGATATTGGTCACGAAACAGCACACCTGTGGGAATTTGGGCCAAGCTATTACTTTGATAAGTATTCATGGCAACCAATTTTTAATTACTTTACGTTTAATTACCTCAGAAGTAGAAAACATTTTCACATATCAACGATTTTTACAGCGAAAAATGTTTACGATAAATAAGCAATGACCGTAAATACGTTTTAAGTGATTATACAACCACAATTTTAATCTAAAATTGTTATAAGGGATTCGAATCGTTGAAAATTCGTCCTATCGTAACAGATTCGATAAATTATTTTACCCATAAACCGATTTGACTTTGCCTTTTGGGAGTGTTTTTTTTTGGTATGTCGTTTATTTAATTATATTAAAATCACATAATGCTATTAATATATTATATAAGAATTGAAATGACGATGTACAATATAAATCCGTAATAGAATAATCTTTTTATTATATTTATTAACATAACAATTAATAACATTAAATGCTTAAATATATACAAATATGTACTAAAACTAGTTACTGTAAAACTCTTGACCGCGTGGAATGGTGGCAAGAATGCTAGCAGCATTTCCGCGTTGAATCGCAATTCCGATCCTCTGGGCAAAAAACGAACCAGCTTTCCAGTCACCAGTGGGGGCAATGAGGCGAGGCGTCATACTTTGGATGAAGCTTTTTGCACCACTATTCCAAGGGCAGCAAATGGAACAAAAAATCTTTTTATTGATATTCAAAACTTGATATAAAAGAACTTTATCCTAGTCGTCTCTAATTTGTGGTTCAAAAAAATAAGAATGAACTTAAAAATGTCTATTGTTGAATTATACAAGAAAGTAATGTGAATGAAAGTTATTGAGGTTATATGTAAGGATATTCATTGTTATAACAATGTAGTGTTGTATAGTCATACTCGTTATTTAAAGGTTACAGAACTTTTCAAGTGAAGTTTTATTTCATTTGTTATTATAACATGACATTTTGAAACATACCCACTCATGATAAACGCTAAAATATAATTGCGATTCGATACAAATTAAACACATTTATCGAATTCAAAAATTAGAAAATGAAAGTTCTACCAAATAAGTATGAATTATTTCAATTGTTTTCTCATCGAACTAAGATATTACAAATCATGATACAATATACTAATTAATATAAATTTATAACCATGAGCATTTATTAATAACTAGCTATACCCGCCCGCTTCGCTGGGCATTAGTCGCAGAAAAAAAAATCATTTTGTAATTAATTATTGATCGTAAACAATGTACACATTATAAAGAATCATTCGAGATCTAATCAAATTCTTAAAAAAAAAATATTTGTCATCTATTTCATCTTCTTCAATGATATTCTCGATAGGCTGCAGATTGGTCATAACACCCATAAACTTATACGATGTTCTATAGGTACGATGAAATTTTTAATTAAATTTCTATAGTCTGTAAAAGTTTGCATCTAACCAACACGTCCTCTTTTGTCCGGTTCTATTGAATATCGATGTTATTACATTTATAACCTTGTCAATACTTGCGAACTACGTCAAAGCATCCTGAGCATATTCGTGCATATGTCTTGGACTTCCACTGTACGAAGATCTTTGTCTAATATCAGCAGCTACTTTATCATTCGATATTGTATCTCGTAAATAAATGTATTCTTTGGCTCAGAGTTTTGATTGGTTGTATCGAATGTAGTTTAATCGTTCGTTCTCGACCATAGCGTACATGTCAACAATGCATTGTTAAAACACTTGACGACACTTCAGAATATGGTTAGATTGATTATCTCTAATCATTATACGATAGCAAAAAAATCCATACAATTAACTCTTCGATGTCACAGAACCTGCCGTGAGAATATTTTGATACAGTCCGAGATGATATCCATCTATAATTGGATAATCGTAATAATTGTCATACGATTGATGTGTTTCAGCGACACCTTGATTGTTTTTCTGTCGCTTAATGATAACAATACCTTGTTTTGTAATTTCTGTACCGACAACTACAGTTGTGACTTCAGGACCTACGGCAGCATTAAAACGCCTTTCATGCTCTGCATTCAATGACGTTCTATCTTCATTAATAATGACTTTGATTCATTTGTTGTTTCACCTTCTAGAGCAGTTTTAAAATCTTAAACTAAACATTTATTTTCAAAAAGCATACCTAATCCTAAATTTAGCGATGATTTCTCGATTAGTTATGGTACTGAACATGCATTGAAGATCAATCTTTTTCTACGTTGTCCATGGAATACATTTCAAAAACTGGTGATTTTATTTAGATACTGGAAGAGGTGAACCAATCATATGATACACTTTAAACGTAGAAGCGAAATTATTGAAATGTTGCTCCAAATGATGTCATTTCAAAGCAAGAATTGTAATTTCTAATATGCT
The DNA here is from genome assembly GCF_905220365.1 of Vanessa cardui. Lineage (NCBI taxonomy): Eukaryota > Metazoa > Arthropoda > Insecta > Lepidoptera > Nymphalidae > Vanessa > Vanessa cardui. The sequence goes on from NC_061135.1 coordinate 8,678,541, forward strand.
TATGGAAAAATTCAGACCCCTCAGTAGTTCCCATAACGTGGATAAGAAGAGGATCTGGTGGTTCAACCAGTTGTGGTTTGACATCCCTACAGATTTATTATAAGTATAGGTAATATATTATTATTATTATATGTATAGATTTCACTGATTTGACAGGTATTTCCACAGGTTTCAGAAAGATTATTTGGAATTCTACTAACGTAAGACGAATCGAACTCACGCCTGACAAATATACACATGTCACTAAATTCGTTGAAAATTCTTCAAAGAAAATCTGGAACACATAAAATTGAATACTCCTGTTAAATCGCAATTCCAATAAAACTAATACTATTTTCAACCAGTAGCAAATACGACAAATATGCGGCTTCTGCAGTACACCTGGTTATGTTGGAAATAACCTATAAGTCCACTAATACCTATAAAACCCGGACCGGACCGTCCGGTATTGATTATACTTGCCAACCTGTAACGCTAATGTCACGTATAAGGTCACTTCTTTATTCGTTTGTCTGTTTGTCCGCGCAGAGGCTTTTTTTTAAGAATGCTTAAATATAAAGTTTAAATGAATACTCTACCAAAGAGTGAAAAAAACTATTAACTAAATCACCGCAACTAAAATATATTTCATTTATGTCGTACTTCTCATACATTTGCAAAGGGAATAATACCTACACATAACATTGACCTAGAATCTTGAAATTTGTTAAGAAGCAAACAGGAATAGAGAGGAAAAAAACCGAAAAACGATAATTTTTTCAGTTTGATTTACTGGTACGGAATCCTTAGTGTCCAAGTCCTACTCGCACTTGCCCAGTTTTTTTATGTTTCAAAGCCAGTCTTAGAAGTTTCGGTCAGTAGTACTACTGCATGGTATATTAACCTTCTTTACACCATTGATTCGCCACCAATCTTTGGAATCTTTGGTTTCATTGGCTCATCCACCCTTCAAACATAATAATATTATATTTTGTTATTTAATAATGGAAAATAATATTAACAAGTATTTACAGGTGATCTTACACAAAGCCCTACCACGAAGCTCATAACAAGCCTAAATATTATATGAGTCAATGTACTGTAAAGACTTATCCGTCTTAAGTTCCATCAGTCGATCGATCAGGAGTTCAAAGGTATGTGGACGGCCTTTTAATTAATAACATATCTGAGTTATTACGTGTATCGCATAACTTAATTTATGAGAAAAATATTCGAAAGAAAAAAAGTACTTTTAGTGTTATTTTTCTTTCAAATATTTTTTCGGAACTTATCTACGCGTAACTTATATAGCTTCAGAGCCAAACACAGTCAGAACACGTTTATCTTAAACGATGATAGCGGGTTTGAATCCAGGCCACTGGATTCTCATGTAGGTAACGACTTATAATTCATCTCGTTCTCCTTGGTGTAGGAAAATATTGAGGTAACTTAGATCTGTCGGTATAATTTATGCCAGGTATTTATCTGGAATACGTGTAACTCCTTTTGGAGTAGCACGGTAGTCTAAAGTCAAAACCTTCACCTCAAAAGCAGATAATTTATTCAATATAGAAGTAATACATGTTAATTAAAAACTGCCACCAGTTCGTATCCTGAGAAAACCAGTAAAAAAAAAACTCACCAGTTTTTTTCTTTTTTGGACAACAGATGAGTGTTTTACTGACTTTAATAAGATTGATAATGTAAGTACCTGGGGACACGGCAGGGCCCCAGCCACGAATCGAACAAAACCGAACCATCTTTTCTCGAAGCGATTCGCGTCTGTTTCGACCCCTCTCCTCCCTATATCTTCGACGTGGACAAACGTAGGAGTTTAGGTTTTCGGGGAATAATATTAGGCATTAGAACAAGCTTAAGTTCGGAATTACATGCCAATTGAATGAAATGACATGAAATAGTTTAGGAGTTACGGTCGATCAAACTTACACCATTTTGTCACTCACTGACTCACTGAAAGATCATCAAAAAGGTGCTTCTAGCAGACTTAGAAACTTTAAATTTTGCACCAAGATAGGTCATTAGCCACATTAAAAAATAATATACAGTAGAAAACAATGTTATATTTGCGGTTTGGCAAGAACATTGTGTACGGATTTTGACTGCATTGTTAACTTTGTTCGATGTTTAAGTATTCAATTGGGTGAATACATACATATAATAGAAAAGAATAATCCCACCAAAAACAAACCATACATAAGAGTCAGGGGCCGAGCCTAAACAATGCAATGATGCATATAGGTTCTTCAGTTTTTACCTGTGGTCAAGCATACGTGACCCTTTCAAGAGTGACTAGTTTGGGTGGATTACATTTAATAATTGTGAATTTTAGTAGTATCGAGCTTTTAGTAGCAGACAGAAATAGCTGAATATAATCGACTCGGAAATATATATCGCTCAGATTTGTCTACCTTAGAAGTAATGAAGACTTAGAGAAGAAACAAAAGATATCGAGATAGAGAATGGGTTCTAAGCAAAGCAGTAGCTGAAGTCTAAGAAATTGTGATTTAAAAAAAAAAAAGAAATACACTTCGTGCTCATTGCCAAGTCACTATAATTATAATATAAAGAAAACTATGGATACAATTACTTAATGTTGATTTATAACTACAAAAGAATTTGAATAGGACCAGGGCCGTATTTAGGGGAGGGCAACCGGGGCAACTGCCCTGGGGCCTCCACATAAGGGGGGGGGGGTTTCACAGTTTTCAACAAGTTAACAAATAAAAATATAATAATGTTATTATTTAATATTTTAAAAGTTACCGATACAAGTAAATAAATCATAGCTTACTGATTGAAATAAAAAAGTAATTAATTCATGATAATATAATTATTACGTTGTTCACGCTTCTGTTTGTCTAGGGCCCCCACTGCTTTGTGGCCCGGGGGCCTCTAGACCTTTAAATCCGGCTCTGAATAGGACTTGGCTTCTATGAGGTTTCAAAACTTTTTACGATGGAAAGACTGCGTCGAGAGACTTGGCATTTTTTTACATTTATTGTTTTTTGTGGGATAATATGTACTAGTGACCGGTAGGATTACTAGATTATTTATAAAGCAATTGTTTTCTGACCTTGGTTTTCTTTATAGCAAACAAAACATTCTATTATGCCTCGTTAGGCAATGATTTTTATCAATGTTTGCCAGGAATATATATTCTACATTTTTGTTTATATTAAATCGCTTTCAATGTGCCACATTTGATAAGTGTTAGGGATATACGAGCTGAGATGGCGCAGTGGTTAGATCGCGTGCTTCTGAACCGATGATTGCGGGTTCAAATCCAGGCAAGCACTACAGAATTTTTATGTCTTTAATTTGTATTTATAATTCATCACATTATTCATCTAGCATCAGTGAAGGACAACATCGTGAAGAAACCTGTATGTGTCTAATTTCAACATAATTATGTTACTAAACTAAGCTGTTATGCCCTTTGCGCCTGTTGTTACACTGGCTGACTCACCCTTCAAACCGGAACACAACAATACTGAGTACTGTTATTTGGCGGTAGAATAACTGATGAGTGGGTGGTACCTACCCAGACGGGCTTGCACAAAACCCTACCACCAAGTAAAGGTAAAGCGTGGTGTATTCTCATAACCTTCTCCTCAAAGTGAGGGCCCAGCTGTGGGAAATTTATAGACCATTACTGTATATGGGATAGGAAAAAATTGAAGTACGTAACTATCAGTATATTAGCCATAAAATAAAAAATCTAAATCTAAATATCCAAGCATACCCTTAAAATTACTGAATGCGAAAGACGGTAATTGTAGTGAACTGTTAGTAGAAGGTAAACTAATAAAAATATGGAGCAACATACATCGTACAATAAATGTAACGTAATATCACTTGACAACTGTAAATAACGACTCAAATTTATTTTTGTTTCATTTTACCTTTGCTTATGAGTACAATAAAATGTTATGTTAAAAATATTTATCAACAAGGATTACATACTATATATGTAAAAGATTTAAAATATATAATATATTCGATACAAGATTTTATGGATGATAAAAAAGCGTGGAGTTGACACCCGTTGACTTGCAAGCAGGATATATTAATTTTAATAATTGTGTTAAACTAACGACTTTGTATTTTTTAAAATGTTGAAAAAGAGTAACTACTGAGTTTCTTGCTGGGTCTTCTCGGTAGAATCTACTTTACGAACCGGTGGTAGCTTCACTTAATTGTAAAATGATGATTCAAAAGTGCTGGTAAAAACCTACTTGAATAAAATTTATTTTGATTTGATTTGATATGTTTCATAAAATTTGTACGCTTTTCGCATTCGAGAAAAAAATTCTGTTTAAAATTTTTATTACTTTCCGATAATAGCTTTACTTTCAACATTATCCTGTGAAATGTCGATTCACAAGTGCTATTAAAACCTAATTGAATCGATTTGTCTCGACTATAAATATGTGGAAGAATTTTATCTGACATGTATGTATGTTGTATGTTGTTGTATATTGGAAATTTTACAAGATATTTCACAGAGTTAGAGATAAACTGAATTCAAATGAAAGTTTTGTAAGGTTTTGTAATAATACTAGCTAATTCCACGTGGTGGTACGTACTGCCCTCTCTTCACTACATATTGTAAAACAAAGGCCTCATCTTTCTGTATGTTCACGATAAAATCCGAAATTACTGAACGGATTTTTATATAGCCTAACACATGATAACCATCACCCTAAAATGGTAGCGAACTACTAGTATACATACTAGTCTCTCTCGTATAAGGACAGTGGTGACCATTTACCGTTAGGTGGCCCATCTCGAGTTCGTCTACTATCTTGAAAAAGAGTTACTCTGTAATTGGGCTATGTGAGCTTTGTATGTCAAGAAAGGCAAATTCCCCAGCATATTCATTATTTATCTATTGTATGATATTGGGAAAAAATTTAATCTTCCAGAATTCATATTATGTGATTTTTTTTTGTAAGGGCCGATGAGATCTCGGTTTGTATTAGAAATATTTCTACGGATACAATATTAAATGATTCGTAAGATATTGTCGTTTTATATTCTTGTACAACATTTGATTATTTTGTACTTTAACCGGCCTATGATTTTATTTCTATAAATTTTAATTCATTAATCAATTTTAATATTTTTTACTAAATATAAATAACCTATTGAATAAAATTTATCAATAAAATTGTATTATCCAGAATGTCATCCATCCATAAAATTGGAGTGTCTGTTCGTAATATCAAAATAGCCTTTACTATATGTATATGAATATATATACGGTACATGTACAAAAAAAAACATTTTCCACAATTTTTGTCTGTGCGTTTGTTCAAGCTTAACTCTGGAACAGCTTTACTGATTTTGACGGGACTAGCACTGACAGATAGATGTTGAATAAGTAGTAAATAAGGCTAAAACAATATATTTTTTGCTAAATTCCAACGTGCCTGAAGCCGCGGGCACAGCTAGTTATATATAAAAGATTGAAATTTAAAATTGTATGTCATGTTACTAATATAATAATAATTAAAATTTAATTACTGTTATCTCCTGCGGTATTAACTGCAGGTTAAATAATTTGTTCTTAAACTAGTATTTTTTTTATTAAGGCGGTTTTGTATGAGACACGTATCTGTACTAGGTGTATCTGTATATCAGATAAGCCAGCCTCTCCTAGTTCTAGATCAGATAATGAAACTTACGTACTCATATCTACTACTCATGCTTAACAACCCCAACATATATATGTACATATGAACTTTACGTAGGTCAATTTATTTGTAATGACGCAATTGGTATATCAATGCTAGTATTGGTTACGTTTAAAGCTGTCAGTAGTCCTCTACTATGTTGTGCATGTTTTTTTCATATAAAACTTCCTCTTGAATCAATCTATCTATTAAAAAAAACTGCATCAAAATCCGTAGTGTAATTTTACAGATCTAAGCATACATAAGGACAGATATTTTAGAAAATTTTCGGAGGCAACTTGACTTGCAGCGGTTTACACTTTTTTCAGAAACCAGTGTCTTTTTTATTCATATAAATGAAGGCCACCACTGAATATTAAGCGATGTACAATGGAGGCTGACATAAATGTATTTAAGATTTGTATTTATATTCTATATAATGTTTTACCTTACTTATGTATAAAATTGTAAGTTGATAACAAAACGGGTTTAAAAATAGAAAACACAATCCTGTGAACGAACCATCTGTATATTGGATGTCCGTAAACTTATTTTCTTTAAATCTCTGTGAATCATATATAGAAAAAGTATTATTACTACAGAAAACCGCTATGTACTAATTTTAATTACAGTGGTATCAAGTCAAAGCAATACTTAATTATACAATTTACAAAGATACTTTATATAGTATTGCAATATTTATATTTCATCGCAATTGCAAAAACTTATCATCTTCAATAAGTTAATAGAAGAAAACGATCGTTATGAATCATGCTTCAAGTTGGGTCGCTATTACCCGCGTTGCGACCATAATTCCACCTTTATTAACCACTAAATATTTCCTCGTTTTATTTTACCCCAATAATGATTCTCCGCTTGTTTCCTTATACTTTATGTTAAGGATAATGTTACAAGCAATTTGAAACTTCACAACATTAACAACAGATAATAACTCATACTAATTAAATCGTTTTGTTGGGAATTCCTGATAAATTGTTTGTGATATTATGAAGCATAATTATAATTTATAAAATAAGAATATTGTGTATACGTTAGTGAGGTTTACATGATATTAATTTTGAATGGGTGTTTAATATTGACATTGTTCAAAAATTAAATTTTGATTATGAATATAGGTGCATCAGTATATCTGTTGTGTGCTTATGAATTTGACTACACGGTATTTTTATGATTGACTTTTCATAATTATGATTTTTATCAACTAGAAATAAATATAACAACAGTCTTTTAACATTGTTAAATTTTGATTTGGAAGATATTAATTCAATAGAATTTTTATTAAGCGACTTTTTTAAAGTATAAACTTGAAAATACGTGATGTACAGTTTCTACAGTGATTCTGAAACTGAACGTGAGCCTTTCAATCACAACTTCGGTGTTTCAAAACAGAATATTTCCAACACAAAAGTAGTTTCACGACACGTGATACCGTGATGGGGGCCTGGGGTATATTTCGGGAATTTGTCAAAAAAACTACGATACACACGAAGAGAAGAATTCGAACGTTTTGTTATAAATATCAAAATATATTCACACCCCGTGGGAGCTCACCTATGTTTGAACGTCAAAAGTAATAACATAAAAGTTACTTTTACTGCGACCTTTACGTTCTCCCATTAGTCATAATGTGTGTACGGTCTAATGTAATTGAACTTAACAAGCATGTTAAGTGTATAAAGGCCAGACCGATCGATGGACTGTTTGATCAATACATCCGTCACGTTTGCTTCAATTAGGAAACCTTTTTATTGTGTCATTCTATTATATTCTTAGCACGACGTACATGTGATATGATTGAGGATTTAATATAAGAACGGCCATCCATAATTGACTTAAATAGAATTTTGCGTTCTAACTTTATATTTGCCGATTAAACGATTTATGTTAATCTAATATTATAATTAACAGAAACGACCGTAATTACTAATATTTATAAAATTATAAAGGAGTGGAGTTAGTGTTAATTTTAATGGGATAATAAATTGTGAATAATTAATATTTTAATTTCATAACTTGCTGTGTTTTCTTTGAAGAATTTATATTGTAAGTCGTTCCTAATTTCAAATGGAATTTGGATTTTTAATTTATCAGTGAAATTAACATAAACATAATGACATAATGAATTATAATAAACGATTTAATTATAATAAATAAATGAAATAAAACTTACAATATAATATGTAAATTAAATTAAAACATTAGTATATAAATAAATTTAAAAAAAAGTAATTTATTTCATTCAAAGTAGTACATAGAGTAAAAGTTTTCAACATTTGTTAATAAAAATTAATGATAGGTTAACTGTTATATATATAAAACATTGTATATGAAAACAATTATAATTCGAATCGAAGATCTCTTGAAGTGAAAAAAACAAAAGAATGTATTGTGTATCGCGAAAAATATTTCTCATACGAGTTTTAGCAAAATTGTGCGTCCTCGACATTTCTGATTGTATTATCATTATATTTGATTAAAAAAACATCAAAGCAATATTGTTAGCTTATAGGTAAAGTAAATCTTAAAAGTGCTTTCGAATATGTTATATTATATTCATGAGAGTCTATATATATAGTATTGACAAATATTCGAGTATTTTTATGGTATTATTAAATTTACATTTATGTACCTAAGCGTTCTGCTATTGTTGTTTTTTTAAATCATTGATTTATGTTTTATCAATATACATCCATTGGTAACGTATATGTGTATTAGTTTTTATTGGGCTTCACTCATTTTTCACGTAGAGCTCTATTACCCCGTACAAGTAGAACAATTCAACGAATATATATATGTTTTCATGTAGAATACTTTGGTATTGATATGTATCAATACAGATTTTTAATCTATAGACGTTCTTGATTTTTGATGATAGGAATAGCAACAGCAATATTGGTGCACATTTCTATTCGGGTTTCATCAGCATTTTTAAAAGTGATCTCCTAAAATAAGGGAATTAATGCTCGTATGCAATTTTTTAATTGAGGTAAAAAGCTGATTTCGAATATCGAAAGTAATACAATTAGTAATTAATATTGTTTAAGAAAAATCTTGTACTTACATACTCTTCAAAAGTCAGACTAATGAATTAAAAAAGAGAATGCGTGTAGCAATTAAATTCAGCTTATAGTAATATCTTCTCTTAAAAACAGTTTATTCATAATTATAAATAGTAAACAAGCTAACCCGCTCGCTTCGCTGGGCGAGAAATATGACTTAATAATAATTAATTAACATTTTACCAGACTTAACTCGTAGATCACGATGATATAAAAGCCGTTGAAATACACAAGTAAAATTTTAAACCTTTTATATTATCAAGGCTTAGTATTATTTTGAATAAATGCCTACGTAAATGTTTTATGTCTAATTGTAATTTTGCTTACACGATTACATACATTATCAACGATAAAGCAAGTCATTTATGTAAATGAAGAAGAAAAAGTGACTAAAATTTCCCGTGGGAACTCCGGGAGATATTTTTTCGTTTACATCAATCTCCTGAATTAGATTGCTTGGTTACAAAATCTGAAGCACACCGACTTTCCTACTCTAATGGATGTATGTTTATATGATAAGAGTTCGAAGTACTAAATTAGATCTCTAATTTCTCGGCTATTACCCTATTTAAAAATTGGAGTATTGTGTTTCACGAGGCCATTTAAATTATTGTTAGGTAAAGTGTAATAGAATTTAATAATTCGATTTCAAACAATTGTAAGTTGTTTTTAACCAACCACAAAATTGCAGGAAATATAAGGCGATTCAGTTGATAAAAAGCCCTATGCTTATATCATTATTATAGTGAGTGTGTACTGTAATAAAATAATGATTGGTCGAGCGCAGTAAAACGCGGAAAGCGTTCTTGAATTCTTTGGTTAAATTTAGAAGGAACAAGTCACTCATATAGATTGGCCTATTATGCTATTTTTATCATGAAAGTGCTATTAAATGCTGTACTAGTATTTCATAATAAGCTATTTATGTATATTACCTGTTTTATTGAATGAGTATTTGCATTTTTTATATTACAGGTTTTTCTTTCTGTTAACTTTCCTAGTGGAAATATTTGCAATGGATAAGTGATTTTAAATGTGGATTTTTTTTTACTAATATTACAAATGAGAACGTAATTCGTTAGTTTGTCCTCGGCCTCTCGGGCTTTTGGGACTCAGTTTTGACAAGTATATGCATTAAGGAGGCGTCATCCTCCTGCAATGAGTTTACGCATCACGGCCTAACAGATTGTGTCGTCAGTGGAATTCCCAGCGGAGATATCACGTTACCAAGAATGGGAAAGACACCCGAAAGATGCTGGATAGAGACGCTCTGATTAGTGGCTCCCAAATGTATTATATGATATCCCATCATGAGAGTTATTAAAAAAATATACAATTTGTTTGACTCAGAAAACAAAATTATAAGGTTTCTGTTTCGAGTAGTATTATTGTTTGTATAATATATAGACTCAGTAACTACTCTTATATTATTAATAAAGTGCCAACTATAGATCTAAGAGTAATCCCTCGTGATATTTAATTACATTAGTTCACTCACTCTTAAAACCGCAGCACAGCATCGCAAAACTTTATACAGGCCGGCTGCAATATATTATTGAAATAATTATAATAAAATCATGATAAAAAAAGGTTACAGTTCGTGAACATATTAAAGTGATCGTATCTACGTATTTATCAATTTATGTTATCCAATTTATAATATCCATTTGTATAGATGCTGTATGTAATATATTAGTGGAATACCACTGACAGACTCATCACAGGTACTGCGAAATCAATTGTCTTGTGATTCAGTGAAGTTACTCGAATTGTAACATAAATAAATCTTTAAAAAAAAAACTTTTTTTTAAATAGTAAAATCCTTAGCTCAATTTTCAACAAGTCGGGACGTTTTTTTTTCATGTAGGTAGTTGTCTGTGTGGTGTAGTGATAAGTGGTCACCCATTGGCGCCGTGAGAAATTTTCATTGATCCAATATACCACCAAACTTCGTAATTAAGTGCCTGAAGTTACATTGACTCACTCACTCTTAAGAAAACAACAATACACTGTAATGGCTTGACGGGCTTGCACAAAGCCCTACCAGCAAGTCATCAGAAAACCAGTTTATATATATATACACGTTTTTCTTCGTACTTCTTTTAACGAATAGATAAAAACATAAGAGATAATACATCAAGTTAAGTATACCATATTATCGTGCAATAAAATATAAAACAATGTATATGTTTGTAGCTTGTTTTACAACGGTACTTAGCTGCAAGTGATATATGAAGGTTTCCCCGTGATGTTTTCCCTCGCCACCCAGAAGGAGATAAATTATAAATAAAAGTAAAGCACACGAAATTTCGGCAGTGTTACCCTGAATGTAAGCCCGCCATCTTTGATTTATGATTCACGTGTTCTGTCAACATATAAGCTCTACTTTCAGTCATTATGGTAGATTCCATATTACTCTAAATTTTAAATAGTCATTCGTAAATCTTAATAAAGACCTGGTAATTGAAATGCTATGTCCACTGTGTTTGTGTTTTTTAATCTGTCTCGATTTTGATTTGTGAATAAATTTGAATATAATGATAATTAAGGTAACTAGACAGGGGAAGTATTTGATAAATGTTTTTATGTTATAAGATAGATAAATAAGCGTGTAGTTAGATACATTAATTTATAATTTACATGAAAATGAGCGCAAAGAACAATTAATTAGTGAAAAAGAGTAACTATTTAAATTTGTCGGTTTTTAGTTTTTATGGAAAACGTCCAAAAATTTTGTACTTCAAAGTAAAAAAAAAAATCGTCAAAGAACGTTTGTATGCTAAAGGTTATTAAAACATTTAAAATCGCCTCCAGGCGTTTCCAAAATAAATAATTTATCATTGTTAACACGAATTTCTGACATAAAAAAAGGAGATATAATCCCGCTTTCTTTCGCCGGTTCTTATTAGGTCTGAGGTATTTCTTTCCTGTAGGTAGAATTTTTGAATTTTAGTAGAAAATTTTGATTAAAGTATAATAAATAGAACGTTATCTCTTCTGATTTACTATAACATAAGTGCTTAAGCTACTTACATTGGGATCAGGGTTAATGTAATTGATACATATGTCTCATATTTATTTATTTATTCATTATAAAAAAGAGGTTATTTTATTAAAAATCAATATTGTTTGATTGTTATTATATTAAATAACTTATACTAAAATTTAAAATTATTATTCAAGATTTATACAGTAACTACTTTTAATTAAGATTTGTGTATATTTAAACATTTAAAGTTTCTAATAAGAAAAAGGTAAATATATAATAAAATATGTTATACAAGAAATGGATCATTATTATGAATATTCTTAGTAATGAAAGGATATAACTGCGAAATAAGGAAGTCTCTTGATAAAATAAGGAACTCTCCATACTTCAATTTCCGCATCTATACTGGGAATAAACGAAATATTATTAAAAAAACACATTTAAGATTAAAATATATTGTGTGTAAAGGCGTCAATTAATAATTACGGTTTAAACAGAATATGTTTCCTGCATAATACGTATATGTGATTCATTCAAAAACAATACCGTGCGTAATTTTGATAAAACTCAGCGTGACAGCTGCTTAAAATTATTAATATTAAAACCGGCAAAATGAAGGTTGAGCGGGAATAACATCAGCTTGCTAACATAATATAACCCGCGTAAATTCGTTTCGAGTTTCGTTTTATAATATGTTTTTTAATTATTGTTTTATTTCCCAAGAATTGTGTAAAGTAAATAGGCGTTTATGTATATAAATGTTTGTTTTTTTTTTATGATTTAATTATACATTTTACTTGGTTGTAGGGCTTTGTGCAAGCCCGTCTGGGTAGGTGCTACCCACTCATCAGTTATTCTACCGCCAAATAACTTGTACTTAATCAGTTAGTTGTGTTACTTGTGTAGTACTCAGTATTGTTGTGTGCCGGTTTGAAGGGTGAGTGAGCAGGTGTAACTACAGGCTTGGTTGTTAGTTCCCAAGGCTGGTGGCACATTGACGATGTAAGGAATAGTTAATATATCTTACAGCGTCATTGTCTATGGGTGATGGTGACCGCTTACCATCAGGTGGCCCATATGCTCGTCCGCCAATTTATACCGTAAAAATATATTTTCATATTTAATGTCAACATAATATTGAAAGTTGTTTTTATGTAAAATATATGGAGTAAAGAAAATAAATCCATTGAGTTACGTTACTAAAATAAATGTATTTTCTTAATATTATAATAATATATAAAGAGAAAATTTGGGGGGTTTTGTATCATATTTCTGATGGTAAATCCTATCTGGTAGTATATAGTAGTATCGCGATATTTGATTATTGATTGACTATATTAAAAAATTAACGAAATGTACCTCCGCGAGTTACATAGACCGGTTTATCTCAGGTCAGCGTATTTTCAAAACAGCTGTTAGTTAACCTTGACTATTATAAGTGTACTGCTCTAGTGAGGAAAGGAATTTGCAAACGACAATTTTAAACTTAGTAAAACAGTTTTTATTCTAGAACTGAAATGCTAAAAGCGACACTGACAAATGATCATTCGTAACGTATGTTCTTTAACGTTTAGGGAAATGGGAAATGTTCTTTTAACGTTTAGAAAATCCTTTTCTAGACATATTGTATGAGAATGATAAATTGTTTATAGTGCTATTTTTATTTACATACTAGCTGTGCCCGCGACCTTGTACGTGTTTGAATGTAACAAAAAACATATTACTGTAGCCTAAGTTACTCCTTGTTATATGGGTGGGTTATCTGCCAGTGAAAATTCCTTCAAAATCGGTCCAGCCGTTCTATAGATAAGCTGGAGCAAACAGACAGACAAAAATTGTAAATAATTGTATTTTGGTATATGTACTGTGTATACGAGTATGCATTGAGTAAAAAAGGCTATTTTAATATTACAAACAGGCACTCCAATTTTATTATATGTAAAGATAAGACTCCTACGTTAAAAGTAACGTCGTTATTATAATTAAAATAACTTATACATGATATGATATTATGATATCAGTATAGTATTTTGACAATTTCATTTTGTTTTGTTAATAAGGCAATGAAATACATATTTCTTTGACGAACATTTGTTTATATGTTCTTCTCGTGTCGTTTGTACAGAGCAGGTGTGTCACAACCTGTGCCTAATTTTCACAGAATTTAATTAAAATTTTGATAATAGTAACATTACTTTATTATGATGTTAGTAGATATATTGTTATATTAAATTCAGTGAGACGATTTTTCTTATTCGAAAGTCTTTGTCTGGTCTTCTTAATCAGACTTTAAAAGTTCATTCATCGTTCTACGAAGTTCTAGTTTTAAGTTTTCTTAGATGGCGAAATACTAATAAACCTCGCAAAACAATATTCAGTTATGAATAACTTAATATAGTCTTCTTGCAAAGAAGTATTTTATCAAGTATTTTGTAGGAAGAATCGAAAAACCTTAGTGATTCGAATCATTAGCCTGTAAACTCCTATTATACGTTAAGGCGTATTAAAGTTATGAGTTTTTATACTTATTACGTTCTGCGTTATTCTTACTATCACTTTAAATATAAATTATATTATTATGTATTTAATTTTGATATAATACCTTACAGTTAGAGCCTGTAAATTTCCCGCTGCTAGGCTAGGGCCGCCTTTTCCTTTCAGGGAAAGGTTTGGAGCATATTCTACCAAATTGCATATATAAATACATTGTGTTGGATGCACAAGTTGCAAGAACATTATTGAAATTAAGTACATGCAGATTCTCTCACGATGTACGTTCATCACCGAAATGAAAACAGTAAATTGATACTAATTAAGTAATTTACAAATATTATGTAGTGTTTGTCTGAATTTGAACCCGCAATCATCGGTTAAGATGCACACGTTCCAACCATTGGGCCATCTCGGCTCAGAGTTATAAGGGCACAAAAGCTTACAGGTAGCCAATCTAAACAATGATTCCATATGTATTGTATAAACGCTACCACATCGCATGAACGATCGAATTATCTCCAAGTAGTCAATATGTTGTGCGTGTGGCCCTAATTGGCTTTGTGATTCATCTATGTAAATCTAATTTATCATTGACATTTTCTATGAATAGTAATTCCAAACATTCTAAAGAATTAGTTGTAATAAAGCATAAATAGGTTTATTTGATTAAACACGACACCTATTAAATTCGAGTATATCAAAATACTATTTCTTATTTTTTCAGGTTTTGTCAACATAGGTATATATTAAAAGATTTCCCGTTTATCACATTATTCTGGTTTCGTTAAGTTGCTAGAAAGTTATGGTCCCCTTGTATTAGACAACTTGGTGAATTTCAATGAGGTTCGAAATAAAACTATAGGTACTCAGCCAGCTGTTAAACTCCAACTTGTAATTATAAATCAATATTTTAATGTAGCATTAAACCAATCACTTATGAAATACCATCACTACAAAAAATACCATTTTTATCCTACATTCCACACTTTTAGTATCTTATAAACCTTTGTATACCGTTGTTATACAATAAACAGTACACAGTCGTAGAAAAACAGATTATCTATGTAGTTTTGTTTTATATATTAGACTAAAAGCAAAGTTGGATTGAGTGGAAATTTGCTACTTTTAAAACTGTGATGAGTTACATGGAGTAAAATACGGCACCACAGCGAATGCGCGTGTAAAAATGACCTCGGATACTTTTGGAAGGAATCCCAGAGGTTCAATTCGGAAAAATTCCACATTGTTCCCCAGTGGCCCGGTACAATACTAATATTTCCTCTGCGTAAAAATTGGTTTTATTCCATGTTTTATACTTTTTTTTTTTATAATATAATAATTATGTGGAATATGTTCCAAACCTTCTTCAAGCCCAGCTATGAGAAGTTTACAGGCTGTTGTTGTTGTTGTATAATAATTGTTATAGATTCGAGTTTCTTATTTACTCTATATTGCTATAGTACGTTTTACCACTGCGATGCTGCTTTCCGCATGCCCCACGGCTTTTTTATTATGGTCTCGTATAAACATCTTGTAATAACCCCGAAACCGCTGGTCGAAACGTTAGAATGGCAACAATTTCCGTTGGTATATTAATAATATGTTACAGGAAAGTCGAAATAAAACTACGTCAATGTTCAAATCGAATTTAAATTATCAAAATATTTACTCATTAGCCCATACATAAATATATACTTCCGTTGAATATTCTGTAGTCTTGCTTGAAATATATAAATTTCTATATACACAGCTGGGTAAATTCCACGTTAAAATTTTACTAGTGGCTAGAAGTGCACTACATCGTCAAATCCCTGCCCAACTACAATGGAATAAATGTGTAGCTTTATACCAAATACCTACAACGTACCTCATGTATGTACTATAAAGTTTATATTGTCAACCTCCAGTGAAAAGTTCGTGATTTCACATAACGAAATTTTATGAAACTTGTGAAAATTTTCAGGTGAAAAAAATTATAAAATATAAATAGAAGTGAAACGTGCTCCGAACAGGTGTTACCGGGTTCTTCAAAATATAATGACCGCCATTGACATTTCCCGAGGTTTTACACCATCGAGAATGTCATTAAATGCATCTCAGAGCTGTGATGATATATTCGAAATACGATTTACGTAACAATATTTATACGTAACATAGAATTTTTTTTTCACCTAGTCGGTGATTATGTAGTACTTTCCTATTTCTTGGAAACACAATATCATGTACAAGCTTACACTGCTGACATGTACAAGTAGATTTTGTTGATTAATTACTAAATTGACAGTATTTGAACTATCTTCAGAGATTATTAAACAGATCTAAACAAAAAAAAAAACATTTTTCCATTTGTTAGACTAAAACATAAGTTAAACCCGTTATTAATATATTAAATAGAAATATACGGGATATTTCTGTATACCAAGTTTGACATTGACGTATATAAATTAAAGATTAAATTTTAACAAAAATAGAACATTGCAAATAATTTACAAATAGCATTATTACGATAGAAAAATCTGAAGTAGGTGACAGTTATATTACTCCTAACCATAAAGTATTATACCATTCCTGAAACATAAATATCCAATAGAAAACTGTCATTAAATAATAAGTACACAATATAAAGCGTTAAACCATCTATCGTCGCGGCATAAATCTATCGTAATTTTTACACAAAAATAAAACATTTATTAACGAGATTATTATGCTGTTATCTATTTTATATTGTGAGAAGTAAACCGCGAGAACTTTATTTGGTTCGCTACAAAACCTATTAGGCTCTCGCTGAAATAAGATTAATGGTAGGTATAAGGGAAACAAGATTGATTTCGACCGTTTTTTCACGTTTTCGACGATAGAATGTACGGTTTTCCACTTAAGAGCTATATCAGATTGCCAACCGATTTCGCTTGGTGTTTTAATGTAAAGATAATCTTAATTGAAGGTTTTCGTATTAAGGCTGAAGGAATTTAGAACAATACAAGCTTTGTAATTGACCAATATAACAGGTAATTGGAAAATATTAATTACGATGTATATATAACTTATGATATGGATGAATTCGCAGTAGCCTGAGCTTTATTAAAAAAATTACACTCTAGTTTCGTTTACTTTTATAAAAAAGGAATAAATAAATATTCAGTAGCAAGGAAGTGATAATAAAAATGAAATATAAATATTTTCATACTTGAAAGCAAAAAGCACAATCATAACAAAATAATATGTGTTTATATTTTATTTATTTGATTCAATTATGTTTTCAACCGACTTCCAAAAGGAGGAGGTTATCAATTCGTCTGTATTTTTTTTTTTTTTTTTTTTATGTTTGTTACCTCATAACTTTTTACTGGGTGGACCGATTTTGATAATTTTTTTTTTGTTTGAAAGGTAGTGCTTTCCGTGGGGTCCCATTTTTTTTATTTTTTTTCCGATGATGGTATCCATGTGAAAACGACATAAGTCTTAAATTTGCATTATGTATATGCGCGACAAATAGGTGAATAACTGAAAATCACGTTAACCAATTTTGATAATTCTTTTTTTATTATAAAATATATACTTCAAGGGTAATTTGGTGAAAGTTTGGTAAGGTTCTGAGCACAGGATCCATGACAAAGTAACGGAACGGAAGGGAACGGAACAATTCTGAGGAGCACGTTAGCGATACTCGGTCGAATCTTTTATTTATAGGTTATTTGGATATTTGAGTCACCTTCCGTAATGTGGTTATGTTTATGTAATTATCATAGTCGAATATTATAATCAACTAGCTACCCACCCCGGCTTCGCACGGGTGCAATACTGATACTAAATATACTACAGAATTTGTTTATATACGACATCACATCGCAAACTTCTAAAATTATCAGTGTTTCTTTACTATATTGTTCATGTTTTATATACACAAACCTTCCCCTTGAATCAAACTATCTTTTAAAAAAAACCGCATCAAAATCCGTTGCGTAGATTTAAAGATATAGGGACAGAGAAAGCGACTTTGTTTTATACCATGTAGTGATGGAACTCCTATACGGCTCGCAGTTAGGGTGCGATATGGGGCAGAATTTCTTACTATCTTTAATCAAATTTTGTGTATGTGATGTGATGTCAAATGATGACGAAATATAGTTGGTCTTTTTCAAAGTTTTTTTGCTGAGTTCGATTACAGCTCTTTCGAGGGATCCTTGTAGTTTACGCCGCGTGACGTATTAAATCCGCATTTTCGAAAGTCTATTTGTGCTTTATTCGCAAGTTTCCTTTGAAATTGTCCTCGAAGTAGTTTCTGACTCATATAAATGGAACGCTTAATCTATCCATATTAAAAAAAATTAGTTAGTCAACATCAGCTTCACTTAAAATCAAAAAATAAATAAAATTTTTACAAAAAGAAAAACCGACTTCAAACAAAACACTATTTTAAAACAAATGAATATGCACGAAAAAGTAAAAAAAATAATTGCGTATTCAACATATTTTTTAGAGTCTTCCTAAGTTAAATGAAATGAAAAATATTAGACTACTTAAAAGTCGATTAACGATTATATCATGTAGTTATAATTATTGTTATATTTGGAGTCGGTGTCAGCCAATAAAACCCTACAGTATATCTATCAAAAAACAATACGAGAATACTTTAACAAATATTTTTTTTACAAATTACCTTTTACACAATAATATACTGGATCAATCAAGGGGCTCGTGTCGCTTCTTTCTTTTGATTGTTGGGGCAAGGGCACCGTGGCTGACACCGGCTCCAAATATACCAATAACTATAACTACATGATATAATCGTTAATCGACTTTTAAATAGTCTAATATTTTCATTTCATTTAACTTAGGAAGACTCTAAAAAATATGTTGAATACGCAATTATTTTTTTTACTTTTTCGTGCATATTCATTTGTTTTAAAATAGTGTTTTGTTTGAAGTCGGTTTTTCTTTTTGTTAAAATTTTATTTATAGGAGGAAAATTGTTATTAGTAATTATCTGGATCTTCGATCTAACCGACTCAAATAATCGGTATCGAACTATTACTCATAATCAAATCGATTCGCCTTATATTTGATGATACATCTTTCGGAGATAATATGAGTTGTTTCGAATAACGTCATCAGCTGCAGCGAATAATTGTAAGATGACCAATATCAACAAATGTCTTCGAGCTGTTTAATTTTTTTTAAAGAAAAAAGAAAAAAAAAAAGACCATAGGTAATAACTGTTCATACTAATAATCTTCTTCTCGTATATTTTATATCTAAGATTATTATTATATATGAGAATAATTTTAAATCATTATAATGTTAGATTCACATCTAATATTATGATCTAGTTTTTTTTTTGTTTCAGTGAAATCCTCTTTTGATGCACATTTTTTGGCATACAATTTCTTGCGTAATTATTAAATTTTACAGTTTTGTAAATTACACCACGGTTAAGATCAATATTTAGATTTTCATATAATTGTAATTATCAAATTATAGTGTCTAAAGTATGTCACTTTAACTAATATTAATAAAATACCCATTATTATTCATAGCGGTTTCTAAATCAAAACGAGCTATGAATCAGATATCACATAGTCCTAGATAGAGTCTACCGATTTCGTGATGTGAATGCTTTTAATTTGAAATAGATAAGCAATAAGATTTCATCTAGATGTATAGAACAAATTTCAAGGAATGATGAATAATTGTTGCAAATGTATCGTCGAGGGAAATTAAATACCTCTCGCGAACCAAATAAGGCCGGAGAGAAAACTCCGTCAAAAAACCCTGCTCAGGAGCTCCTTCTAGATAAGTGAAGAAGAGGTCTTGAGCGGAGATGAGTGTCTGGGTCGAGATACTCATGTCGGGATGGCGGCGGAAGAACCTAACAGTGAGGTCAACGGCGGCACTCAAGTCTTCCAAGAAGATTACGACCTTGGCGTCAGGTGGCAACCGGCCGTAAAAACCATAGCCAATATTTCATACCAATCATGAGACAAAGCACAAAAGTAAAGAGGAATAATGCTAGGGCGTCCCCCTTAAGCGACGTTGGCGAGGATACTGCTAGTAATGCTAGGGCGTACCCCTTAAGCGACGGTAAACCAAGAGATCGAAACATGTTGCCAATGTCCCAAGTTCGTATTGCGACTTGGAATATTGGTTCCATGACTGGACGCAGTACTGAACTAAGTGATATCTTGGAAAGACGCCACATAAATATTTGCTGTGTGCAAGAAACAAGATGGAAAGGGGCTAAATCACGTTACATCGGTAAGGGGTATAAACTTATATATAATGGAAAAGATAATGCTAAAAATGGAGTTGGAATAATTCTAGATCAAAATCTCAGCCAAAACATCGTTGAGGTAAACAGAATTAGTGACCGTATCATAGGTGTAAAAATGGCTTTTGAGAAGCAGGCATGTCTAAATGTAATCTCTGTGTATGCGCCACAATCCGGGTGCTCAGATGCGGATAAACAGGAATTCTGGGATGATCTGAGTGTTTACATAAACACAATACCCACAAAAGAACAAAGACTTATCTGCGGAGACCTTAATGGACATGTGGGCATAGACAGGAGCGGCTTTAGAGGGCATCATGGTGGATTTGGGTATGGGAAACAAAATAATGAAGGAATCACAATTTTAGAATTTGCCGTCCTACAGAATTTAGCAGTAGTAAATACATTTTTCCAAAAAAAGGATGAGCATCTTATAACCTACAAAAGCGGAAACTCCAAAACACAAATTGATTATATTCTTGCCGACAAGTCGAACATAAAGCAATTCAAAGATTGTAAAGTAATACCAGGTGAACCGCTTACAAGCCAACATAGATTACTCATAGCATCGATGAAGCTTAAAAGGCCTATAAAAATACAGACTCCAAAAACTGAGAGAATTAAATGGCAAGAAATCCACTCAGAAAAAGGATCCGCTTTTCAAGAGGGCATCAGAAACTTCATGACGGAAAATCCCCCTGGAAATGATTCTCCCAATACCACTTGGTCGAAATTTGAAAATAGGTGTCTTACTTTGGCGAAGAACGTGCTAGGAATCAGTAAAGGCCCACCAAGAAATGGGAAAGATTCTAAGTGGTGGAACAGCGCTACTAAAGAAAATGTAGCAGAGAAAAAGCGTCGGTTCAAAATATGGCAAGAAACCGGCCTGGACCAAGATAAGGAGCTGTACAAAGAAGCAAAGAAAAATGCCCGAAGAACTGTGGCAATTGAAAAAGACAAAGCCGATGTAAACCTTTATAGACGACTAGAACTAGCAACGGACACTGAAATTTATAAGATAGCAAAGGAAAGACACCAGAACAGTAAAGACATAATTACAACTAAATATATAAAGAATGAGAAAGGAGTATTGCTCACGGATGACAAGGACATATGTAGGCGGTGGTATCACTACTACAATGAACTCCTAAATGAAGAATTCCCACGAAAACCAGAGAAAGTCGAACCAAAAGTACAAGGACCTGCCAATGACATCACCTTAGCAGAAGTTAGAAAAGCTATTTCTAAGATGAAAAATCACAAAGCGAGTGGACCAGACAACATACCAGCCGAAGTTTGGAAAACACTTAAGGACGGGGAGGTATGGCTTTGTGAACTTTTTAACAACATCCTTAAAAGTGAAGTCATGCCTAACATATGGCGTACGAGCACACTCGTTCCCTTCTACAAAAATAAAGGGGATGTTCGGCAATGTGGAAATTTCCGTGGGATAAAGCTGACCTCACACACCCTAAAAATCTGGGAAAGAATCCTGAGCGAACGCCTATCAAATCTAATCACGTTAACCGATAATCAGTTTGGCTTCACACAAGGAAAGAGTACCACCGATGCAATTCATGCTATTAGATTAGTGATGGAGAAAGCCCGTGAAAATAAGGAGAACCTAGTAATGGTATTTATAGATCTTGAAAAGGCCTTCGATCGTGTACCAAGAACCATCATATGGCAAGCCTTGAGAGCACATGGTGTCCCTGAATGTTATGTCCGACTTATTAAGGACATGTATACAAATGTGCAAACGCGGGTAAGAAGCCCAGCGGGCCTTTCAGAGAGCTTTACCATAAAAGTAGGGGTTCACCAAGGCAGCGCCTTAAGTCCATTAATCCAACGTAGTAATGAATTATCTAACTGCTAATATACAAAAACCAACACCGTGGAATCTCTTATATGCTGATGACATAGCCCTGATATCGCATAATCCACAAGAACTTCAAGAACACCTCGAACAATGGAGAGAGTCATTGGAAGCAAATGGAATGCGCATCAGTAGAACTAAAACCGAATGTATGATCTGTAACTTCGACCCAACAAATTCCATCGATACCACCATTAAGCTTGACGGTGTAAACCTTCCACAAGCTAAAACTTTCAAGTACCTAGGCTCAGTTATCTCCGATGATGGGACAATTGAAGCAGATATCCTACACAGGACAACATCTGGATGGAACAAGTGGCGAACGCTAACCGGAGTCCTATGCGACCCTAAAATGCCTATCAGGACGAAGGGAAAAATCTACAAAACGGCAGTAAGACCAACTTTACTCTATGGGTGCGAAGTATGGCCGACAACTAAGGCCCATGAACAAAAACTGCACACAACAGAGATGCGTATGTTGCGGTGGTCAGGAGGAGTTACTCTTAAAGACAAGGTGCGCAATGAATATGTAAGGGGAAGTTTCAAAGTTGCTCCCATATCCCAAAAAATTTCTGAGGCTAGATTGAGATGGTACGGACACGTTATGAGAAGACCGGACGATCACGTGGTTAAGAAGTGCCTTTCCATCGCTACAAAAAAGAGGGGTAGAGGAAGGCCCCAAACAACTTGGATGACAAATGTCCAAAGGGACATGAAGGTGTTGGGACTTCACGAACAAGACGCTCAAGAACGATGCAAATGGCGTCGCATGATTGGGAAAGCCGACCCCGCGTAACGGGATAAGGCGAAGCAGAAGAAGAAGAAGTATCGTCGAAATGAAATATGTCTGTTTTTAATGTAACCGGTGAAGCTAATAAAAATAAGTTTAACAGTAGGTGCATATAATGTGAAAATCTGATATTGTACACATAAAATTAGTTTTTACCATATTGTCGGATATTATAGCACTGTGTGAGTTCATTTGTCAAATCAAATCGCGCGCGCTAACTCGGCTTTTTGTTACAGACCTCTGTCCTTTTTCACAAATCACTTCCATACATTGGAGGAAAGCACACATGTTACACGTCAATAAAAAACATCATATAAATTATGTGCTTTTTTATACAAGTAATGTAGTAAAATATTTATTGCTAAAACAAAAAAAAAGTACTACCATTACCTACAGCAAACATGTTTATACAACTACATAGATTTAGTTGATTAATTAATAAATTAACACTAAACAAAAACAAACATTTTTTCATTTAATTGACTAAAATATAAGCTAAATCCTTGTTATATATTTTAGTATGCCTAGTATGACTTTAGCGTATGTAAATTGAAGATCGTCGGCAAATTCAAGATGACTGTACATCATCACATATTTGTGATAACGACTCTTGTTTGCATTCCATGGTTAAAGTATATATTATAAAAAAAAGTTTTATTAATTAATTAACATACAACATATAATATAACGTTTAAATGATGTGCTATTAGATATTATAATTTGATAATTTTATACAAGTAATGTAGTAAAATATTAATTTCCAATAGCACAAAAAGTACTGGGCTATGTCCATAAATATAACACGAACTAACGCTTGGTATGTGAAGCAAAATTGCTTTCAATTATTTTGTAATTAATTGATATGGCTCAAGCAACACCTATTGAAAGTCGGCGCCACTATGTGCCACATTCACACACGTGCTAACTACTGAGCGCAGTTTCAATTCAAACACATGAAAGGACCGAGCGCGCGAACGAAAAACAAGTTTTCTTTTTTTATCAGATACTGTTATTAAATAAGGTTCAATGTATTTAAATTCAGTGATAAAAATAAACTGTAAAGTGGAGAAGGAAAAAAATTAACGAAGTATTTATATCTTTGAAATACATATGTAATATATTATAAAAACCAACTCTTCTCGCGACTTCACGCTCGTTCTAATTTAACAAATGTTATTGTTCAGATCGCAGTTTCGATTACTACTTATTAATTCTGTATTAGGCAGTTTTGTGATATTAAGTCGTTATTAAGAGACAGCAGACATGACAGTGGAGTGGTGGCATAATTGAGGACATTGCAGTGTGACTTTATAATCTATCTGCCAATGAAAGTCCCATCAAAATCGGTAGAGTTGTTCACGGATTTAGCCGGAACGAACAAAATGACGGACAAAAATTGTAAAAAATATTATATGGCAACCTGTATACATACATACATACGTACTAAACATCATACTATATTTCGCGAGTCCAGAATATATTTACTAGATACTTGTATATGAAGCTATTTGAAGTGTATCCTCACAACCCATCATGTACCCAGTTTGTCTTAAGTATGGTAGGATATAATGAACTAACGGTAAGGAGAGAGGTAGCTCTGGTAATATATGTTTTTAAGGTTTTGAGAGGTGTAGTCTATAATGCTAATGTCCTTAGCCAGTTGAGTCTGTGGGTCCCAGATAGATGTGTGGCAGAGACATCGACCGTCGTTTCTAGCCGAGCCCACCGGACGAACCAATGCCCACCGGGAGAAACAAATTGCTCAAGGAAGCACCACTAACGTGCACGTTACGTACTCTCAATGCGATAGCAGACAGAGCGGATTTGTTTTGTTGCAGCCTGAGTGAACTCACAATAATTGCTGCATGGAATATATCATACACAATTTAGTATTATATTATAACATGGATAGATTTTAAATTTGTTTTTTTAAAGTATGTAATATCGAATTTGGACACAATCCTGTAATTATATGTATACAGTGTCGCATTATAAATAAATAAATATGTATTTCGTAAAAAGTGGTTATTTTAATATTACAAACATATACTCCAAATTTATTATACGTATATAGATTGAGTATTTTTATAATTAACATAATATTATATAACTACTAAACCTATAGGATTATAGTTACAAGAGAAGTGATCGGCTGTGTCGTCATGTCATAATATTTGATAAAGTGTGATCCAACAAATATCGAACAGTCTATTCGTGGAAAGGGCACGCTGTACAATCCATTTTCCGTGCCTTTATAAATGGAAACATAGGTCAGTGTGTTACATTCTCAATTAACGGTATTTGCTTAAAACTTTAAAGACATCGAAACCTTGATTAGGTTATTTAATGTTTAATAATAATAATGGTTATTTGGACATTAATCATAAATAAAAAATAACCAATAAAATAACTCTCGAGGTATTCGAGTTATCGATATAGTATTATGTAGAGATAGCATTAATTATTATTTTATAGAATTCTCCTTTATTAAAGTGCATATGTGTGTATAGTTTGGAATATATTAAATTTCATATTTTTTGTTACAGGTAACGAAGCAGAATTTGAAGAATCATGACACATAGATTTTTTGGATCATAGGGATTCAATATAAGTAAAACGCCCCTTATGCGTGTTAAACAAAGAGAAGAGTCAAATATTATTTTTTATTCTCGATTACAAAAAAGTACTTGTCCAATTCACATACGGTAGAAGTGAATTTAAATGCTTTTTTTGTCTCTTTGTCGTGACGCATTTTTGTTTCGATTCTAATGAGTTTTACTTTATAAATAATAAAAAAGTATCTCAGATCATCAATATACAAGGAATATAGATATTATACTATCACCATACATAAACTTCTTGATTAGAAGTTATAGCTTCGATCTCAGTAGACCCAGTATCCTGTGATTCCCTCAAGTCCCGAAATGACACGGTAATATGCGCAAGCGATACCACGATGTGTAATGTTATACTTATGACTTTCCTTGATGTTCAAGCTGTCATACCGAATTTCATCAAATTCAGTTGAGTGGTTTAACCTTTAAAGCGTTACATACAAACAAAGGTAACCCACCTTCGCATTTATAATATAAGCATAGATGAAAATTTAACCGACTAATTTATTTAAAAATAATAATACCGATAAAAATGTTTTACGCTGCGAAGTTTATTTGTTTGTTGGAGTACGCCAAACACAGGATCTAATTATCTGATTTAAATATATTTTTTCGAGTCTAATAGCGGTTCGATTCAGAATCAGAGCAATAACAGATAGCGGAGGTTAAGAATGTTGACAAATTACGATCGTTTCCTGAAACTTAATTGTTCGTAAACTCATAACTCTTTAAATCCTTGTTATTTTTAAAATACAGGACTGGTGTCTGAATCCAGAGACGTGACTTAACGGTATGTGAAATTATTATCAAAAAATTGTATACATGAATTCGAGTTGAAAGTATCAGGAACGTTAAAGTTTTAATTGCATCAAAAATATTCTGTATCAAGTTCCTGTTCTTGGAATTTCGTTTGTAGATTCGGATATGCAAATGGATCAGACGTGGAATGGAAACCCTGTTTTTTTGGAACACGTGCTCATCAAGGATTTAAATAAGGTTACACTACGTGAGTTTTTTTTTAATTCATATAAGGAACGTGTGGTCCTTCGCACGAGTGCTTTTTATTAATAAAAATAATGAAATGTGTGCTTAGGAGGCTGATATTACGTAGGTAGATTATTGTATTTTATAAAGTAAAGTAAAGTAACAGCCTGTAAATTTCCCACTTCTGGCAGAAGGACTCCTCTTCCATTAAGGAGAGGGTTTGGAACATATTCCAATGTGCCAATGCGGGTTGGTGGAATGCACATGTGGCAGAATTTCGATGAAATTAGACACATGCAGGTTCCCTCACGATGTTTTCCTTCACCGCGTAGCACGACATGAATTATAAACACAAATTAAGCACATATATATAGTGGTGCTTGCTGGGTTTGATCACGCAATCATCGGTTAAGATGCACGTGTTCTAAAAACAGGGCCATCTCAGCTCATCTGTATTTTATAATGAGAGGTTATTATTTATTCATTTCAATACAAAAAAATACGTTTAGTCGTAATTTTATTGTGTAACTTAGATCGAAGTTTGTCCATGACTTATGGATTCATATTTGTATAATTTCAACTGCCAAGGTCAACGCTTTATTGTTTCAGACAGATATCCGTCTATCCGTTTTTTAACGAACGATGCTTTGTTTGCCCTTTATAATGAATCGATGATATTTTTTAAAATTTTTATTCGAATGAGTGTACGAGACAATTTTAATCCATATCAACCAATAAAGCTTATATATTTATCTATACTACGTATTCATGTGCTTAATTTGTGTTTATAATTTATCTCGAGTTCAGCGGTGTAGGATAACATCGTTCGAAACCTGTCAGCATATGTCTAATTTCACAGAAATTCTGCCACATGTGTATTCTACCAACCCGCATTGGAGCAGCGTGGTGGAATGTGTTCGAAACCTTCCCCTTAAAAGGAGGCATTCGACTAGCAGTGGGAAATTTACAGGCTATTGTTGTGTATAGTCATTAAACGTGTAAACTGTACGGGTATACGGGTACACCCCTCTACATCAAATTATCAGCATTACTGTTCGCGTTTACAAGATGTCTTAATAATACAATAATACAAAGTAGTGTTATTTTTTAAGTTTATTTTATTTAAAATTTTATATATGAAAAGAATTTGCTCATACGTTGTTCACAAATTTTATGAATAAAATAATGTTGCGTTAAGTCTCGCTATTCTGAAAAGGTAGTATAACTTTATGCAACTACAATAAGAATTTCGATTACAGATTCTAAAAATATCCTGAAAAACTCAGAAGATACCCATTTAGCTGTTGTCGAAAAAAATATCCACACAAAAATACATGACAGCTTTATAAAGCTGTATGCCCAACGTTAATCTTCTTAGGCAAGCTTTACTTTTTCTGTTAGCTTTTCGCCGCTATACTGGTTGGTGATTGACGCGCTTACAAGCTCGATTAATGCATACGAATTTCTATAGGTGGCTTTTATGAGATCTACGGATTTGAATAGGCTCCGAGTGACACATCACTGCAAATACTTATTTAGTGACGCTTAATCAATGTATTTTATGTTGATCGTATCAACGGCTATTTTTTCTGCTGATAATTAAATGCTGATCTCCAATAAAAAATGCATATCTCATTTTGTGGAGAGACACCAAATCAATTGAATAGAAATACATAATGTTATTAAATTTGAAAGAGAAACAATATAATTTTGATTGTTAGAAGGAACAGTGAATAAGATCTTTTAATAAAAGACCTGTTTAATCTTCAGGTGCGAATACATTTTTAAACACATGTTAACACTGTTTTAAAATCTTGCGATATGAATAAATGTCAACATACTCTAACATTTTCAGTCGACGACCTTGAAAAAGTTACGGCGACCTTTCACGTTATACTTCTGTTACAATGGAATGGTAAGACCATGGAAATGACCTTTCCATAGAACAGCTCATTCATAAATATTGAATATTTGTTTTTATCATCATTGAATAATGAAAATAACATTAATTTTCTTTAATTTGAATTTTATGTTGAACTATTTTTTTATTTCATTTCTACTTAAAAATAAATTAAAGTACAATGAAAGTAGCTATTATATAATGATATAAACCTTTATTTTGATAAGTTAATGCTATGAAAACAAATTGTTTGATACTTAGCCTCAATCAGAAAAAATCGTTTAAGAGCTAGCCGATACGCATTAGTCAACACGTCACTCACTCAAGATGAATTTAATGATGAAACGAGCATTTAATTATAAAAACTGTCTTTTTAATTTGAACAATGACCCAAAATCCATCATATTTTTTATTAATCTAAACCTGGAGCCAAGCTCTACCAACAAATTAACCAATAGCAATATTGGCGTTAGAGTTTTTCCTTGTGTAAAAATCCATGTAATAGTGACCATATAATAGTAATAAAATGCCATTTTGTAAATTCAAATCTTTTGTGAAAAGCACATTGTTAAAAAAGGCATATTATTGTATACAAGATTTTATAGGTGATAAAAAAGCGTGGAGTTAATGTTGGATGAAAAACCCGTTGACTTCTAAGCAGGATATATTAATTTAAATAATTGTATTTAATTAACATGACTTTGTGTTATTAAATGTTAAAAAAAGTAACTACTGAGTTTCTTGCCGGTTCTTCTCGGTAGAATCTACTTTCCGAATCGGTGGTAGCTTCACATAATTGTAAAATGACAATTCAAAAGTGCTTGTAAAAGCCTACTTGAATAAAGTTTATTTTGATTTTTTTTTTACCAAAATTTATAGTTAGTTATTTGTATAGAACGTGTATATACTATATGCGCATCTTAAATTATGCAAATAATAACAAAATTATTGAGAGAACAGTTCAGAGAGGTATTGAACGAAAACGATTACACGTAATAAATTAAAAAAAAAAACTGTAACCTGTCAGAGAAAACATTGAATAACGATAAATTGAAAAAAGTCTTTTAATTTTACTATTGTTTTATAAAATCCAATTGTGCTTCATATTCACCGAAAGTTGTGTATTTTAATGATCAAATAAATCTCCTTGCATTTTAACTTTAAATATTTAGAGATGTTTTAATAAACAGTCTAAATCAGTAAAGAAATTCATTTTCAAACAATGTGTTATTTATTATTTTCACGTAAATAATAAATTAAAAAGAAACACAAACTTTTGTCTCATTTAAAACGTTTTTAAATGATGGTGATGTAAAGCATCTGCCTTTAATTCTTAAATCATGTCATTAAGACTTATCTTAGATTAGTAACAAATTTATTTAATACTTATTACATCTACGACACACATCTTGAATTGTCATTTCACTTACTCTTTACTAAATTTACCTAAGAGAGAGTAGTACAAGTAATATGCCGATATAGATTAGAAAACGCAGATATGACCAAAGAGTAAGATATGTAATATATTTTTTTTTTATGAATTTTGTATTTTAAAAATCGGATGGTAAAATAAAACGATACAATTAAAAACTACTATTTTCTGTTCAATTATTAATATTTTGTTCTCAGTTAATTAAATTTATTATTGCTCAAAGGGCGACTTTATCATTTTGACTTTGTAAGTATAATCAAAGTGTTTAAAAAGCAACTCACTAGATTAGTAAAAATACATAATACATTGTAAATAAAGCCTATTAGTTAAAGAGAGAATTTACGATTTTAATTGGATATATTCATGTTCACTGAAACTAAGTAGTCTTCACCGCAGCTATCTACCTATCGAAAGGAATCGAAAAAAAAAAAAATATTCTTAAAAAAGTCTTTGATTAATTTTCTTGAAAAAGGTTACTTCAACAATTTATTCACTTAACGCCATTATAATTATAACCAATAACGAATCAAATAATTTCACTATAATACCGTCAGAGACAAGCAGGAAAAAGATAAAAACTATTGTGACACATCTGCGTGATCGTCTAGGCTTAATCACTGAACTAACCTTCCTCCCTTCCCGCTTTCTTTCCCTTTTCCGTTACTGTGACATAAATTTAATTTTGAACAGCTTGTCTAGTTGTATACATATACATATACGTCCATGATGTTACACATACAAAAGGGAACAATCGACCATGTTATAACGATTCCAATATATTATATGTTCAGTAGCTTATACGAGATTGTGACCTACTACTAAAAAAATAATTATTTTCTATATAAGTAATACCAAACGTTGAATTTTAATTAGTTAATAATAATTATTAACCGACTTCAAAAAAAGGAGGAGGTTCTCAATTCGTCGGGGCCTTTTTTAACAATAAGCATTATTAACACTGACGTTGGTTTTGATTTGCGTTGCCTAGGTAGTGTCATAATTCGACGTTTAAAAAAAAATCGTTAGTTATTTGACAGCAAGAGGTTTACATTAAAATACATATCAATGAATGTTTACTATGGTAAGTTAGTTTCAAAAAGGTGAGGTTTTCGAGATCGCAAAAAGCTTACAATAAGTCTTTGAAATAATGCATTTGGAGACACCGTGAGAAGTATATGAAAAAGTATTATCGAATAGGGTTAATGACGTTAAAACAGAATCATGTATTCGTCAGTGCGTGCAAATCTTGAGGAACACCCAACCACATCAATTCGAAATACATTTGAAATGCAGAGTTTGTGTGATGTGAAATGATTTTTTTCACAATCACTATTAAAAGATTTTGAAACTTTATGCGTATAAAGTTCAGTGGTCTCAACAGCTAAATATAGAAGAGTGATTCTGGTTTAGATTTTGTCACAACGACAGTTGGATGGTGATTTGATTGATCACTTCTTTAATCTACAAAATTGTCATATTTGGAGTTCTGAAATTTTAAGAGTTATTGTTGATGCTATCAAAAAGAGACTTTTTCGTATGAATTTTGGGTTGGAACCATCATTGGACCATTGTTCTTTGAGCATACGGTTAGCACCATAGTCCGAGTTCATTTTGATGAAAAGGTTAACCAAGCAAAATCACACAGTCAAAAAACTATGCCAAACTTGCTAAACCGCATTTTAGAACTTAAGCAGAGTTATATAGTCATCTCGTACCAAAAACATGTCTTTTCCACAGGACGGTGCAACATGCCAACATTTTTAGGGGGGTTATTTTAGTCATAACTAAAAGCTAGCAAAGCCTTAAAAGATGGAATTCAAAGTCTCACTTAAATATTGCAAATTGGTGCAATAGTTCTTGAATATTTCTTTAAAAGAGTATGTTTGTACCGCCATTTTTTTGTTAGTAAAGGCATTTTTCCAATCTCTTATTTTATAAATAATCTCATTATATGTACTTTATTGTTCGATAAATCTTTTAAATTTATGTAGCATATATTTACATGTGTATATATTTTATTTAAAACTCAAAACAAGAGTTCTTATTGGAAGACACATTGGTATTAGATTAGAAGGTAGTTTTGAAAGAACGTAGCATGTCTGAAGATACAATGTCCTTCGACTTACGTCGTAAATTGAAATGCTTTGGCCTAGCTCATAAACTTTATTAGCTGAAATTTAAAATTATTGTATTCGTGACTTACTATTTGCGTTTCTGCGTTTATTCTGTATACATTATTTTTATTTAAAGAAACAGTTATATAAATCTCGATGTGAATTTGTTAACTCATAATACCGTAAGTAGGTACTATTATTCGTATAACCTCAATAAAACTGAAATTTGTCCGTTTACCGCTAAAATGTTCGCTTTTGTCCACTTATTTTGTGAATAATGCCCCAGCCAGTGTTGGAATACTTAGCATCGGCATTTCGTGCGTCGTTTAGTTTTGAGGCCAATTGGAGGGTAGGGCCAAATTGGCTCGATCCTTTGGCTCTGAATGGAGATGTGGATCTCTGTTTCGCGGATTTGTTTTGATTAATTCCAGCCAATTCCACAATCACACAATTCTTATGGCATTTTTGTTTCGCATAATTACTCTGTGGAACCATCTTTGTTTCTAATTAAAATAATCATTATTATTTTTTTCATACATATAATATATTTGCACTTGCTGCATCTCCATTCACATTAACTAGTTTTTCATAATAATTAAACGTTATAGCTTGTAAATTTCCCAATGCTGGGCTAAGACCTCACCTCCCTTTGAGGAGAAGGTTAAGAGCATATCCCAACACGCTACTCCAAAGCGGGTTTGATTCACGTTTGGCAAAATTTCGTTGAAATTAGATACATGCAAATTTCCTCATAATGTTACTTTAACGCCGAGATCGTAAACACAAATTATTAATTCAGTGGTGCCTGCCTGGATTTGAACACGCATTCATCGTTTAAGATGTATGCGCTCTAACCACTGGGTTATCTCAGATCTAATGAAAATAAACCTTATTTCAACTTAATATTCACTTGTGAGTATAGTAAATACTGTCATTATTTTCAAACTATCGATAATGACTAATTCATGGTTCTAATTCTCTTTAGATACCTAAGTGTAGATATTTATGATACAGTTTAACGGATTATATTAAGCGCCAGAATAGTGTTCTGAGGGCTTATGCGAATTCGATTTGAATTATAGGTATTTCCTAGTATTATAGACAATCATGATAGCTAGACTTATGCAACTTGCATACGCTTTGTCGGATTTGTTCATGTTATTAGTCATTACTTTTCTCTTAAGGATCTTAGCGTATCATTACATAGACTTTAATCTTAGCTATCTATGAATATCCTGTATAACTCCCACTGCTGTCCTAATGTCACCACGATTTTTAAACGCCATATTATGTTCTTCACGAAGATATCCCTTAGAGTTACAACCACAAATTAAGCAAATGGAAATTCAGCGGATTTATTCTGGGAATAATTGGTAAGGATTCACATCATCTAAGACTTGGGCAATCTTGTTTGGTTTGTCAATATAATACACGAGAAATATTGTAATCAGGCTTGTAAGTTTCAGAAATTGGGACCTTTATATTAATAATTTATTTACATTCCCTAGTTTGAGTCTATTGTTTAAAATAATATACAAAGCTAATATACAGTTCATGTTTGTATTGCCTTCAACATAAATCTAGTATGGAGAGAGTAAACTTTGTTATATCCTATTTCTTGTGGTCTTTGTTCTAAGATATAATTGCAATACAATAGGAAACAAAGTTTTGATAACTTACTTTGAACTAATGTAGATTTCAATGAAATTACTATCAAGTCGTATAATTGATTTGAAATAGATTTCGTTTATAAGAATTTTATTTTGAAGAGATTCAGTACGACCCGCTTAGGTTATCATCCAGCTATCATTTAATGAGCCATGAAAAAAAAATTATACGTATTTTAATCAAATAGGCGTTTGTCTTCCATCACACCTGATGGTAAGTGTAGATAAAGACTAAGGTGTTACACCCATCTAACATAAACCTGTTAACTCTACTCTTAAAGGCTCCGGAGTTCAACTTATTAGGAAAAATAGACGCAGGCAGGTTGTTCCAAATCTTGGCGACTCTCACAAAAAATGCTGTCATATCGTTTATTTCGACTTTTGGGTATCTCTTTCGATTAATTGTGAGTTACCAACAATTGTAATTAAGTAATTATTGTATAACATTTTTGTTAGTTACCGACTCAAGAAAGAAAAAGTAAACAAGGAACATTTTTATCACCGACAAATAATTCTGCGAATATTCTTTCGTAAGCGCAGATTAGTGCAATGGACATTCATATTATGTGATATTGTTATTTGTTTCGAAGGATTTTTGAATAAAATTTCACGGTGGGATAAGTGGCTAAAAGTTTTTATATTGGAACAGTTTTTATCTTTCGTCCTACAGTTCATATGTTTTTCATATAAAAATAATACAAGTTAAGCGTTTCCCTGTTTCCTAATTGCGTGTTTATAAAAATACATAAGCATAATATTTATCGTCTTTGAGATTGCGTAAATAAACCGTGTACTCACGAACAGGCGTCAATATATTAAATGAAATTCTTACACGTGGAAGTTCTTATATATTTGCTCAGACGAAGTCACTTTTATTTGACTCGCAATGTAATATTTTTATGTTTGCCTTATATTATTGAAGCATAATTAAAAGTTTTCCATACGTAACCCTAGATATTTTAGATATTAAATTGAAGCAGAGTTCATAAAACTTAATATTCGCTTTTTAAAAGACACTTTAAGCCTAACTGACAATTGACCAATTTTAGAAGTTCATTTTTGAAACAAATTATTTTATTTAATAGGTATAAAATTACAACTTTTTGTTTATTACAAAATTGTCAAGTAGATTGTATTACACCAGAGTCAAAGCAAATCAAAAGCAACTCATCTGCTAGCAAGTCAAATTAAATGATTTAAAAATATTATTTCCATAAAATCTTCGGATTTCATAAAATCTCTTAAAAAATATTGATATTTATAACCAAAAATATAATGATAAACTTAAGCCTATGCCGAACCTAATTTAAAAATCATTAAAAGCAGTTCATACAATCGAGGAATATACCAAAGACAACCTATTTTCCTTTAATGAATACATTCTTGGTAACAAATATCTTTAGTTTTCTGCGTAAGTATTATATTGCAGATTTCCTTCATATTCCATTTTCTTATTAGCGATGATATTAGCTACTGTTAAAATTACATAAAGGAATATAGTAGTAACATATTGTCAGATCGTTTTGTTATTATGAATCTATTAATGAACAAGTTATCTTCAAAATCGACCCCGAGAATGTCTGAACATTTCCCGCTATTTGTATACTTTTGGATCTGATTAATTCACGCCCACTATTTATTATATTCAACATGTGTGCTAGTAATAAAGCTAACGCTGTTTGAGAAAGAATCGTCGGTCTGGCCGTTTTCGTTTTCATTGCGATCAAGGCGTGAAATTGTTTGTTGCGACCAAACAAAGATCCTTTATTTTTATTACAGCTCTCATTGTGTGGTCGCAAAGAGCAAGACCTTTACATTACAGAGTATATGTTATAATAAAATTTTGAAAATAACATATATGCTTATGAATTGCAGAGGCCTGAATAATTATAATTTTCCACTGGAAGCTGTGATTGAGAGAGTATTTATTAGAAGCACGGGAAACATAAACAGTTAATAACTCCTATTAATTGGTTTATAGTGGTCATTATAATGGATATTTAATATTTCTCACAGTGCTATTTAGCCACCAGAGTAGTCTTCACCCAGTTAAATCTTAGGAATCAAGCTAATTTTAATGTGAAAATTTTAATTAACAAGGTGTACCTATATGCTATAATACATAATGACACATGCCAGTGTAAGTCACAGTTAGCATGAGATTTTCCGAAATCAAACGCTGTATACCAGAAAAATTACATAAAATCTTTAATATTCAATTTACATAATTATATAATTAAAATTCTCGCCAGTTTATTTACAAGTTTCTAAACTAATCGTGTTCAAACCAACAGACCGACAGACACGTTGGAATATTTTATATTTTAACGAAACCTACTAATGCGATTAAAACTGATGATTCTGCATTCCGCTTAATTTATAATAGCTGTTCCAACAGTGTTTGTTTTGCATATTTTAGGAGAGCCAATTCATTCTAAACATTTCATGCATGCAATTAGCTACAGCGATGGTATGCTATTAATAATATGTATATATTTTTAAGTGATTTCTATTTACGATAACAGTAATCGAGTATAAATATTTAAAACTTATTTAAAGTTTTAAAATGATTTTTAGTATATTTTAGTGTTACTCTTCAAACACTTTATAATTGTATATTTATTATACTTTTATAACTCGTTTGTCTGGTGGCTTCCTTAAATAGATTCAAATTGTGAATTTGTATTCCAATCTTGAGACGAGCAAATAAAAATTATTGGGTTTTCCATATGAAATTCGGTGTCACAATTCTTTAGTCTGCCACCGGCACTCCGGGCTCCGGAAATTGCCTTTTTAACAATATAAATTTTCGTTTTTTTAATTAACTGACGTTTTTGTACTTTCATGATTGTTTTTAAGAAGCCTATCAGCGTTTTATCGGCTACTACAATCAGTAAATGAGGGTAAACCAATATGTACGTACTGTAGACAATACAACAATCAATAATCAATTACAAAATATAAACATGAAATTGATAGCAACGGCAAAGTCTTGTCGTGTTATACAATATACGCAAGTCTTGTAAAATAATTGAAATTCCTGAGATCAAATAATCACTTCAAGACTGAATTATTAAGACGTCCATTGCGAGTAAAGAGAACGAGTTTAAGAATACATCCAGTTATTTGATTATATACAGACTTACAATCCACATAAACTTTCCCAATTTTCATATTTGAAAAATAAAATTATAAGATTCTTATCAGAGTCATAAACTTACTATTTCACACACTGTTCGTATATTTGGTGACAGCAAGAACATCGTAGTCGATATTTTACGATAGTCTTTATCGTAAAATGTCAAAAAGGGATCAATGATTCACTAAAATAATTATAATATTTGAAACGATCGGCAATTCATTCTAGCATTCCCTCAAACGTTTACGCGGAATTCGTATAAACATTTTTAATATACAAAATTGCTTCAAACAGATAAGATTCCTTTCGGAAATTGGTTTGTTCAACAAAGAACTAGCTATCGAGAGATTCTCATAAACGGAATGTGTAATCAGGTTCTATCGGAACCCTTTCAATTTACATAAAACGGGAATATAAATCTGTATGAAAAATCATTATCTTTCAAGTGCTTCTTAAAATTTAAATTGTTAATCGGCTATATTTCTATTACAGTTACAGTAAAATAGTATAACATACGACAAAAAATAATATCTACCCTACTATTACAGTCCTTATGGAATCTGTTTGAGTCTTCAGAGGGAATGGGCTCATTAATAAATCTATATTTCGAACAAATATCAAATTAAATCAAAATAATATTTATTCAAGAGTGCTCTTTTAAGAAATATTTATCATCATGGATTAAATGTAAAGCTTCCACCAAATCAGAATGTAGTCATTCACATTTCATAGTAGTCAAAAACGATCGAAAAAAATAAAGAACATAATATTGGCTTATTAAAAAATAAATAATATATGATGAACAATATGACTTGTTTCTTCCTTCCGTTTGACTGGACTGGTATGAATTATTTATAGATGTGTGAACGCGACTCGATCAATATTAGCTTCACATATGTTTTTAGTCAGGTTTGTATTGCTTTGTTTATTTAATAGATCATCTGTTTTTTATTATTGCTTAAATTTATTGAAATATTGCCTAAATTATTAGTATAATTTACAGAATTTAATTGAGAGATTTATTTATGTGTGTATTATTAAATTTATTAAGATTTGACAAACTTAAATTTGCATTGGCTTCTTCGATAATATGTTAATTTT
This sequence comes from Vanessa cardui, assembly GCF_905220365.1. NCBI lineage: Eukaryota > Metazoa > Arthropoda > Insecta > Lepidoptera > Nymphalidae > Vanessa > Vanessa cardui. The sequence continues at coordinate 8,716,664 of NC_061135.1, forward strand.
GTTCTATAATAAAGCCAAATGAATTCATTCTTCGGAGATGCAACCTCAACGTTATTTTATGTTTCATAGAAAGCAAATATCATATTTAAGTTTAAAGAAACTCGACAAGAGCATAAAATGCAGCACTTGAGAAATATATAGTCAGGAATATTTTGTAGCTAGTCACACACACGGCTAGCTAGTTTCACCCATCCTTGGGAATTATATTGTCTGATGACGTATCTGAATGCGTCATCATCAATAAAATAGTCTGGTCTGCTGTTGACGCAAAATTATTAAGAATAGTTGAGGGAATTATTTTGGTCATTTACATAAGACCGTTCATATTACGTTTTATTACCTTGTATCAAAAAAAGATTTATCGCTTATGTACGATCTGAGCTCATAGTATCTCGATTTAATTTCTAAACACTATATCATAACAGACATAAAATGTATATGACCGAGTTACTATGTTTCAAGGTCTTTTTTTGCGCAATGAAAACTCGGAAACTCACCAGGGTTATCAGGGATTCTTACTAACTAAAACAAATGCAATGGCTGTCTTTGTTACGGATCGGAAAGGCTACGGGACCGTGTTGGAACATTATCCGTAGACCCTCCGGTGTCATACATGGCTAAGATGCCTACTCGGCTTGACTTGAAGCCTTAACACGTTTCATGCGGAGCGAGGTCTTATACGCCTCGTATGTATCACCCTTGCGGTGCGTCTAAGAAAAACATAGACTTCTCTATCGCGCGGAGGCCGTAACGTCTATTTGATATAATGTAACAAAGTTAAAAGTATATTCATATAATGCCTATTAAAAATTATGCTATGGTGTACCTAGCCTACCTGCTTCAATACGGGGTCCTTTTGACTGAAGAAATAAAATTCGATAACATCACATAATTATATCACATAGAGGTTTAGTTTCTTATACGTTACAGGATCTAAAAAGCGTCGTGTCGATATTATGATAGTTTTCATACGAGGTCTGAAACGCGACGTATCGCAGGAATAAAATTTAAATTACTTTGATACACACATGTATCTACATCGTACACAACTATCTTACTTTAAAGATTTCTCACGTAAACATTTTTGAATATTCTCATGAATATGTAACGTAGGTTATCAAGAAGTTGATCGAAGACCTCTTATGAACCAAACCTTATTAGTTATTCTCTTCCCATAGTAACTGTTAGAAGTTAGTGGCAACTTTGGGTTAATTAGAGATCTTAGTTCCATTGTCAGGTAGTTCATTATAGATTCTGAGACTTGGAGTTGTTTCATTCGTTGTTTAATTATGTAATATGGGTGACAGTGACCCGTAGATATAAGTGGCAAAACTATTTTAAATTAAAGACCATCGACCTTTTGCTTATATTAAAGGATAACTTGAAAGTATTATTACATTAATAATGTATGGTAGTGAAAGGTCATTGAACCCAACCTTAATTGAAGGGTATTAAAATTATAATATAATAAGTAACTTTTTTCGTGTTCCAAATTCAAACAACCTAGGTTTTTGTATTCGTTACAAGTGGTCTTACAAACATTCAATGTCATTACAAATTATAACAAAATATGTGGCAACTTATCGCATTTTATATTTAAATCGGCTATTAATATAATACGTGTAATTGTGCGATGTTGAATTCTAGAAATCACAGTTTTATGTCCTGGAAATTTATAAAACTCTTATAAATTAATTGGTCTTTGTTAATGCGTTCTATCTACCTGACCATCGAATATCTTAATTTATTATTGGGAAGTACCATAAATTTATGTAGATTGTCAGATTACACACAATGCAGATCAGCAGTCTAATTATTTGTTCAAATACTTAACGCTAATTCAGTATCGATCATTCCGGCCAATTAAAATATTAACACTGCTGCAGGTTAGTAAAATAATTGTGTCATATCGACAAAATCGTGTTGCACCTGCGGCAAAATATTAACTTATTAAAACTACTGAATTGGTTTTGATTTTTTTTAATAATGAGCATTTTGTCATAAAAAATATTATATTTTTCAACCTATTCAAAGATATAGAGCGTGGAAATAGTACTGTTGACCCGCTTCGACGAAGAAGACCAGGGATAAGGCATCTTTACTACTCTTCGCCTTCCACTATAAGTGTCGCTGGGGTTAGGGCCTCTGTGCCTTGAGAACCCTCTAGGTATTGAACGCCCACAGAGGTGGGTCTACCGTCCGGACGTCACAGTAGTTTCCGAAAGCGATTCCGATACGTCCTCCGAAAAGATGGAGTGGGTACCGCTAGTTTTATACTAGGTATTTCGGCGCCATCAGCGCCGGCGATCCCCACACACCCAGTAACGGGTAACGCATTTTTCCAGCGGAAAAAATTCTGTCTGGCTTAGTATGCATACGAGTACAGCCATGATACCATTAACATTAGGGCTATGTGTGATATAGCGTTCTCTTATGAAAGGTAATTAAGCGAGCTTTATTAAAGGCACAAGGGAGACATCGTATTATCTCGTAAAATTTTGGACAAATAAGGTATTAAAATGACAATTTATACTTTGGATATAAAATATTTAACTGCAATCATGTTTGGAATAATTAATTTATACATACCATGGGAAATTGCTTTATTAACCATTAGTGCCAGTATATTTGCCGTCACCATTAACCTATATTAAGTGAACATAAAATGTCCCTTAATCTGTGTACATGTGCTCGTAATAAATGTATCAGGATACCTTTTAATCCATTTCATATTAATTATATTAGAAGGGTGAAAAGATAATTAAGTTAGGACTTAAAAATACTTTGTTTAGCAACGCTTGTCAGATTTATTTTATTATAATGTGTAAATATCAGATGGAAATAATAATTTCTTAAGTGGATTTTGAATGTAGACTTTCAAAATCGGTCCGAATATGTGTATGAAATACATGCAATAATATTAAATTTGTATTTTTTGAAGTCTAGCCTTTGTGAAAACCAAGTCTTCAGGTCATTGAACCAAAGAGTTCGATTGCGTTTTTTATCATTGTGTGTAAATATAAACAAGTCGTAGAGCTTATGTACATAAGTTTGTATGTACATTCGTAATGTTTAATGTCGCCTCGTACATGGCATGTACTAATGATCATATTAACTCCAAGCTAATTTAATCTAATGAGATGTAATATAATGAACGATGAATTAGATTTCGTTTAAATTTTATAGGCAGATTTGTTTATAACAAAATTCTGTCGAAACGTCAATGACGTTTATTTTTATCAACGGCTACCAATAGAGAATTTTAATTTGATGCCTCTCAACAAAACCTAGATATTTAGATCAACATTGAGGTCACAATTTTATTACAATTAACATTAATAATAATAATAAATAGCTTTATTGCACCCAGAAAATAAACAAAATACAAGAAAATAGCTTAAAATCAAAATCACTATAAAAGTATGCAAAGGGCGGCCTTATTACTAAGTAGTGATCTCTTCCAGGCAACCCTACTGAAAGAGACTTACAAGAGATAACATAGTGGGCTAGTGCATTAACAATTTAAAAGTAAATATACATACAAACAAAATACGATAGGCAATACAACAGTCAGGTGTGAGCATACTTAGCTGCTAGTAGTGAAAGAGTTAGAGGAGGTTTAATTTAGTGACAGGTAATGCAATTTAACACGGGTTTTAAATAACTGAAGTGTTGGAGACTGACAGACTTGAGTTGGTAGTGCATTCCACAATCTAACCGCCGTTGCCGTGAACGAATTCATGTAGGAATGGGACACATTAACATTATCGGAATCTAAAATATAATAAAATGTGTTTTACTTTTATTAGCGTTCAAGCAAGTGTAATGTAATTTTATTATTATTTTTCAGTTATAAATATTTTAAAAAGCAAAGAATGATGATTTGGTTGAATCGAAATTCAAAGATAACGTTTAATTGAATTGGTAATCTTGATACTGAAGATTTAATTCATCGATTGATTATATATTTCATAGTCGTACGGCGTACTTCGTAGTTTCATAGGATTCGTACTTGTTGTTTAGGATGAGATTAAAGTCTAAGCTTATTCGGGATCTATTAATCCCAAACCAAGTTTCGGCCTTAACCTAATTGATACAAATCCATTATAAGCCCACGAGAGGTCGTTCATTCCACATTACTAGAACGTTGGAAATCTAGAATTCGATGTAATTGTTATCTGATAGAATCTATACTCCTTTTTTTACTTTGCACGCTACGACGGTTCCTAAACATTACTACCATAAATTATTTCTCCTGCAGTTTCATTGTAAAACAAGTCAAGTGTATTTAATTAAAAAAATAAGACAATGTTTAAACGTTTCGGAAAGAAGAAAGGGCTAGAAAATCACAAAGTTATTTTCTTAAATAACCAGACTTACAACTTACTTTATTTACAATTAATGTTAATTCAGTCTTGTGTTGTAACCCGAGCCTAATTCCAGGTCTTTATTCAAATGGTATTATTCTAATAAGTAGTATTTTCTGATTAATTCTGTTTTGATAAATTTTTAAATTTCTCATTATATATACGCATGCCAATACCCAAAAACGTTCTCTGTACCATATGCAAATGGAAAGCACGGCTTACTAGTTTGTTTTTATTTCTTGTATTACTGGTATGTATACCAGTTTTTAATCTGTGTTTATAATTTATCTCGTGCTCGGCGGTGAAGGAAAACATCGTGAGGAAACCTGCATGTGTCTAATTTCATCGAAATTATGCCACCCGTGCATTCCATGCATTGGAACAGCGTGGTGGAATATGTTCCAAACCCTCTCCTTATCCCAGCAGTGGGAAATTTACAGGCTCTTCCTAAACCACTAATAAACTACCAGTTTTTATGCCATTAAAATTGATTCTGTCCTAAACAAATAGTAAAGCAAGCATTGATACATAATTAATGTTATAAATAGTTAGGTTAGTTATTTTCTGCAGAATGAATAGAATTTTAATATCTGCGACATAACCAGATAACAACATTCCATATGACATAAGACTATGAAAATTACTGAAATAAACTAGACTCGTAGTTTATGTCTATGAGTTTTCGAATTGTTTTGACTGCATTAATGGCACTACTTAGTTTCCCTGCCAACGCTTACAAATGGGCGTGCCACTAAAGTTTGGAGTCAAGGGTAATACGTAGCAAGACCGTCGACTCAACAACTCAAGCCTTTCATTATTCAAAATAACCGCGGAAAATTTTACCTTGACATTTGGCAGGGAAATTAACATGCATTTCGACTTTTTTTGCATTTAAGATTAGATTATTTATGTCAAACTAACTCGAATACTATGACTGAGCTCTGTTTACAACGATCGAAGCGAATCCTGTGGAATATCTTCATGTACCAAAGCGTCATTTAATTTTGTCTTATTAATAATCCTTAAAAATATTTCATTAAGGAGGAAGGAGAAAGGAGAAAGTTGAGTATTAGCTTTAAGCTAAGAAGTAAAACTTAATTATACACTGTGATATCATATAAAAGATAATGTCACGGATTTCATACATAAAATTTGGGTCCAACATTATATTTACATACAGTTTCTTGAAAAATGTATAAATATTAAATAACAATTAAAGTTAATTACAGATAACCCAGCGATTAACAAAAATTCATCAGGCATTTATAAATAAATAATTATTATTTTAGGGAAAACGAAAAGCAAAGAAAACAGAGTTTCTAACGCTTTCAATGTAAATATAAAATAACGAAAAAGCTTTTGAAGCCGGAAATTATTATTTTCTCATCCAACGAAAATCCTTTTAAGAAGCACATTAAGTTGAAAGTATGTTAGTACATATGTCTTCTTCCAGTTTTAAGAGTTAAGTTAAGTCTTATTTATGACTGCAACATAATGAGAAGACTTAATTTTAGTTTTAGTTTACATTCAAACATTGAGTCAATTTCACAGTACAAAATAATAAGACAAAGTAGTTTATACGTATAATTTAAAACGATTCGATACAAACTTAGAGTATATAATTTGTTGAAAACACAATGAAATTCATTTATCCGTGTTCATTTATTGGTATTTATTTCACTTACATCACGATTCATGTATATCATTCACAATTGTATCACATGTTTTATTCAGGATAGTATTCGCGGGCTTGTAATGAGACGACCCGGTGGTTAGAATACGTGAAAATTAACCGAGGTGTGGGTTCAGACCCAATAAACACGGTTTAATTTTATGTTTGTTTTAATTTCTATAAATGAAATTGAAGCAAAATGCAATAATGCGGCATGTTGAAATAAGCCTTAATCCTCTTTTAGATTAGACGGGGCTTTAGCCCAACAGGAGGAAACATTTGAGTATATATCTGTGTAATACTCAATATTATAAAGTAACAATATTGAGTATTACACAGATATATACTTAAATTACTCCTACACAATAATAGTATACATAATCTACATACATGTTTTAGGATATTTTCAAGAATTTGAGTTTCTTTAAAGTGTTTCATATCTGAACACGAGATAAATTGGGTACTGTCAAGTTCAGTGTTGGTTATTCCGATTTGACTTCGCAATCTTGTTGTAGGTCAACATACCCGTAATCGTATAGGCTATCTAGATTTTAAATGTTGCAGATTTAACTTAGTACGATTCTTTGTATATATATACTAGCCGTTCCGGATTACTGCACTACAAATAAAATATGTATAGCTGTTAAATTGAAGCACAAATATAAACAAAATACCATATTTTAACAGTTAAAATTCACAGCTTTATGGTATATAAAAATTCTCCCTTTACAAATATCGTATTTACTATGTGTATTAATTAAAGCCTAATTAAAATCTAAGTGTAACACAGAGCGGGAAACGACTTTTTTATTTTATGTAGAAATTCTTTGTCGGTTTAATCAGCCAATTCCAAAACGTATATAAAAATATAAATAGTAATTATTAAATTACATAAATAATTTTAATAATAATATACGAAATGCTAACCTACAGACATAAAAAAATAAATCATATTTCCTATTAGAATATTAATATGCTCGCAGATTTACAATAAAGTAATTCCATTAGTGGTTATTAACTACCTGATGAATCAACATTAAGTATTAATTAACACACGCATTGTTTCGTGATATGAACGATATTGATACCTTTGTAATATAGGGTAAAAAAAGATTACCTACATGCCTTATTTTTCCTTTAACAGTTGTGAAAAGGATATAGAATTATATAGATTCAGTGATTTCGTTAAAAATATTTGAATGCTATTTTTAGAACTCCATACTAAATTCTACTTTTAAAATATTTTGTTGTTATTAGAATTAATCGTTCGATTTTGAAATAAAGAACCCCATTTTTCAAAGGGTTTTAACTCATACTCGTATGCTTTGTATAATATACTGACAAATATTTACTAAAAATTGCGTTGTTATAATGCTTTATCAATGATTGATGAAATGCTACATAATTATTTATTCCACTCCTTTAGGGATAGAATATCCAAAACGCTGAAATAGGTATCGACTCATTTTAAATCAGTATCCTAAAACCGTAATTTTTTGTTTCTAGCTTTAAAAATGACGGACTTTCATACAAACATTTAACCCCTATTTCACCCCCTTAGGAAAAGAATTCCCAAAATTCCTTTCTGAGTGGGTGTCTGCTCAATAAATTGAACCTATTTACCAAATTTCAAGTCCAAATTTAATACTTTGCGCTCGGCGATGATGAATCAGTCAGTCAAGACTTGTTATTTTATATAATATGTTTTTATGTACGAATGTTGTACTTCCAATAGCTAGCAGATATCAAGTAAAGCAGTCAGGCTTGCGACTTACTTTATCAAGCATACATAAACAGTTTAACACTCTGGTATACGAGAATTTGTTTAATGAGGTGTATAAGTCCTTGCTACATTATATAATATGTCTCTCAGCAATCTTGATGTATGTATAGATGAATTATTTATGTGCGAATGTAAATATATTTTAAAATATTGTATTTTTGCTACATATGATAAATGTCTGCGTCATCATTTTATATAGTGGTTTTGAATTATTTGTAATCTTATTTACCTATTCTAGATATTCCTTAGCTATAATCATTGGTCGTTAGATAATTGAAAATTGAAAGATACTAATTGTCATCGTAGTATCGGACTATTGGCTTCAATATTTCTAGTTATGGTTAAATTCAGATGATGACAACGTCAAAGCCTTTTAAGCTTTATTTCTATTTTTCATATTTTTATCAGTATTCTATGAGATTATATATTTTTATATGATTAGGATAATAACACATTAATTGGAATAATTACTTCAAAATATATATGTCACAATATAGTAAGTTTCTTTTACAAACTTTATATTGGTATGCGAATGGTTTATAGCACAGCTGGAAAAATACCCTAAAATAATAACAAAATACATAATTGCCTAATGAAAACCCTCAGAATGCCCCATCTGGTGGTTTAGACTTTTCATTTGTTTAATTTATCTTATATTTTTTCGTCTAATTAGAAAACGTAATTTTTCATTTGCTTTCTATTTTGATATCGTTGAATAACTCGGAATGAAAGTACCGACCAATCTTTCATTTTATGTTAGAAACTTCATTAAAGACATTTTTTCTTTCATCATTAGCAAAATTAATAGAGCAATGACCCTTTGATTGTTTGAAATCCTCTTTTAGCATAAGATTTGAATGAAGGTTTTTATTGCATAATTAGCTCATTCGCAATCGCTACCTTAATATTGATAGAATAATTAAATCATTTGAGAGGAGATGTCCACATTTTAATCATAATCAACGGATACTCAAAAATATAATTTGCACTAAAAAATCCTAATCTTTTTTGTTTCTACTGTTTCTGTAGAATACGACACGCCTAATCGTACTCTTGACTAATTTGAATACTTACTAACTATGAAGTAGAATTGTTATGAGTGAAACTTTTAACATCAAATATTATTCCAATATTTCCACATTGTATAACTTTTGCGAAGAAAATGTTTTCGACGTGAAAATGACGTAAATACAATAGCATTAAATATTAATCATCCATTCAATACGATAGCACATCATATTGTGTACTTTAAAGGATGTAGCTTATGATATTTATAGGTGATAAGTATTACGAATATCAGATATACATTTCCACCTCTAATTTAATTTAAATACAGCCCGACATATTGGTGACATCTTATAATTTACGATTATGATTATTTTATTCCAAAATCAAATTAGATGTTATATTTATAAAAATATTAAACTTTTAAAAATTTAAAATCAGACTACTATTAAAAATAATCTTATCTATTTGTTTGATAAAAGAATATTAACAATATTTGTTATGAAGAGAAACTAAAGAGAATTTTTAATTCGATAATCGTAATGTATTTTTAATTAGTATCTTTTAAAAAATATCTAAATTAATAGAATATTTTTGCTAATAATACTGATAATCAGATATCTTGTGAATTTTTCAGTTCATAATCAATAATTCATTTACATTTAATGTATTCTATATAATGGAATGTTAAGATAATATATGAGTTAAATGTTAAAGAATTTGTCAGTTGTCAAAAAATATAAACTGTTTTTAATAATACAAATTTTAAGTATAATTGATGGAGACGTTAATTTATAAATCAACATTGTAAAGCACTTAATCACTGTTGATAATATTATTTGGAAGTCGTTTGTGAATTACATTTTGAAAGGCAAAAAGTTTGACAAATTTTCAAGTTTTATTGGCCTCAAAATTTGATGTTCACCAAACATGCAAACATAAAGACGATCCCAAAAAAATTGAGTTAAATTGTGTTGCGTCATTATAAGTTCAAATAAATACCCAAAACAAACCGACGCGATAAACATCTAGTTAAGTAATTAAATTTGGATCTTATCATAAGAACTTCATAATGTATATTAATATTATGTTGAAAGCCATCAAATGGAATTCAATAGCATTTTTCGAATAAAGTACTTTTTAGAAACCGTTTTTTTTTTTTATGATTTCTATTTTTGAACCCCACCAAACACATATCACGTAAATAAACAAGCAGTGTACAAGTACAGTTTTGTAAATATTGTACGTACGTGTCATTCTGTTATTTAAATCGTGAATATTGATAGAATTGTTAGTTAGTATTATTTATGCCACGCGTGTGATATCAAAAATAAAATTTATCCCAGCTTTTTGGTACATTTTCAATTTAATTTTTCATATAAGAAATTCAACAATTCGATGGTTGAATAATTCAAGGTCGCTCAGCCAGCTATTCGAATATAATTCGACCGAAAACTAATGTGTGTAATTTAATTATAGATATAAATACAAATTAATAATTTATACTAATGCTAGATGAAAATAAATAAATAAGACTAAATATATATAAATGTACTAAATACGGAACCATCGTGTTATTGAATTTCATGGTTTAATGTCGATATATCTACGTAGTATATATAAAAACATTGACAATTTTATGGTCCATTTGGAAAGACTAAGTGCAGAGGTTGACGTTATTATTCTGACAGAATGTTGGATTTGTGAACATAAACCGCCACCTGCCATGGATAATTACACCTGTTACTTTTCTAAAATACTTCATAATCAAAATGATGGTATCGTTAATTACGTTAGGGATGGTTTGCGCTGTACTTTTTCGAAGCCGGAGGGGCATGGTGCAAACTTTGCGGTTTTAAAAATTATACCAGATTTAATTCTTGTCTGTACATATCGATCCCCTTCTGTTTATAATGCCGACATATTTCTGAATTCATTGGACAATATAATTAGGCCCATTCGGTGTGCTAACATATTTTTGATAGGTGACATGAATATTGACATTAAGCGGGGGAATAGTGATAAAAACAGCTCGTCGTATCTCAATCTAATGGCGGAACTCGGACTTCTTCCAGGTCATTACTTTCCAACACGAATTAAAAATTGTTTAGATCATATATTTATTAAAACAAAATTTCGCGCTATTGTCGTTGTAATGAATTCTACTGTTACCGATCATGCCTCGGTTTTGCTTAGTTTATGTCTAACGTGCCCAAAACCACCTAGTGATAGTTACTTTATAAAAACAGATCTTGTTGCAGCCGTAGATGGTGTTAAAAACATCGATTTCTCATTTATTTATTTATCTCCTAATGCCGATGTAGCAGCGTCTTCTTTTGTTGAAAAACTTTCCTGCGTTATTAATAGTACCTCAAAGAAGATCAAAATTCCCAGTAGGAAAAAAATTATCAAACCCTGGATCACTCCTGGCATACTTAGATGCATTCGCCATCGTGATAGGTTGCACAAAAGATTCAGAGCTGATCCAAATAATACTGTGACAGAAATTAGCTATAAAAGGTATAGAATTTTTTGTAATTTACTAATTAGAAAACTCAAAATCCAATACGACAAGTCCTTAATTCAGAACGCTAGAAATAATAAGCAAACTTGGTCTGCTCTCAAAGCCATAGTAGGCAATTCGAATAAAAAAGTTTCATCTAAAGAACTTTTACATAAGTATGATGAACCTTCTAAGGCTGTTACAGCTGTAAATAATTATTTTGCAAGCATCGCCAGTAAGTTAGCGAGCAACATTGAAAGCCCTCATACCCTAACAACTCCTAAAATTCCGTACCTACCTAACTCTATGGTCCTCTTACCGCCAGATGAAGCTGAAGTTGAATCAATAATTAATAACCTTAAAACCAATTGCGCCGTTGGATATGATATGATTTCAAGTAAATTTTTAAAACTGGCTAAAAATATCATTGTTCCTCCTCTTACAGCCTTATTGAAGCTTTGTTTTGAACAAGGAATCTTTCCTAAAGTTTTCAAGAGGGCTCTTGTTACCCCAGTCCACAAGGGTGAGGGTCGAGAGGATGTCACAAACTATAGACCGATCTCAGTGCTTACATCTCTATCAAAAATTATAGAAATCATTCTAAATAAAAGACTTATAAACTTTTTGGAAAAATTTGAAATCTTGTCTAATAATCAATTTGGCTTTAGATCTAACAAAAACACTTCACACGCGGTACGTAATCTAACTGATTATGTTACCAGTCATATCGACTCCGGGGATAAATGTATCGGTATCTTCCTCGACTTAGCAAAGATTTTTGACACGCTCTCGATAACAGCCCTTGTGGAGAAAACTGGAAAGGATTGGTATACGAGGTACTTCTCTGTCCATGTACTCTGGTTTTCTTACTGGTCGTTCTCAGCAAGTTAAAATTGATGATCTAGTTAGTGATATGGTGCCCGTCACATACGGAGTCCCACAAGGTAGCGTTCTGGGTCCCACTATGTTCTTGATTTATATTAACGATTTGTGTCAAACAATCTTAACTGCTGGTAAAATTTTTGCTTATGCTGATGACACGGCTGTTGTATTTTATGGAGCAACTTGGGACGAAGTACGGGACAGGGCTCGGGAAGGGTTATGTAGGATAACTGATTGGCTACAGACAAATGGTTTAACTTTAAATATTAATAAGACAACATTTTTACAATTCACTACTGCTAAAATGAGTATCCCTAACGTCGAAATTAGGGTTCACACATGTCATTCATCGACGACTGATTCTTGTGCATGTTTGTCTATCTCTAGATCCTCTACGGTCAAATACTTGGGTGTTGTATTAGATGATAAACTTGGCTGGCAGCAGCATATTGAATTGTTAGCAACTCGCACTCGCAAACTTATCTGGATTTTTAAAAAACTCAGAGACGTAGTTGATCTCGATATTTTGCGTAGCGTTTATTATGCCCTAGTGCAGTCGATTTTAAGCTACTGCGTTGTTGTTTGGGGAGGTGCCGCAAAATCTCATATGATACTAGTTGAGAGAGCCCAAAGATCCCTGCTTAAAACAATGACATTCAGCCCTTATAGATTTCCGACTGTAGAATTGTATAAAAAATGCTCAGTATTAACGGTTAGACAATTGTTCATACTACAGTCTATTGTTTGGCAACATCAGCACACCCCGTACGACCCTATTATAAATAGCGGTAGGCGAGTAGTTAGGAATGTAATTGTGCTTCCAAGGACTCGCACTGCTCTGGCTAGGAGACAGAGTAATTATTTGTCCATCTACATATATAATCAGGCTAATAAAATATTAAACTTCTACTCTCTATCCCTTAAAGAATTAAAAGTGATTGTTCTGAAGTGGCTGTCCTCGCTAGACTACCAAAAAACTGAAAAGCTCCTACAGCCATAAGGGGGTAGTATGCGCGTCTCGTACAATCTATACGCAAACATATATACATATATATACATACCTACGCCCGCACAAACATCAAACATACAACTAACACACAAATTTACCTCACTCTCTCTCTCTCTCTCTCTCACACACACACACACACACACACACACAAAAACACACACACACGCACGCACGCACACACATACACAAGCAGACACGCATTCATTCTCCTTATCTTTTATTGTTTTTATTTCTTTATGTATAATTTGGTTACGTTCTCACATGTATAATTTACCTTTAAGAAGTTAATAATGGAAGAGCACACTGGTTCGTTGTGGCACAGGCTTTTGCTTATCACAAGAACCAGGGAACTCATTTTAATCTGTAAATTATTTGTTATGAATAAAGAATTTTACTATTATTATTATTATATCTCGATTGTATAACTTAGCTAACATATTATGTTATCGACTAAAAATTATTATTTTATAACGATCTATAATCGTGGATATGCTTCGATCGAGAATTTCACGGAATTATTAATATAGATTTCACAGCTGAATAGTTTGCTTGCATCCTTAAACTTCCTAATTTATGTTCGTAATAATTCATCTTTTGTTCTGCGGTAATGGAAAGCATCGCCCGTAAACCTACACGTCGGATTGCATGCAAATCTGTTATATACAGAACCCTGCAATGAAGCAGTGTAATGGAATAAAACCGAATACTCTGTCGTTATTAGGGCAGAAAGCTTTTACACAGCAGGAGAACATTAACGAAATTGTTGTTAATCTACTAATTCACATTTGTTTTTAATCATAGAGTCACATATACGTTCGTTTCTATATAAACTGATAATGTAAAATATACTTTAATTAAAGGCACTTTTGAGTTATAATTTGAAAGATAAATTAAATAGAAAGCTATCATTCCAAAAGTAGGCTATTTTAATAAGGCTCTGTGACATCCTCAATAGTTATTGTATGTTTTATTTACCAAATAGCTATATCATTTTTAACTGTCTTTATGTACTTTATATATATGTTACAGTCATAGTGATTAAATAGCTATTATACATAATGACTGGTCATTATATATAATGGCCAAATTCACTAGACAAAGTAATAAATTAATCACTTTGTCTGGAAATTATTCATAATAACGTGTCAAAGTTAGTCAAAGTGATAAATACGGTCTAGCCGACTCGTTACCCCTCCCTCTCTTCATCTTCAACTTTACGCAAGGAATCAGTTCACTGTCTGTAAAGAAACGTTTTTTACAATACCGTTCCTCAAGCTGAAGTTGCCGTCAGGGAATGTGCAAAAAAAGAGTCACATCTTGGCGGCTAAAGATTTCAGCATTGCAACTGTACTAGAGAATGCGTTTCAACAGTGTGCTTTAAATTTACTTTATAAATTAAAGTTGAATAATTTTATAACAATGTTAATTGACGTGAAATTACTATCTTATGTTATTTTAATTTTTTAAATAATCTTTATGATTAGTTAAGGCAAATTGAAATATAATTTTATAATTTTAAACGCATACCTACGTGTTTTATTACATTATCCAAGTCATCGAAGATATATATTATATATAATAGCTAGTTAATGTGATTAATTTTGTGTCCATTATCACTTTAACCAAACTGAGTAGATATTATGCATAATGGCTAGCCTTTATACATAATATCCAGATTTATTACTTTGGCTGTAACATATATACAAATAAGTTGTATATTCTGTATTATAATAAATAGATACTTATGATAAGGATTATACTATAACTTACTTACATCTGTATTAATATGATTTTAAGGTGAACTTTAAGTTCTTAGTTAATAGTTAACTCGTTAGTGATAATACATATTCAATAGTAAAACAGCTAGTCTAACCAGTGATACCTACGATGATACGTCATTTTGATACGCATATTCCAATTACAACATTCAAAGTCAGATATCATATTTTGACATTTCAATATCATGTCTGGTAGTTAATTGCCGCTTTGTTGGAGAATACCTCTATTGACATTTGGCAATTGGCACCTTAGTTCGTTATCCGTCTCATGAACGCGATAACCATTTCGCAGACAACAATTCACTGTATATCACGTGACATTTGTAAATCGATTCTCGTAACTGATTTAATGTTAACGGTTTATGCAACGAATTGACAGTTCTTTCGGTGAATCCAACTTTATTGAACCGCGTTACATTCTTGGTGGAAGGGCTTTGTGCAAGCCCGTCTGGGTAGGTACCACCCACTCATTAGTTATTCTATCGCCAAATAACAGTACTCAGTATTGTTGTTTTCTGGTATGAAGGGTGAATGAGCCAGTGTAACTACAGGCACAAGGGACATAACATCTTAGTTCCCAAGGTTGGTGGCACATTGACGATGTAAGAAATAGTTAATATTTCTTACAGCGTCATTGCCTATGAGTGATGGTGACCACTTACCATCAGGTGGCCTATATGCTCGTCCGCCAACATATACCATAAAAAAATTCTTTGGGTAAATCCAACTTTAATGAAAAGCGTTACATACATATACGGTACTTTTATCAATACATGTTTCTATGACTGACCTTTTTGTCCTTTTCTTTTATATTATTTCCATCGTATTGTCGAATGGATAGATATAAGCTAGAATGTTTATTATGCTTTCAATTAATGATAACAGCCATTCTGATAACACTGTCACAGTTGTATTAATTCAAGATTGCATGTGATATTTCAAACTATTTACACTGAAAATAAGTCGTATGAGCATTTATTACTCAATTTATATTATATTCTTTGAAACTAGGGCAGTTAAGACATTTAATTTGTATATTATAAATTGTAGTATCCGCCGTTGGAGAGATACTGGTCGATATCTTGCTTTAAATAAACGCAACATAATATTATGTAATCATATGCTACCTATTTTAAACAAAATTAGAATTAGCATTACATGAGTGAATATTTTTATGAAAACAACAGTTTGTCATACTTTTAACCGACATGGATAAAATTAAGTTTATTTACTTCTAGTACTGATACTGTTTTTTTTTAACATCTATGTACATTGAACGTATTCGTTTTCATATTACAAGCGTAGGTAATAAATAATGAAGATAAGATATAATTATAGTAATCTCACGCATTAACACGAAGCGTTATAGCATATAGTAATATGTGTTTTAAGCGTACATCATATTAAAATGCTTGAAATTTAGTACGTTCTTTTTAATGTGTCAATAACATCATCCTATGCATCTGTCGAAACAGTTATTGGCATAATTTTGTAGCCTAATATTTGAAGTCCCAAATACTAAAATGTAACGTTGTAAGAGCAAATAAAACTATCCTTATAAACTTACTAACATAACCGCACTTTAACATTACTTACATCAACACTATTATGCAAAAAGCCATATAACAACTATGATTTTTCTTTTCAATATTTGTCTTTTTAATAACAGACCATAATTTTTTTCTGTTAGGTTTTTATTTTGGAGGTATAATACATTTTCTTTTTTTCATGAATTAAATGTAAACTGTGTTCTGGGGCAAGAGCGACGAATTAACTCAATGGATTGAATCTGCAACTTTTACATCGTTGAGTAAAAGTTGCAGATTCAATCGTGATTCAATTGTGCCAAGTTAACTAGAATTACACTATTGAAGATTTAAAGTATGAAGGCTGTGTACGATTACTTTTCTCATTTTAACAAATGACGATAGTATTTTGTTATTTTATTATTTTTTTAGAACAAGAACTTTATACGAGCAAGTGGTTACCTATAGATTAACACTACTTGATGAATTGTTTATTTTGTATCTCTGTTTGCAAATAATTTGAAGAACTTTCCTTTAAATTGAATACATCGATAATTTAACAAGGAAGGGCACGCCTTCGTTAGCGAATAGATCTATACATAAATACGTGTATGTATCACTATACAATCCTTTTTCAATGAAATATATTGAAATTCATTACCCTGAAATAAATCCAAGACTTTTGGTCAAGAAATTTTTTAGCCATTATTATATTTTCAAAGGAACTTATAAATGGTTTTAAGGAGAATTGTTTTTGCACAGTCTCTCGAATAGTTCGCTATTTATACAGTTATTAAAAAATAAAACATATTTAATTAAATGGATAGACGAAAGTAATATCATAATAAATGTGGTTTTATCCGATTTCCCGAAAACGAACCGATTCGAAGTATTCGCATCGAAAATAATCACCGATGGTTTTTTACAATCGATTTCGAAAAACAGATATGAGTTTAATTGGTTTACATCACTAGTTACGGCCCATGGCTTTGCTCGCGTTAAATTAAGTCTTCAAGTGTATAAGATATCATGTGTGTATAAGAGGGCAGTATGTCCTTCTTTGGCAATCAGCTGCCTGCACTGATAAGCATTGGATGACACGTGGTCGATGAGTATGTTCTGTATATCACGTGATCAATTTTAAGAATTTACACACTTTAAATTTTGAATTGATTTACAAATTTGATTTGAGTGAAAAAAAAGTAAAGTAACAGCCTATAAATTTCTCACTGCTGGGATAAGGCCTCCACTTCCATTAAATGGAGGGCTTGGATTATATTCCACCACGCTGTTCCAATGCGGGTTGGTGGAATGCACATGTGGCAGAATTTCGATGAAATTAGCAAATGCAGGTTTCCTCACGGTGTTTTCCTTCACCGCCGAGCACGAGATGAATTATAAACACAAATTAAGCACATGAATAAAATCAGTGGTGCTTGCCTGGGTTTGAACCCGTAATCATCGGTTAAGATACACGCGTTCTAACCACTGGGCCATCTCAGCTCTCTCATATTTAAGTACTTAATGTTAATAATTCAAAATGGAGCATTATGTGTGTTATATATAAAATATACTCTACTTATGTAATTATTCAGTTCTTAAAAGAAACGAAAAAAACAAAATTTTCATAATATATTTAATAATGAACGTTTCAAAATATAACGACACTTTTACAACATGATTTGGATTATATTGCAAGTTGCAGAAAGTTTGTGTATGCAGTCGGTTCCAATGTGACTTATTAGACTGTATTAAAAATGTCCGACCACAATTTGCTCTGCTCTGCAATGCTCTGTCTCGTAATACCTGGATAATGCTTCGGTTTTAATAAGCGCTGCTTTTTGCGAGCGTTTCATTTGTTATGATTTCCGGATGGAACAAACAATTTTATGGCCTTTCGTGTCACAAAATAGTTTTTTATTAAAAAGTTTGAATAAGCTCAAACAAAAAGTCCCTTTCGTTTTGAGCGACAAGTATTAGTTTGGATTTGTTTAATGTAGTGTGCTATTTCTTGATATTTTTTTATTTTTTTACTGTGAATATTTTTTTCTTAAAAGCGAAAAGTAGTGAGTGGATTATTAATGTTTCTATTTCCCTTAAATAAAGCTTAAAATTGTGCTCGAATAATCACCTAAGAATTTTCACGCCGTAAAGTGAGCCGTAAACCATCGACAATTGATAATTTGGCTATATTGTTTATTGTTATATTTTGTTCGCTAACAATAAGTTTGATGATTGATTTAGTTTTTTTTTTTAAATAACGTGTTAGCGATTACTTATAATTTTGGATATATTAACACACAAAGAAACTTCTTGGTTTTTCTTGCAACATATTGTAGTGAATATATTATATTAAAAGATGAAAATTGAAAAGTCCTTACTTGAATTAGTAAAAGTTTAATTTGAAGTATTTGATTCTGAAGCTGTGCTTGACTGAACTAGCTGCTTTACAATCAAAGTTAGCTCTGAAAATTCAATTGCTATTGTAGAGCGAAGTCAATTTACATATTTTCCATTGATATTGGGTTACCTTTAATATTATCAAGCGCTAATAATATTTAGTACTAAAAATTTTTCGTGAAAAAGAAATTCACGTTTTGCTAAACTGATAGAAACCCCAGAACAAAATAATACATGACGTTTCATGAACAAATTACAGTTGCAAATTCACACTTATGTTTCACGGTGAATATGTTTTTCAATCTAAAATTTTTTTTTCAAATGTTTTTGAAAGTTGCTATGTTAAATACAGCTTGTGCCAAAAAAGTTTTTTATACAACACGATATCGTGAACAAAGGGAGTCATTTATAAATATGAAGTGTGTAATTTTTAGATGAAAAGTTAGTGTGGAAGTACTATGTATCTGGCGACTGGGGTAAGGGAGTTCCTATGTTGCTTACCTGTTACCACAAATATTTTATACTTCATACTGACATTCGATATGATCTCATTGTTTGTTTTTATGAGTTGGTAGTCTGCTTGGTGTTATTGAGCAGATATTCTACCGCCAAATAGTAATACTTAGTATTGTTATGTTCCGGTTTGAAAGTTGAGCAAGCTAGTATAACTATAGGCACTTAACATCTTATTTCACAAGGTCAATAGCATTGCTAGCAGCGCTAACTTTTATGGGAAGTGTTGACTACTTTGGTACCATGAGATTGTCCATTCGAACGCTTGCTTATTTATATCATAAAAAGTGTTTTCCTAGTCCTACACTGGTTTATAATGAAGGTGGTATTAAGTGGGTACTATATTTATATGTTGAACGTTAAAAGACCTATTTCAGAATAGCAATAAAATAAACCCAATTAAAATATTGTACAGCTATAAATAACTCGACAACAAGGCATAAATAGTCGAAATAATTTAAATGTATGCTAACATATTTCTGGCCTAATTTATTGTAAGTGATTCATTGTATAATTCTTATTGCGCTACTATAAGTTTCAGTAAGTTTTTTTACGGAAAAAATAAAACAATTGAATTAACTCTTTGTATATAAGTGGTTTTATATAGTAAAATAATAAATATGAGAATAATATTCGATTGTGAAATTATTTGAGTATATTATTAACTACTTAGGTTCTTGCAAGTTCTTCTTAGCAGAATATACAATTCGAACCTGATGTGGGAGCTTTATAGTAAATTTATTATTTAATAAATCATTTCAAAGGCACTACAGTTATTTTTATAGTACATGTTGGCGGACAGGCATATAAGCCACCCGATGGCAAGGGGTGACCACCGTCCATTGATAATTGCGCTACAACTAACATGTTTTTGCTATTATTATAAGGTAAGTAGTATTTGTAACATTAGTTATCGAGTTGTAATTATAAATATATTTCTCTTAATCGATTGGTATAAGGCGGTCTTTCTCTCAGTGGACAAGAGTAAGCGCAATTCCTATCAGACGCGACCGGAGGGTTCAGGGGCAGGAACTCCGTATGTGGAATCTGTTCGTGTTTTTGGGGCACGAGAATGTACCTAACTGCGACCAATAATCAGACTCCGGGCTGTTGATGAGAATTTCTCAACATAATATATGACTCTAAAATGGGGTTTGAGTCCAATAATTCACGATTCGTGATCTTAAAAACTCCTCATTAGATCAACAAGGCAGCAAAAAATTGTATAGGTACATCCAATATCACTATGTTTGCAAAAGCCGGAGGCTAGAAGATAAAATCACTTCTGAAAGGTAAATCGTAAGATTCGTAATGAAGATTTCGTAATAAACAAAAATCTTCGCAAGAGACGCCGCTGGAATATTGGTGTGTATTATATTCGCAAATATGAAAATTATTTTATGAAGCGTCTCTGAAATAAATTTAAACTTATTTTAATTTCAACAACTGCTGGAGCAATGTATTTCACAAATGAAATGAAAAATAAAATTGCATTTATACCGTTTGGACATGCAATATTGTGACACGAACTCATTTTTTTGATCGATATGTAAATATTATAAAAAGAAGTCCAAGGATTTTGAAAGGAAATTTACAATCTTCATTAATTCATTCATAACCCACATTTTGTAACCATATGTTTTTAAAGCGAGAATTGAACACTTAAGTACGGCGGTTGTCTCAAATAGTGACCTACTAATATGAAAATAGAGTTGAGATGGACAAGTGGTTACAACGTGTGAATATTAAACGACGTTTTCTTGAAACCAAATTAGTTTACTTATTATTATTAGTTTATTAGTAGCACTTACTGCTATTGGAAGAAGCTTCAAAATTTTTTGCTTAAGAAATAAAGAGGCGTTTGATGTAACTTAATAAGGAAAATCAAATTTAAACTATCAAGTTTTGCAATATAGGCATTTTTGAAGCGATTTTTTTATTTAACCTGCAATGTTTATTTGTTAGTTTTATTATTATTTAGGTAGACGGAAGGACGAATGGACCACTTAATGATTATTGTTCACCACGGTTCTACGACACTATCGTTGTGAGAAATATTAAACATTTCTTACATCCCCAGTGCACCATAAATCATAGAAGCTAAGATTTTGATGTCCTTTGTATCCGTGGTTATATTAGCTCAACTTTCAACCTAGAACGTGACAACACTAATATAATTAAGTGCCAGAATAAGATGGGGTGTGGTATCTAGCCAAACGAACATAGTTCTACCACCAAGTAAACTATCTCTTATGCTCCGTAATTAATTCAGTTTTAATGGGAATACATTATTATCATAACGGTGATTGTACGCCCAGGATTTGTTCTAAAAGAAGAAACTCTTCAATGGTATTACATTTACTTTTATTGAAATTTTTGTCAGCAAATTTTTAGTATTAATTTATTCTAACATTATACAAAAAAATACGAAGAAAACAGAGTGATGTAAATTAAAATAACATATGCTAAAAAGAAGGGTTAAATATTAAACGAAAACATTAGACGAATCAAAGTCGAGCTAAAACTACGTCGGACCTTTAGGCGTTTGATAAAAAAGTAATTTAAAATTGCCGTGAGCCCTTATTACCTGATTCAATGAAGCGGCATCTTCAACTCGATAGGCTTTTATCAAGAAGATCTCTTCAATGTAATCAAGTGATAATAAGAGATTGAATTTATAAATTGAATCTACAGTGGTTTATAATGATGACTTAAGACCTTTCGGTATTGTATAAAATATTCTTTTGAAAAAGTTTCAAAAATTGTAATACTAAAATAAGGTAGGATGACTGTGGGCTGCAAAATAGACAAGAACCTTATAGCCTCTGGACTGCTTACGGGTTGGTGGATACGAGATATTAAGTATGATATTGTTTAATATAATTATGTATTTTTTGGGATGTTTTTACTCCAGTAACTTGTAATTGGAATTTTTAAAATTAGAGTCTGCTATTTTCGTTTCAAATTCTGGTTTCCCTTAATAAAGTTATCTTAAATCATAGTGTTCTTACCTTAATTCAATAAAAAAAATGTCAACGGTAAATATCTGTTGTTTGGAAACTCAATGCAATCAGAATTCCTAATATCTCCAATCTTGTAGAGGTAGCGAAAATCTTAAGTAGATTCTCTATTCTTTCGCTCATCGAAAAGAATGGCAAATCCGATACGACTGGAAAGAGTTGAGTCGGCTTCAATAGCTTATCATACTCTACATACTTACGGGCCATAGGAATATACAAATTTCTACGTCCAGACTGCAGGTTATTGTTTTATTAGTCCATAATTTAGAAGCAGGACCTGAACCTTATATCGCTGCCTGATGTATAGCCAAGAGACCAACGCAGACTGGCATTATTAAACCCATAACGCTGATATAAGCTAAAACGTTTACGTTGCTCTAAGATGTTTATATCACACGAATGAAGTAAATTGTAATAATTGAATGTCATATTTAACATACTATATTGATACTTTAAGATAATATTCAACAGTAATAGTGTGAAATGTCTTGTCAATAAGACGAGATAGGTTGTTTATTGTATTTTTTTATATATAATAGGTTTGTGGACGAGCGAATAGACTCCCTGATGTTAAATTGTCACAACCAACCATTCCTTACATCGCTTATGCGTCACCAACCTTGTAAACCAACATGTTGTGTTCCTTTTATCTTTAGTTACATTGTCTCACTCACCCTTCAAACCCAAATACAACAGTATTAAGTATTGCTAGTGTAGTAGAGTATTTGATAGGTAGTTATACGATCCAGACTGGTTTGACGAAGTATTACGATGAACGAAGAACGTATTTCAACCAAATGAAGCCATCATTTTGATGATTGATGATTTTCGCTATGTTTCCGAAAGGGAAATCATTTTTCGTACATAGAATTGGGACTGCAATTTAACAGGATAATTTTGCTAGCCCAGTGTTTAGAACGCGTGCATCTTAACCGATGATTGCGGGTTCAAACCCATGCAAGCACCGCTGTTTCATGTGCTTAATTTGTCTTTATAATTCATCTCGTGCTCAGCGGTGAAGGAAAATATCGTGAGGAAACCTGCATGTGACAAATTTCATAGAAATTCTGCCACATGTGCATTCCATCAACCCGCATTGGAACAGCGTGGTGGAATATGTTCCAAACCTCAAAGGGGCCTTTAGCCCAGCAGTGGGAATTTACAGGTTGGTGTTGTTGTTGTATATATGTAAGTAAGTTATTTTCCCAACGTAAAAAATATTTGTTACTGCATTCAATTTTCACAATTAAATTTTCGATTCCCCTGAGATTCTTTTTTTAATAAAACCCCTAGTTTATATTCAATACAATTAACCTATATGTGTGCGAGAGACTAATCCACTAAGCTAGAGGAATAGCGGTAGGTTTTAATTAAATTACTACCGACATGTGTTTCGCTAAGTAAATTAAAGGAGTATCACGTCATCCACGCCCGCTCTTTTGTTCTGTCATGATATTATGGTCTTCATGTTTTTCATCTACTTTGTAAACTGATTAGAGTTTGGTTTCTGGTTTCTTTTCGGTTTCCAATATAAATTACGCCAAATTTTTATCAGTCCTAGCCTAGCTGTTGGCACTGCTCAAAGAACCTTGGAAGCACTTTAAGGAATTGGTCTTGCACTTGAAGTATTTCTCATTTTGTCATATTTGCGGTCCATTGGATTATGTGAATATCGAAATAGAATGAGCACGTTTACAGTATGACTGATCCCAATGTAAGTAGTTAAAGCACTTGTGTTATGGAAAATCAGAAGTAACGATGGCACCACAAACACCCAGACCCAAGACAACACAGAAAACTAATGTAGATTACATGGACTCGGCCGCGAATCGAACTCGGGACCTCGAAGTGGCGTACCCATGAAAACCGGTGTACACACCACTCGACCAGGGAGGTCGTCGATATTAAACAAAATTATTCTGTTTTGAGTAATTCACGGCCTCGTACAAGTCAGCTGATTTCAGCGCTGTAAAAAGGCATATTTTTCTTTTATAAATTTAATCATTTTTTACAAAGGCAACACTGTTTTATTTATTAAATTAAAGATATAAAATCCCATTGCTTATAGTTAAAATATGATTTTTGAGAGTTTAATTTTTCAAGGAAGCTTTTATATATAATATGTTAATATGTTGAAATATCAGCTACTAAACTCGCCAAAATAATTAGATCACTAGATCTCAGACACACTAAGGCCTCGAAGCTTGTAATTTGGTACTGCTTCCTTATGTTACATCAACGTCCACTAAGAACAGATTTAACGGCAATTAACTTCGAAGGAAGTGAACTGGGAATTAGGGAATCGTGCGTTTGAGAAATTCTATATACCATAAATCATATTGTTACATAAATTATATATTCTAATATATCACATATCACGTAACTATGTATTTAATGGGATTAGTGTAGTACATATAATTTAATTAATTGAGTATTATCCCAATACTTTTATAGAAACCTGTATTGAAATTTTGAAAACTTTATTCTATGCTGTGGGTAAACTAAAATAAAAAAATCGATAAACTGTAAGATTTTTTCTACTGTTGTGTTTACAGAATTCTGAACCAATAACCCTATACTCGAATAACTCAACGTCAGGTACTGGAAAAATAGTGCGACCTCGTATTTTAAAATTATTGGATCAACTCAAGAAGCCTCAGTTAGTCCATTGAAAGTCCTGTCATTCAAGGCAGGGCTAAAAGCATCAGACCTCGCGGCCGAAATCCTATTTGACAGACTAAGCTCTGACTAATCTGCGGTGGGCGTACCATTAAATAACCGTGCTAGGATAACAGTTCCTGCCAAATCTTGAATGGAAAAGTTTGCCTATCGAAAACATTACGGAAAATTTTCTTCTTTTCCAGGAATTTCTTTAGCTACATCACTGATGCTTCCAAGAATACAAAGCATAAATATATGCATCTTACACCGTACCAATTTCAGTTCTGCATTGGACAGAGAGCTAGAAGAGAATAGTACAATTTTAAATATTAAGGTTTTCATGAAAATTTACTGAGTTGGCTGACTTCATACCTAGAAATTCTAGTCTATTTTGTTAGAACTGATGTACTTCAAGATCCTTTTGGGTGCTGTTTTCTACATCTCTGATAGAAAATCTTAAATAGTTTATATTAAAAAAACTAGCTGTGCCCGCGACCTTATACGCGGCTGAATTTAACAAAAAATATATTATTGTAGCCCAAGTTACTGGTACTATTATGTCAGTTATCTACTAGTGTAAGTCTCGTCAAAATCAGTCCAGCCGTTCCAGAGATTAGCTGGAACAAACAGACTGACAGAAAAATGGCTATTTTAATATAACAGACTCTCCAATTTCATTATATGTATAGATGACATCGAACTTTTTCAAGGAGATTTGGACTCGATCTAAAATTAATTTAGTACAAATAAGAAGACTAAATGTTAGTAAATGTGATCATGAGAATTAATAATATAATATTCCTATTTGCCCAATATACTCGATGTATGCAGATGTAGATGCATATCTGGGATATATAATATACAGGCTGTCTGTCCATTTCATACGGGTGAGATAAGAATTTATTTTATCCTAAAATACGGCGACAAGCCATTTGTCGTGTTTAATTTACGAGGACCTACTTAAATACAAATTAATCATTCTAATCTGTCCAGCTGTTCAAAAGTTCAGTGACACGTGTGTTTAAGAAATTCCGCAGATATTTTTAATTTTGCTGTTTCATAAATTCAAATTATTTTTAAAAAATATTGGTAAAGTAGGCATATTATTCAATACAAGATTATACAGACGATAAAAAAGTGTGAAATTTATCCTTGTTGACTTTCAGGCAGGAAATATTATATAATTGAAAGTGGAAAAGAGCCAGTTCTTGCCGGTTCTTCTAGGTAGAATCTACTTTCCGTACCGGTGGTAGCTTCACTTAATATAATTGTTAAATGAGGATTGTAAAGTTCTTGTAAAAGGCTACTTGAATAAAGTACATATATTCTGATTTGATTTGTGTGTGTAGAGAGGAATTACATATGTGTATATGTATAGGTTAATATAAAATTAGATATGACTGAATTGTTACTAAACGCGCTAATAACGTTTTATAAAGTAATAATTATGTATGAAACAAGGGATAAATGAATGACAAAGTAAAACGAGTATAATTAAGATCTTGAGCCGAAACAGTCATTTGCACTCAAGATTCGCAATTAGAGTTGAAATGTCTCCAATTTTCGTTCTTTTCTTGAGACAATCAAAGATCTAATTGGCGTCAGTTCATCAAGCCAAATGAAAATAAACTCAATTGATCAAAAAGTTATAAGTTATTTAAACTGAAAAAATTCGTATCGATTAAATCAAATCAAATCTTTTATTTGAAATTTCGTTTTGATTGCCGATTAAAAAGTAATTCAGTTTATCAGATTTGTCAATCCTTTAAATTATATTGTCGATTAAAATATTTATATATGTGTTTTTAAATATCGAACGTCGTACCACTAAACCGAAGACACAGCATTGGCCCCCAACAAGATGGACAGTTATCTTGTATAGGTCGTGAAAAGTCGTTGGAAGTGGAAGACTGGAATATCATCCTTGGGGAAGGTTATCCATAGTGAACGTATTCCAAACAGCTGTTGTGATAATGTTAATGGTTATCAATCCAAAATAACTTCCGAAATTAAAATTAAGCAACAATAAAAGATTTTTTTACCTAAAACTTCAGAATCGTCTGAATTCAAAATAGCGTTGTTTAAGGCGTCACTGGTTGCAGACCGTGACGAACATCTCAACTACTAATTAGACTTGATTTAAGTCCCAGATGGGACGAGAATGTTTAGCTTTGCTAAATGTGCATGAATTATACATTTCTGGAGTAACTTTGCTTAAGCGATCCACGAATAATAAACGGGGAACTTTTGTATTTCTGAAGACATACTAATTTTTAATTCCGAAATCAAATGTATACAATATAAATGACTGCGTCAGGGAGTTCTTTTGGAAAGTATTCCACAAAGGTGTTCTACTGGAATTCGGGGAATCATAAGTGACAGAGTTGCATCAGGAATTTATATTTGTTTTACCAGCGAGCAAGAAAAAGTAATAAATAAAAACAAACGTGTAATCTCAATGGTACTTGTCCACTTTGAACTCGCATCATATGTGTTGTATGCAAACATAGATACGGCAAGTACCTTTAAAATGAATATAAGATTCTAATTACTTTTTCCAGTAAATTCGATAAATATTAAATTATATCATGAGTTCAGAAGAGCGAAGTCGCTGGTTGCATTTATAAAGAGAAATCCTAAATGCGGAATAAGTTTCGTATTTAAAAACATTTGCTAAAATCTGTGCATGAATTTATACTTATTTTGCTTGCTTTATGCTTGTGCAGAATATAACAAACTTCTTAGCTTATAATTATATGTATGAAAATTAAATTAAGCATCTATTTTAATTGATTTTTTTTTTATTCGGAAGCTAGATAACGTCTTATCGCATTGTCACGTTTACATGGATGGAGTCCAATTCAATTTAGGCTATTTCATAGGTTGTTCAACGGTGCATACTCTAAGGGCATAAAATAAAATAAATGAAAATGTGGATAATAATATTAATCCACACAAAGACAATGGAATTTATATTTAATGTTTTTCAGAGCGTGTATATTACTTAAAAATATTTTCAATGTTTTTCCAGCCGCCAGTTAGACGACTAATCTACTTGTAATTATTTTTTGGTAGACATGATGTTTCGCAGTTGAGGATTTAATTAATTGCATTTAACAAAAACTTTCTCCGACGGCTGTTATAATACTTTTGATGAGAATTATCTATTATACGCTGCCGAAGCTACGGTACTGCCCTTAAAAGTAATATAATAAATATTTATGAAAATCTTATGCTCAGCAGTATTGTTCAAGCTAATTGAATAAATTTAAAACAATAGCTTTAGGAAAATACAAGGAAACAAACAGTATGTTTCATTTAATGCGCTTAATAAATTATTTATATTATAAAAAACTGTTTTGTTTTTAATTTTTTGACAACATAACATTACAAAAACATCCCAGCAAATAGTATTATATTCATATTTGCTTAAGTAATTGGTTAATTTTCGGTACCCTTTTCATTACGCCGACTGAAATAAAAATAATTGTCTCTTTTGGGAGAAACGGCAGAAATGTAGTCCTGTTTAATTATTATGAACGCTGCATGCGAGACTTGATGTTATACGAGGGAGAAGTCGTTTTAATTAAAAGTTCATATTTGTTTCTGTTTTATTTAAAAAAATTCAGAATTTTAAATTGAAGAGTCGTTTATAAATGTAAAGTCATGTTAATGAAGTTACGAAGAGAATATTTATTTATTACGTATGTTGGAACACTATTATTATCATTGTATAATTAAATCTCAAATCTTGCATTATATTAAATTATGTTATTTATTAATTTATTTTAAGTTCTTCCCTATGCAATTTTATAAATATTCTTTGTTATCTTATTCAATCAACATGTGTTTTGATATTTATAGAATTTTATTCGTTTACAAACAAAAATATTAGAAAAATTTAACTTTGCTAGCATTATTCAGCGAAAAATCTACGTCCAGTTCCCGAAATAAATCGTTTTCAATTCAAAGCAGGGATATGCAGGCGATTCGGTATCATCATGGCTCATGATATATTTTACCATTTTTCCACGACAAAAATGCCTTGTGAATAGGAAGATTTACATTCTCAGGTGCGATTTTTTTTATTTGAATATCAAAGTTTTTGAAGAGCCTTTGTTGTAAATTTTTTGGTATGTATAAAACGGCCTGACAATCATAATCGTCTTGATAGGTATTGATTTATAGCGAGAAACAATTACAACCAATCATCTGAAGTTTTCATGGCCTAATTCTGTAACAAATAAACAAATGATAATTCGATTTTTAAATAAAATAAAAATAAATATTCGTGAATATGATGTAAAATGCTGCATTTAATTTCTTTATTTATTGATCAGTTAACATTTTAAGAGAATATTTTATATAAAGAGAAACAAAAAATCGTTTCGAAATCTTTAAAATATTTATGCGTATGATTATATATGTATGATTTTGGATTACGCAAACATTTATAAAGAGTTATTATTGTACTAAGTATTCATAAACATAACGTAGTGTGGATACGGCACTAAGAATAACACTCGTTCTTATTATAGCCACCTTCCGCAATATTTGCTTTCATATATTTTTAACTGTATGACTCATTCCTTTTGCCTTTACACAAAGTGCATCGCACTTGCTGTTAAAATAGATTTTGATTCGTGTATAAAGTGTCAACTGCTATGAATAATCAATTAGTATTTTATGTTATTTAGGTCTTTATTAATATCAAGCTATGCACCTTGATTCATTCGTGCCAAAATGTGATAAACATATTAAAATACAATCAGTATTGAGTCAAACAATCTATCCCAATTTACGAGAATTATGTCGATATATAACTTTGGAAACACAACTCCTTATAATTAATGGTCCGAATTACAATGTGTGTGTGTAACGGTATTTTATAAAATGCTTAAAATTAATGTCATTTGTTTTGGTAATGTTTGACAGGAATTGAATTTTTTATAATAACATTTCGAATTGTTTTTGAATAATTAAAAGCTGCCTTAATAATAAAATATAGATTTAATTTTAATTACTATTGATTCTAGGGATTTTATCAATTTATACACGAAATCCAGCAATTACTAATTCCATGCATTTGAGAGATAATAATCGCGTGAACATTATTATCGCCATCGCGGGCAAGACGCCATTATTTTGTACTGTTTGTCTGAACAAAATTTGTTGAATTTGAATTCGTCCTATAACATATTGAGTTTATTTTTTTTTCAACATATGAATGTTTATTTCACAAATATCTTAATCAAATGATTTAGGCTCCCATTTGACTAGAAAACCCAGTCAAATTCAGCGGAACTCATCCACTTCGGGTATAAATGATTACAGTTCATAGCAAGCTGCATATTTTTTTAATCACCATTAAGAATGAATTGAGAGTCGAGATGGCCCAGTGGTTAGAACGCGTGCATCTTAACCGATGATTGCGGGTTCAAACCCAGGCAAGCACCGCTGATTCATGTGCTCAGCGGTGAAGGAAAACATCTTGAGGAAACCTGCATGTGACCACCAACCCGCATTGGAACAGCGTGGTGGAATATGTTCCAAACCTTCTCCTCAAAGGGAGAAGAGGCCTTTAGCCCAGCAGTGGGAATTTACAGGCTGTTGTTGTTGTTGTTTGTTGTAAGAATGAATTGAAAATGTATTTATCTTGACAATAATAGTTAATGAATTGAAGATAATAAATAAAGCAACCGCCGATGTAAGTTCAATTTCAAATACCTCGTTAAAGAATTTTTGTACGTATTTTATTTTTATATTTGCCAGCAAATAAACACCACCTCCCATAGACATTGGCGAGCGAAGAAATATACAGCAACACTTACATCAACAATCTTGGGAACCAATCAATCAATAATATGACCCTAGTATCTGAAACTATATTTGCTCACTTACTTTTTAAGACGGAACACAACAATACTAATTGTTGTATAGCAGTTGAATAAGTAATGGTATGATTACTTGGACGAGTTTGCACCAAGTCCTCCCAATGTACTTTATTAAGATGCTCCAGACTCCATAACGTGAGACAGAGTCCAATCCAGCGCATGCAACTGTCATTTACATTTGTTAGGTCTTATCCACTGGTATTTTATTAAAAATAATGATGATGATGATGTCGTTCGGACAGATTTCAATCACCAACTTCGCACGACATAACAAATAAAGGTGAAACACTCTCTATTCCGTCTCTCAAATCCGATGGGCACGCTAAATCTGATACGACCGGAAAGAGTTCAGACGCCGGATCAATGGCTTTACGAGCTTCCCGAGGCACAGGAGTTTACACACTTCCAACTTCCAAACTTCGGGCTGTGGCTGAATATATTTATTGATAGAGAACCCATTGACTTTTCAGTCGGCTCGACCTACGTTTTGAACCCAGAGCCTGAAGATGTGGCCTCATATCTAGTTGTTAGACAAACGAAATGTTCAAATAATTGTAATAATAATAATAATATCTATTACGTATTGTTAAACATCAGCAACTTTGACAAACTTCGAATAAAACGTTTAATTATTTTGAATGAAAACAAAAGATCTATTTCAAAAACGTTTTCAGAAACTTAAACAATAACGAATTTCGTTTGCTAGGCTCACGGTCTTACTCAATTTCGTACTTATAATTAACAATAGAATTAATCGTAATTATGTTTAGTTATTTGTATAGTCGTATTACATTCCAAATTCTGTTGATACATATTATATGAAACAAGCAGATATCGGTATTCCAGCTCGTGAATACGCACATGAGTTTCATTATATTATATCAACCTATTAGCTGTGCCCGCGATATCGAGTGCGTTTGAATTTAACAAAAAAAAAAAAAAGATTTTGGCTACTAGTAAATGTCCCATCAAAATCGGTCACGCTGCTCCAGATATTAGCTAGAACAAGCAGATAGACAAAATAACAAACATACACTTCAATTTCGTTAAATGAATAGATAATTGGTACATACCAATTAAGGGATGTTGGATAAAGAAGTTGAAAAGCTGCAAAGGTCTTTTGTCGCAAGAATGCATCTACTTGTAGATATATGTGATATATGTATACATTTATATGAATGGTATCAATTGTATATTTTCTTGAAGTTTTAGTAGTATATGATTATTGTTATATTGCTTTCCAATTCATACTCTTCAAATTTTTTCAAGACCAAGTCTGCTTATTCTGAAATTCAATCAAAAGAACGCCATTAATATTGAATACAAATAAAGATAATTAAACAATTTTAATTGTAAATGTTATAAGTCGGTACTAAGGTTAAAAGATAGGCGACTTTATAATCGAACTATATGGCTCTCATTGATTCTGTGCATTGTTTAAGGGCGGTGACTTATCAACTAATGACAGATATCAGTCTGCTCTCGTATATATTTTGATTATAATATTTCGCAGGTTAATCTGATGCAATATAGTCAATATGACAAATAGAGAAGAATAAAATACAATAGAATTGTTTTCGAATTCATACATCAATTGTCTTCTAATCCCCGTATAGTCTTAACCGAATTAATGTATCCACTTGACGCGGCTATAAATTGATTTACTATTAATATAATCTCAATGTCAGTCTATATGAAAATATCACATATTGGCTTGAACCGCTTAATTATTTTGGCACTGAAGTTATATTAATATTGCAGATTAATATCTAAAATAATGTTATTATTATTGGCACGTTATTTCTGAGTTTATAAGCTATTATATTAGTTTATAAACCAGGCAATAAATACTTATTTAATGATTAGCGTACATTATGCAAACAGATGTTGGATTTCTGTGAGACTGGTGATTTAATTAAGAAAATTTGCATTTCATTTTGGTTGGTTTAGTTACAACATCCGAGTGAATATAATGGTTTGAAGGGTGTATTTTTTTTCTTATTAAAGATTGTGTTGAGGAGTCACACAGACTCCTAGTGTTATTTTAGAAGTAGACGACGTTCATTTTAATTTTCAAAATAAATGGCGATTTGGCTTATTATTTTTTTACAGCTCCAACTCCTATTGTCAGTGACCCAATTGTCAGTCCGCCTACGTAATATACGAGTACATAAAATAATATTATCTATGTATTTTTGACAACTTTTCCATGCGTAACGAGAACATCCCTATTTATTTAATACTATGCAGTTATATATTTACTCATGTTACGCTATGCCTCGCGAATTTATTTTAGAATTTGAGCAATTCCTTAGATTAAGAGGAAGAGGTGTGTTAACTTTGTTTAGCCAATTATTTTTAATTATTATTTTATTTTTAGTACGTTAAACCATTTTTTTAAATTTTCAATTTCATATTCAAATTTCGAATACCATCCAAAATTAAAAGTAATTTTATGACAACATCCTACACTACCTATATCACAGAGACCACTCAAAATAGTATCTCGTCTCGTCATTTATATATCGTGTATTTTGCTAGCAGCTCATAAAACGAGTGCATTTTATGAGTCTACACTTACTTTTATAGGAGGAATGTAATGGACGATAATAATAATATATGAAGACGTTAACAGTACATTTCTCGTAACGTTTTGTACGTGCGTTTTAAATTTTGAGCTATAACATTGCTACAACAATTATTTATGCCTGTCATATTCATACTCAATCTTATTTGTTATCTTGGGTGACATTACACAACCTACAGTCTGGGCTAGGATATTTTTAGGTAACAATTCATTTTAAGCTGTAGGTACTCGTTGTCTTTCAGGCAGGATATTATATATCTACAATTATACATTTATAATTAGTTTTAACTAACATGACTTTGTATTGAATGTTGAAAAAGAGTGTATTGAGTTTACTGAGTTTTTTGCTATTTCTTCTCGGTAAAATCTGCATTCCGAACCGGTGGTAGCTTCACTTAGTATAGTTTGTTAAATGACGATTCAAACGTTCTTGTAAAAGCCTACATGCATAAAGTATTTTTGGTTTACAGTATTCGTTGCTCGAAAAGGTCTCACTCAATGGACTAGACTCATTTTTATCTTAGAATATATTTTTCGGAATTGTGGATAGTGAGCTTGAACCAACGCTCATAAGAAGAGTAATTAAATTAATTAAAGACATGAAATATATTTGACTATATATAAAAAATTAGATTGAAATCCACCATTCATCTATTCCATCTTACGAATATGTTTAAATATTATAAATAAATACACAAAGCAAAATCTTTGGTAAATTTATTGTACCATTAATATAATTGGGAAAATGGTTGTCATCGTTGATTCATTTATAACAAGAGACACGGGGAAGTACCTTTGACACATCATTTTTCTTTTTTTCATTCATAATAACAGACAAAGAATATATAAGCACAATACGTTATGATTATTATTATAAATAGATTAATTACAATAATTGATGCCAGAAATAATAAGTTAATACATAATAAAGCCAAGACTATATTATTATACGTTGAAAATTATTTCAAGGTTAATTTAAGTCCTGTCTTTCAGAGAAACCTGGGAGCTTTTATTGAAATTTGACACATGTAGATTTCTTCACGATATTTTCCCTCACTGTAACACCGTCACCGCTGAGCACAACATAGAATTTCAGCACAGGTTGCCTGGGTTTGAACCCGCAATCATCTGTAAAAATGCCCGCTTTCTAACCTTTGAGCCCTCTCGGTTTCTATTCACGTGTACTTCACCTCCATAGAGTAAATCGTTTCTTTATCGGAGAAGGAAATGCGTTGTAAAATTGTGCCATTTAATACTTTATGAACGGAAGTCCGTTAATAGAGTATAACGGAGAATTTGATTAGATGTGGTCAGTCATTCTGGTAAAAATATATTTTTTTTAAATTTATATTTTCAAGTGACTTTTATTCAGAATCGGGGCTAGCTATAACAGACATAGTGTGCCTATAGCGACATTTAGTTATGCGCAATCAACAATTGAACATAAAAAAATATCGATCGTTTGGTAACGGAAAATCAACTCACCGAAAAGAAGAAAAAAAACAAAATCTATTCTGTGCGACCATTCTGAGATATTTAAAATTATCGTTCCAAATTCAATACTTTACGGAAAAATATAAATTCAAAAAAAGTCAACGAGCTTTATTGTAGCCGATTAATTATTTTATATTTTGTGTAACATTTGACATTGTACCTTAGCATAAGCTGTAAGAAAATGAGGTGAACTTAACAGCCAATTCAAATAACTCGCACGCTGATTGGTAAAATCAAACAGCGCGTTTCCGTTAAAAATTTCCGTCCCTTTTCACGAATTCATTCCCACAGATTGCAGGAAAGAGAAAACATCAACTATTATGTCACATTTATTAACTCTGATATTCCAATGAAACACTAGATGTATAAGTGAATTAAACATTCTACATTTCGAAATTTATTTAGTGTGTAACCATATTTGTTCACGCGTTATTATCCGCGTTTCAAATAATTAATAAAGCCGAGCAATTTGTCTCCCGTTTAGATATTCCGTGAACGGTATCAAATAATGTTGTAAATTTATTTGATCACTTAAGATTTCATATATTATTATTATTAAAAGAGTTAAGTTATAATGCTAAGTATTTAGTACACTGTTATACACATTATTGATGTTTGTTGATTCATTTAAGTCATAAGTATCTACATTCTTCACAAAAAGATTCTATTTATTTTTAAATTAAAACTTTCATCAGATACATAATATATGGAAATGTAATTGTATGTCATTCATATATTTTATTTTCAAGATAATTTTCTTTAGTGTGATGATTTTATGAATACAACAAAGGTAATTAATAAATCTATCGATACTATCAAGCAAAGGTTCACTCATAGAATATTGTAAATACTCGGTTATATTAACAGTCATATCGCGTGACCGTCCTCGGCACGATTTTCTTTGAAGTCTCGGCCATTTTTGATGATACGACGAATGTATTATTGATTAAGTATTTTTATGACATTCGATCCTTCAGGATTTGATGGCATATAATAAAATTGTTTGAATAAAAGGCAATTATATAGAGCACGTGTTCTAAAATTCACATGAAATAATAAAAAGATAAAAATAGATGCTTTTTTGTGGTTATAAAAGTACATTTCTAGTATATCCGCACTAGTGTATATCCGAGGATGAAAAGATTTTACTGGAATCACTCGAGAGATTGCTCGAGCTCTCCAACCTGGTTAGGGAGGGACCCAATTGAATCGACAGCTTTTGTCTTCTTGAAGACACTTTTGAGAGAATAAAAAACTACGATTTGAATTGCTTTTACTTGATAGTTTATCTTTTCAAATGATATTCGCTTTTATTAATCTGTTTTTTATATTTTTATCTAAGACTTATTTATGTAAGGCGAATTAATGCCTATTGAATATCGACACGTACATATTGTACGGCACGGATCGAATCAAAAATCGAACGTGAGTGTGGTTTATCTCACATAGGCCAAACAAAGAGGAGTATCGGTACCAGGGTCAAGGAACATATAGGAGATGTCAAAAATAGGCGTTCTTCAAAGTCTGCAGTCTGTGAACATGTTCTGGATAAACCTAACCATTTTATTCGATTTGATAAACCACAGATCCTCGCTAAAAAACACAGATTCATTCCTAGAATGATACGCAAGACTATTGAAATTCAAAAACATCCGAACTTCAATAGAGAAGATGGTTGGAGACTTTCTAACACCTGGGATCTACTTATTAAAAATTTAAAATCCCAAATCCAACAGCCTGCAAGACCTAAAGATACAGTCAGTGCCTTCTGCGTGAAACCGGAACGTTACTCAAGATACCAATTGAGAAATCGTTGGCGGTAGTTGTTAATAATATTTCTTTTGTTCTTCAACTAGACAAATGCCACCTTAGTCTACCCGTGACCACGAACGCTGTTAAGAGCTCGAAACGTCGGGATGTTAAAAATAATTAATATACGCGATTCAGATCCGTTATAGCTAGTTTTATTTCAATGTGTAATCGCGAAAATTTATACTTTATACTCAGTTAATATTATTCATAATAAATGATGCTACACGTAAAAGATTGAACATATTTTTTTTTAAATCCGTTAAAACTTTTGCTTTATTTAACAGATTGTGAAATCTATTAAATTCGTTATTGCACGAATGGAAAAGTTTTAAATGGAGTTTATTCAGTAGCACCGAATGATAAATAAACAGGGTTCGTAAACTTGTGTATGTCTGTAAATATTAAAGTTTTAAAACGTTGTATTTATTTTTTATCACTTTTTGTGTACTTTAGTTTCTCCTTGGTGATAAACGATTGTTTTAATATAATGCCCTATTTTTTATTTCTAGATTACATTTCTAGATCTTATGTACATGCTATTTATATATTTTGATTCTAGTATAAAAAATAAATGCATAAAACGACGTGACGACAACGAATATGAAAAATGAAATTTCAATAAAAAAAGTTAATAGCTAAAATTTACTTTATACGGAAAATAACAATTTATCGTTCTCGACGCAAGGTTTTTCTATAGGTTTGCTGTTTTTTACTCTTTTCGCGAGAAATTTAATTAATCTGGTAATGAACAAAGGCTTGTCGATACTCGTATTTTACTGTACATTATAAAATAAAATACAAACGTTTTTGTCGTGACGTACACATATGTTCTTTATAATACAAGTCTTGTATCGTATTCTTTATCTATTTCAGCGCAATTTGCCTGCAAACTTCACTCACAGCGAAATTAACCCAATTTTTATATTTCAATGATAAAAAAAATAATTTTCCTGGCATTGTTAAGGTAACTAAAACAAGCTCCAATGAACAAAATATGCATCTAGGTATTATAACCATATATCTGTTTGTACACATATATATAAAAGAGCATTCACATTATGCTCAGGTGATAGATCTAGAAGTTCTGCATTACGTCAAAGAAATATTTTCATCGGTCTGAATAGTACGTTGGCAGTTTTACACTCTCGTGCCTTGAAAAGCAGGTCCTACACCTGATTTATTTCCGTTCGAATTGGATGGATGGTTTTGAGGGATATCGAAAAATTAGTGTGAGACTGCATATAAAGTGCACCCTTGTCATTATAATATCCTGTTGATTATCTAATTGGACGTCGTTTCATAAAGTCGCTACTAATTTTATTTGGATTTTTTAATAAATAGAATATTTTTTAGTAAAAAATAGTAGCGAGTTTGATTAACCTATTTCCCTAAAATGTAACTTAGATATTTTCAGTCGATTTTAGTACGTATAGTTGTGCGTCTAAAACTAGTCTATTATATTGAAAAAGTTAAAGAACAACACTTACAAAAACAAATTTACACTAAATTACAGAAATTCGAATGTAACTTTCAAGAATCCACTAGATTTTTCAAATTGTTTCTTGATGAATTGTAAATAACATCGTGTTTTCGTTTCCGCGATTAAACCGCGGCGTCACGAAAAATTGCCATTAGGCGGGCTCGTTCATTCCGAATAGATGTTACAATTAAGTTTATTACCTCTGTAATTATACACTTTATCTTCCTAATATAGCTTTGATGATAATGCAATTTTAATTAAAATTTCAACATGATATTAATCCATTTAATGTAATTTATAGATA
The DNA here is from genome assembly GCF_905220365.1 of Vanessa cardui. NCBI lineage: Eukaryota > Metazoa > Arthropoda > Insecta > Lepidoptera > Nymphalidae > Vanessa > Vanessa cardui. Next base: position 8,755,354 of record NC_061135.1, read on the forward strand.
TATTGATCTGCTTAATGGGATGCCTATGTTAAAAATGATAAAATGATATTTCCGGCTTATATTCATTGAATTAAGGAAATATGTCTGTTATACGTAAGCACGCAGACAGTTTCGTGAAGATCATTACATCCTCTAGAATAGTGTGACATAAAAGTTATTTTTTTAATTTAACGATCTTTACCTTAATAAGCTTACTTAACAATGGTCAGATTGTTATGGATAAGGATTATTTTATTAGGTTGTAGAATGTAACCGAAATTGTTAAAGTTAAAAAGTTAGGTATGAACAAAAATTCGTTTAGTTACTTTGTTCATATGAAATTATATCAAAGCTCACTCACTATATTTCATAAATCGGATTAATTGAATAACTTATAATTAATCAAACCTGTATAAATAGTTCTGCAAGTAAGTTACTATTAATATTGGATATATTGCGACGTGAAAAACCGTAAGATGTCAATGTATACGGTGAGATCGAATTGTTTTCTTTTGTAATTCTCTGTTTCCACGTTATCTAAATCCGATAGGCCGCAATCTCTCTTTGATTGCAGTCCCGTCCGTGTTGAGTGTGCAGTAAGGTGAATTAGCACAACAAATACAGATACATCATTGTAATGGTTTTCTAAGCAATTTACTTGGAAAACAATTAGATAATGCGTTGATACAACAACACCAACAACAGCCTGTAAATTTGCTTTACTGCAAAACTGCTGGGCTAAAGCCTCCTCTCATTTTGTGGAGAAGGTTTGGAACATATCCCACCACGCTGTTCCAATGTGGGTTGGTGAAATAAACATGTGGCAGAATTACTTTGTGACTCATGCAGCTTTCCTCGTGATATTTTCCTTGACCGCCGAGAACAAAATGAATTATAAACACAAATTAAGTACATGAATACTCAGTGGCGCTTGCTTGGGTTTGAACCCCCAGTCATTGGTTAAGATTGACGCGTTCTAACCACTGGGCCATCTCGCCTCACCTGTGATGATATTCAAGTTAAATTGAATAGTAACGTAAGCTGTCATAGCTTACCATAATTACTAAGCTGGTATGTTAGTTAAGTAATTTTTTTAATATACTTTTAAAGATCAGTTTTATAGTTGAAAATTATTTATATATAAAACTTACTTAAAGTTAGTGAGTAACAGCCTGTTAATTTCCCAATGTTGGGATAAGGCCTCCTCTTCCATTTAGGACAGGGTTTGGAACATATTCCACCACGCTGTTCCAATGCGGGTTGGTAGAAAGCGAGCGAAAGGAGGTTTTATACATAAAAGATGTTCAAAATTCACAATTTAAGTAAAATAATTTATACAAAGGGAATGTCATTTGCTTTAATAAGATCAGTTATAATCCGTTTGATACGAGATGGGAAGATACTATGTAACTGATGAAAAGCGACTGACTTAATCTCCAAAGCTGACAGATTAAGCTTGTCAAATACCAGCGCTTTGATTTTACCAGACAACTGCAGATTTCTGTGAAAAGGCCTAAAATCAAATTTGATAATACATTGTCATAGTTTTATTATCATTTTTAAACCTTTGGATATAATATTACAGATACAGTAGAAGTTACCACATTACATTTTAATGAAGTTACAAATGTAACAGAAAAGTAACCATAATTTGAAAAGGAAAATATACCATTTAAAAAAAAGAACTTAAATAATTACATTAATGAAATTGCAAAAATAAGTAAAAACATAGAGGAAAATATATCGGTATAGAATTAAATTTTGTAAGAAATTATCTGATACAGAGTAATGAAACAGTGATTTCTCTAAGGCATCAATCTTCTCTACAGATGTATTTGATACTAATATAAATATTAATAAACATTTTTTATCAGTAATGATTGCAGGAAAGAGAAAACATCAACTATTATGTCACATTTATTAACTCTGATATTCCAATGAAACACTAGATGTATAAGTGAATTAAACATTCTACATTTCGAAATTTATTTAGTGTGTAACCATATTTGTTCACGCGTTATTATCCGCGTTTCAAATAATTAATAAAGCCGAGCAATTTGTCTCCCGTTTAGATATTCCGTGAACGGTATCAAATAATGTTGTAAATTTATTTGATCACTTAAGATTTCATATATTATTATTATTAAAAGAGTTAAGTTATAATGCTAAGTATTTAGTACACTGTTATACACATTATTGATGTTTGTTGATTCATTTAAGTCATAAGTATCTACATTCTTCACAAAAAGATTCTATTTATTTTTAAATTAAAACTTTCATCAGATACATAATATATGGAAATGTAATTGTATGTCATTCATATATTTTATTTTCAAGATAATTTTCTTTAGTGTGATGATTTTATGAATACAACAAAGGTAATTAATAAATCTATCGATACTATCAAGCAAAGGTTCACTCATAGAATATTGTAAATACTCGGTTATATTAACAGTCATATCGCGTGACCGTCCTCGGCACGATTTTCTTTGAAGTCTCGGCCATTTTTGATGATACGACGAATGTATTATTGATTAAGTATTTTTATGACATTCGATCCTTCAGGATTTGATGGCATATAATAAAATTGTTTGAATAAAAGGCAATTATATAGAGCACGTGTTCTAAAATTCACATGAAATAATAAAAAGATAAAAATAGATGCTTTTTTGTGGTTATAAAAGTACATTTCTAGTATATCCGCACTAGTGTATATCCGAGGATGAAAAGATTTTACTGGAATCACTCGAGAGATTGCTCGAGCTCTCCAACCTGGTTAGGGAGGGACCCAATTGAATCGACAGCTTTTGTCTTCTTGAAGACACTTTTGAGAGAATAAAAAACTACGATTTGAATTGCTTTTACTTGATAGTTTATCTTTTCAAATGATATTCGCTTTTATTAATCTGTTTTTTATATTTTTATCTAAGACTTATTTATGTAAGGCGAATTAATGCCTATTGAATATCGACACGTACATATTGTACGGCACGGATCGAATCAAAAATCGAACGTGAGTGTGGTTTATCTCACATAGGCCAAACAAAGAGGAGTATCGGTACCAGGGTCAAGGAACATATAGGAGATGTCAAAAATAGGCGTTCTTCAAAGTCTGCAGTCTGTGAACATGTTCTGGATAAACCTAACCATTTTATTCGATTTGATAAACCACAGATCCTCGCTAAAAAACACAGATTCATTCCTAGAATGATACGCAAGACTATTGAAATTCAAAAACATCCGAACTTCAATAGAGAAGATGGTTGGAGACTTTCTAACACCTGGGATCTACTTATTAAAAATTTAAAATCCCAAATCCAACAGCCTGCAAGACCTAAAGATACAGTCAGTGCCTTCTGCGTGAAACCGGAACGTTACTCAAGATACCAATTGAGAAATCGTTGGCGGTAGTTGTTAATAATATTTCTTTTGTTCTTCAACTAGACAAATGCCACCTTAGTCTACCCGTGACCACGAACGCTGTTAAGAGCTCGAAACGTCGGGATGTTAAAAATAATTAATATACGCGATTCAGATCCGTTATAGCTAGTTTTATTTCAATGTGTAATCGCGAAAATTTAAGACAACATTATTATTTCATGTGTTCTTTATACTCAGTTAATATTATTCATAATAAATGATGCTACACGTAAAAGATTGAACATATTTTTTTTTAAATCCGTTAAAACTTTTGCTTTATTTAACAGATTGTGAAATCTATTAAATTCGTTATTGCACGAATGGAAAAGTTTTAAATGGAGTTTATTCAGTAGCACCGAATGATAAATAAACAGGGTTCGTAAACTTGTGTATGTCTGTAAATATTAAAGTTTTAAAACGTTGTATTTATTTTTTATCACTTTTTGTGTACTTTAGTTTCTCCTTGGTGATAAACGATTGTTTTAATATAATGCCCTATTTTTTATTTCTAGATTACATTTCTAGATCTTATGTACATGCTATTTATATATTTTGATTCTAGTATAAAAAATAAATGCATAAAACGACGTGACGACAACGAATATGAAAAATGAAATTTCAATAAAAAAAGTTAATAGCTAAAATTTACTTTATACGGAAAATAACAATTTATCGTTCTCGACGCAAGGTTTTTCTATAGGTTTGCTGTTTTTTACTCTTTTCGCGAGAAATTTAATTAATCTGGTAATGAACAAAGGCTTGTCGATACTCGTATTTTACTGTACATTATAAAATAAAATACAAACGTTTTTGTCGTGACGTACACATATGTTCTTTATAATACAAGTCTTGTATCGTATTCTTTATCTATTTCAGCGCAATTTGCCTGCAAACTTCACTCACAGCGAAATTAACCCAATTTTTATATTTCAATGATAAAAAAAATAATTTTCCTGGCATTGTTAAGGTAACTAAAACAAGCTCCAATGAACAAAATATGCATCTAGGTATTATAACCATATATCTGTTTGTACACATATATATAAAAGAGCATTCACATTATGCTCAGGTGATAGATCTAGAAGTTCTGCATTACGTCAAAGAAATATTTTCATCGGTCTGAATAGTACGTTGGCAGTTTTACACTCTCGTGCCTTGAAAAGCAGGTCCTACACCTGATTTATTTCCGTTCGAATTGGATGGATGGTTTTGAGGGATATCGAAAAATTAGTGTGAGACTGCATATAAAGTGCACCCTTGTCATTATAATATCCTGTTGATTATCTAATTGGACGTCGTTTCATAAAGTCGCTACTAATTTTATTTGGATTTTTTAATAAATAGAATATTTTTTAGTAAAAAATAGTAGCGAGTTTGATTAACCTATTTCCCTAAAATGTAACTTAGATATTTTCAGTCGATTTTAGTACGTATAGTTGTGCGTCTAAAACTAGTCTATTATATTGAAAAAGTTAAAGAACAACACTTACAAAAACAAATTTACACTAAATTACAGAAATTCGAATGTAACTTTCAAGAATCCACTAGATTTTTCAAATTGTTTCTTGATGAATTGTAAATAACATCGTGTTTTCGTTTCCGCGATTAAACCGCGGCGTCACGAAAAATTGCCATTAGGCGGGCTCGTTCATTCCGAATAGATGTTACAATTAAGTTTATTACCTCTGTAATTATACACTTTATCTTCCTAATATAGCTTTGATGATAATGCAATTTTAATTAAAATTTCAACATGATATTAATCCATTTAATGTAATTTATAGATATATTGATCTGCTTAATGGGATGCCTATGTTAAAAATGATAAAATGATATTTCCGGCTTATATTCATTGAATTAAGGAAATATGTCTGTTATACGTAAGCACGCAGACAGTTTCGTGAAGATCATTACATCCTCTAGAATAGTGTGACATAAAAGTTATTTTTTTAATTTAACGATCTTTACCTTAATAAGCTTACTTAACAATGGTCAGATTGTTATGGATAAGGATTATTTTATTAGGTTGTAGAATGTAACCGAAATTGTTAAAGTTAAAAAGTTAGGTATGAACAAAAATTCGTTTAGTTACTTTGTTCATATGAAATTATATCAAAGCTCACTCACTATATTTCATAAATCGGATTAATTGAATAACTTATAATTAATCAAACCTGTATAAATAGTTCTGCAAGTAAGTTACTATTAATATTGGATATATTGCGACGTGAAAAACCGTAAGATGTCAATGTATACGGTGAGATCGAATTGTTTTCTTTTGTAATTCTCTGTTTCCACGTTATCTAAATCCGATAGGCCGCAATCTCTCTTTGATTGCAGTCCCGTCCGTGTTGAGTGTGCAGTAAGGTGAATTAGCACAACAAATACAGATACATCATTGTAATGGTTTTCTAAGCAATTTACTTGGAAAACAATTAGATAATGCGTTGATACAACAACACCAACAACAGCCTGTAAATTTGCTTTACTGCAAAACTGCTGGGCTAAAGCCTCCTCTCATTTTGTGGAGAAGGTTTGGAACATATCCCACCACGCTGTTCCAATGTGGGTTGGTGAAATAAACATGTGGCAGAATTACTTTGTGACTCATGCAGCTTTCCTCGTGATATTTTCCTTGACCGCCGAGAACAAAATGAATTATAAACACAAATTAAGTACATGAATACTCAGTGGCGCTTGCTTGGGTTTGAACCCCCAGTCATTGGTTAAGATTGACGCGTTCTAACCACTGGGCCATCTCGCCTCACCTGTGATGATATTCAAGTTAAATTGAATAGTAACGTAAGCTGTCATAGCTTACCATAATTACTAAGCTGGTATGTTAGTTAAGTAATTTTTTTAATATACTTTTAAAGATCAGTTTTATAGTTGAAAATTATTTATATATAAAACTTACTTAAAGTTAGTGAGTAACAGCCTGTTAATTTCCCAATGTTGGGATAAGGCCTCCTCTTCCATTTAGGACAGGGTTTGGAACATATTCCACCACGCTGTTCCAATGCGGGTTGGTAGAAAGCGAGCGAAAGGAGGTTTTATACATAAAAGATGTTCAAAATTCACAATTTAAGTAAAATAATTTATACAAAGGGAATGTCATTTGCTTTAATAAGATCAGTTATAATCCGTTTGATACGAGATGGGAAGATACTATGTAACTGATGAAAAGCGACTGACTTAATCTCCAAAGCTGACAGATTAAGCTTGTCAAATACCAGCGCTTTGATTTTACCAGACAACTGCAGATTTCTGTGAAAAGGCCTAAAATCAAATTTGATAATACATTGTCATAGTTTTATTATCATTTTTAAACCTTTGGATATAATATTACAGATACAGTAGAAGTTACCACATTACATTTTAATGAAGTTACAAATGTAACAGAAAAGTAACCATAATTTGAAAAGGAAAATATACCATTTAAAAAAAAGAACTTAAATAATTACATTAATGAAATTGCAAAAATAAGTAAAAACATAGAGGAAAATATATCGGTATAGAATTAAATTTTGTAAGAAATTATCTGATACAGAGTAATGAAACAGTGATTTCTCTAAGGCATCAATCTTCTCTACAGATGTATTTGATACTAATATAAATATTAATAAACATTTTTTATCAGTAATGGCCTGTAAATGTCCGACCAACAGTCTTCTCCTTTTGACGAGAAGGTTAGAGTACATGGCACCATGCTGCTATAATACGGGTCGGCTACATGTGTATCCAACACATGTAGCAGAATTTAGTTGAAATAAAGTACAAGTTTCCTCATGATGTTTTCCTCATGATTCACCACTGAGCATGACATAAATTCAAAACACAAATTAAGAATATAAAAATTCATTTTACATAATTTGAATTGAACGTTCTTACTAAAAATGTAATGGAATGACGCAAGAGGTACATATGTAATTAAAATGTAATTGCTTAGCAGAAGAAGAATAAAAAGAAATGAAGTGAAGTGGTATTTAAAACTTACGTGTAAAATTGTAATACGATAAGTTTTCAATACCACTACATTAATACCACAACCTATTACCCACTCGTTGTAATATGTAAATTATAATAGTACGGGCACATGATCAGGAAAATACCTCCATCTTTTCGTATACTTCATTTATATTCAATTCATCGCGTGAATCAAGCATGTGGCCTTGAAAAACCTGCACGTGTACCTATCATTGGAACAACAAAGTAGGATAAGCTCCATAACTTATTCTCAAATAATCTCATTTTCTTTTAAAGATAGCAATCACAATCTAATGCAAAAATGGACAGAGGAACACTCGCAGAAACGCAAACGCAAATTGTTAAATTTGAATTGTAAGGTGCACTCAGAGATGCCTGTAAATGTCCCACTGCTGGGCAAACGCCTTCTCTTTCTTTGAAGGTTTGGAGTTTCTCCCATATGCTGCTCCAGTGCCAGTTAATTTTAATAAGAGAAGAAAAAATACTACAAAATAATATTTATATTTAAGTGTGTAACCAGTAATAGATAAAGTCAGTAAACACATTTGTTTTAAAGTTTATAATATTCCAAAACGATAAGAATGTAATAAAACATAAATTAAACACATTATATTTCATGCAAAATTTATAAATAATTCTTAATCTCAATTTGACAAAAGTTCCCTTAATTAAGCAAGACTTTCAAGATTTTGGCAAATGTTGCCGAGTGTTTGTAAATCACGTGCTCCACTTCAGATTCTAAATTATTTTAGGAGTTTGTGTAAGCTTTAAATGAAAACCAACGTAAGAAAACTTTTCTCTGCGATGTAACACTCCTAACAATGTTGTTTTTCTACATTAAGAAGATAATGACATAGCTTTTAGTGGAAAATGAAATGACTATAATTATTATGGTACGATAGATACGGATGGAAAATATATTACAATATACTGAAGAAATGAATTGGAAGTGAAATATATTGAGTATTGAAAACTACAAGACAGTAACACATATTGTAAGTGCCTTTTAATTCATTGTTATTGAGACAAATATTTTTGGGAAAATAAGTATTCAGTAGACTTATACGTATATACGTAGTGTATGTATGTGTATTATCAATGTGCAACCAATGGTTTTGACTCAAAAAGGCAAAAAAATAGGAAATTTTATCAATATCTATTAGAGGTAAGGTAAGACATATTTCAAGTTACTGATATTGATCTGTTGTAAAGAAAAACAACAATTATGTAGATAATTTACTAAAATTTAAAACAAAAAACTAACAGTCAATTATTCCTTGTAAAACTCAAAAGTAAAATCGCAGTGATACTACTCAACGGATAAACCTTCCAAAGCCTCTTCTTAGTATACGATGTAAGCTAGTTCTTGAAAAACTTTCGAACCTAAATACACAACAGCCTAGCCTACACGTGTTTACATTACATTACAGTACATTTTGTGGACAGTTGAAGCCCATCTCAAAATTAAGGTCAACATCCTTCTTTTACCCATCCCACAATTAAACTCTGTTAGAAACTGTATGGTTTAAGGGTAAATAAGGTGTACGTCGTCTCCTCCAAAGTCGATCCAAACTTACGGTTCATTTGGTTGGTACATATGGGAATTTGGGCAATTTTATACTGGTTGCGGTCGGGAGGCCTTTTAAGTTTTTGGGAAATTTCGTGCTTGTTCTTTGCATTTTTTTCTATCATGAGTATCAAATTGAAAAATCTTATTCAGTATACGTAATATATCAATAAAATATCAAACTTTACTAACATTTATTTATTACATTTGTAATAAGGAACATGGGAATACTATGGATAAGACAAATTAAAGTTGTGCGATACCACGCGAGCAGCTAGTTTCAGTGAGAATATTATACTTATAGGCCCCATTGTTGCGACACAATGAATGTCTAAGAAATTGATTTTTATTTCTTATATTCCCAGCTATAGCTGGACGTGAACATTAACGAGATCGATTAGATTTCTCTTCAACATTTTGCCTACATTCGCACTCCTAATTAAAGTTTCATTACGTGTAAAATATTTATAACTCAATGAATTATGTATATACTTCAATTCCAAAATCATATGAATTTGTATGGTTTTCTTCCAGTTCTATCTAAGTATGGTTATCGTTTTTCCTAGTAAGACCAGTAATTGCTCTTAAAATTTCGCTGTGACGTTTTAAATATTGATAGATTGATGGTTCATTTGGAATCTATATTAGTATCAGCATTTGTTATCAGTAGCATATAATAAATAGATACATTAATATCATTGAATGATATTTTTTTTTGCTTAGAAATTAGATTTTAATGCCCTAATTACTTTAGTTAGAGAAAGTGGATATGTAATTCTATTAACTTTAACAAACATAAATGTGCCCTAAGGCTTTTGGTAAACTATTGGGATATAAAGATATTTAATGATAACAAAAGGTTAAAAAGTGATACAAGTATATGATACAATTTTTTCTTGCATTATTTTCTTTATACGTAAACCTCCTAGGATTACAATATAATGTTGGAACATTTCGTTGTGACAGACATTATATCCAGAGGATAGGTACTTTTAAAGAATACTCAGAGTGTATTCTTAAAAGTGTATTAAAGCAAAAGTGCGGAACGTGCGACCTGGAGTCGAGTCACTATTGTTCCTTCAGCAAAATTTTCTTCTTTTACGTTGGAATTTACAATTGGAAAAACGAATAATACTCAGAAAGCACCTACAAATTACTACTATTATTTTTTTAAACGCTGCAATTTTAATTTCTATTACCCGAGTTGATTGTCATCGAACACAAGCAAAAAAAAAAATATTAAAAAACACCCATGCATGTCAGCAGTTGTTGATATATTTCAGGTAACGTAATATAGTCACTGTTATAGTTAATTTTTAGAAATTGATTGATGGTATGTGTCATAAAATTTTGAATATATTACAGGAACAACGAGAAGGAAAAGTTTAATTTACATCCCTTAAAATGGCGATAAAATATATACATTTACAGTCAATAATTTACATTTTTACACACTGAGAAACGATTGAAAATAAATCACCACAAAATTTCGGCCATTGGTTCTCTATTTTGTTACCCAAAGACTTCTACTGTTTTCAACGATCAACTCGTTGCTTGCTTTTAAAACTCGACGTGGCTTTAATCATGAAAATTACAACACTTGAAATTGCAGACTAGTTTTCCTTTACTCTGCTTTTCTTTTTGTTTCAAGTGTAACTCTTTTATAAGTTTTGTTATTTACACCTAATATATTTTTTTGTGATATGGCTTTTACCGTAAGTGTTCCTTAAAATCAAATATTTACGTGTAATGTAAAAGCAATAAAGCTTAACATAAATCTAGGGCACTGAGAAGAGTGACGTATTAAGATCGGAAAAAATCTTTTGTTTCACAGAATTTCAATAAAACATTTCTGAACATTCACAAAATATCATATTGGTATACTTAACTGTTTTAAAAAAGGCAAAACACTTAGATTTTGACAATTACTAAATCATATTATCTGATTATTTTTTTTTCAAATTAGACAAAAAAGTCACAAACAAAAACTTCTTTAAATTAATTGTGTATGTTTAACATATTATGTCTTATTACGATTGACAGTGTTAATATTGCCTCAAATCAGCAGCAGTTTTTTAAGGCAACATGCATTTTAAGTATGTACAACTTTTTAATAAAATTCCAACCCATAACCGTTGATCTAACTGAAAGCTGCTATGACGACAGTTCATCATAATATTTGAGATTTTTTTGTTATTCAATAATCAATCTTAGTAGATTAATAATTTAACGCATTTTACATAGTAACATTGTATATATATTTTGTGGAATGAGGAAACCTGATACTCGACTTTGTATGATATGTTCGAGTTTTTTACCTCGTTTGCAGTGGTTTAGTTAGTTAATAATAAATTATTTCGTTTGTTTCAGACTTTAAACAAGATGTCCGTGCCAACAACAGATAGTACCGAAGCCATTACAAACTCCGGCTACGGAAGCAGTGATGAAACAGCTAGCCTCTTGGTTTCTGGGCCATCTGTCACTGTCATTGTTCCTACTGAGAATAGAACCGTTAAACCAGTACTTCAAAGGCAAGACTGTACCACCCATTTACGGCCACAATTGTCAGGTGGTCCCGGCAGCGAAGAAAGTGCTGCATCAATTAGAATAGAGGACGGTACTACGAGAAGCGTGCCAGATATAGAATTGCAATGTCGAGAACCAGCAGATCGTCCTCAAACTCTCGTTTCGCCAATGGCAACTTGCTCACACAGGGGTTCAATGACAGCATGTCAGTTAGTTCCACACGCTTACGCTAGATGTCGTGTTTGCGAAAGAAGGCAGTCAACGGCGCCAATGTCGGCACTACAACTAGCGCGATCTGTGTCTAGAGAGAGTGTTCGCTCAGCTGTTCACTACCCTTGTGGATGTAGTTCGCTTCACGCCGTCAGTACATGCCCTGTTATTCAACCTCCGGCCTTATTGCTACCGGCCACAAATACGAGAATTATACGACAAAGCTCGCAGCCGGAGTCGAGCGCATGCGCGACCCACTGCGCTCACCACACACATCACCACCCCAGCGCCTCACTGCGACAACTTCGAGAACCCGGCGATGGAATCGCTGGAATTGCGGCTGATTCTTTACGAATCAACGGCGGAATGCGACCCTTCAAACAGGTAAGACAAGCTGCTAAAAGATGGCGCCACAAAAAGTAAGCGATATGTTTATATGTAATGTATACGAATATTATGCGTGAACAATTTATTACAATTTACACGAATATTACACAAATACTACAAATTATTTTTAACACTATAAAAATTACTCAACAAAAATATGTAACACAATTTACATATTAAATATCACAAATAATAAAAAAATCGTTACACTACAATAAATGCTAAATAAACTTTCTTAAACCTTGAAAACAGAAATAAATATTCTTTAACTTTTTATATTTACATTTGGTCCCTTATTAGGTTTAGTAATATTCCTTAAAAAACGAATTAATTAATAAATTAAGAAACACAAGGAAGTTTAAGAGGAAAATTAACATTCTCGGTCTGATGAATAGAAAAATTAAGGTACCGAAAAAGTTTTTATCCGGCCTTTGTAAAAAAATAAACGCTGAACACGCAAGCCAGCACTGCAAAAAGGCTATTTAATTAGATCACTAAGTGAATTGCTGGAACAACAGCTGTATAATTGCTTAAACGGCTTCACTTAAATAAAGTCAAGCGAAATGTTTTTATATGATATCGCTTTTAAGGATTTCTTTGTACGAAAAGGAAGAATAAAACAAAAATTAATACTATAACTTTTATTCGAACAAAATTTTGCATTTATTTTCCAAAAAATATTTATGGATTTTCCATGGCATTGCATTTGAAAATATAATGGAACGTGTAAGATTACTTGAGTAAAATCAGTGTGAAGAAATCTTTATTGAATGGCGGTGCGAAATAAGTACGTAAGTACGTACCTCCTTATATTTGGCGATTCACGGCAACTTAACATGTCCCAAGCACCCAGTAACTATCTGACATTTCAACATTACAAACATATTTCAAGCGCCAAATTCGTATATCTAACTACACACATTTAAAATCATTTCTTGCAATAGTTTGTATCAGATTTATCCATTTAGGAGTAACGCTATTATTGCATTATCCTTAAGCTATCGATAGAACGCTGTTACAGATCTGTTTAGTCCGGCGTGTAAGTGCTGTGTAAGGGTCTTGAGAGGTTCCGTTCAAATCAAATCAAATTTTATATGTTTGATTTGATTTCTGTTTTCAACCTGCAGGGGCTGCTCCTCTGTCCACAAACCCTGTCGCAGACTCGCCGGGCCCGACTAAGGCGCGCTTTCACTGAAGCCACAGGAGACACGGTCAACTACGTTCGAACGGTGCGCTCGTTATACTGCATTTTGCACCACCACCGTCGCATTCGACTGTACAATCTCTCATACTTCTACTCTTGAATTATAAAATTAACATTTAAAATCAATTATTTAATAACAAACCTGTTATCTAAATTTTAAAAAGTATTAAATAAATTTATTTGACTATTTAGAAGTAGCACATGCATGATACTATCTTTAAGTTACCTTTTATTATTAGAAATAGACAGTAGTTCCAAAAAAAGGTCAATTCTTCCAGTTCCGATGTCAGAATAATGTCAGGTTGTACAGTCGAAAATCGGGTGACATTTGTGGATTGATCACAAATTGATTGTTAGTTGGCGAATGTGACGTCCCTGTAGCCTCGTTAAGACTATTTTTTCCCACGTCCCTACATAAAGCACAAAAACTTGCTTTTCACAAACAAATGTTTTCTATACACATCAAACAATTTAAAAAAAAATCATCGCTGAAAAATGTTACACAGCTTAATTATGATTTGATTTTAGATATTTTTGTCATTGATATGATTTTAGCGTCTTCATCATCATAATCTAGACACGCGGTAGCGTGTCAGCCAAGTTCATAAATACGCTACATGAACCATGCTGAAGAAAGCGTTTTGTCATACCTAGGGAACCCATCAAGTAATACACAGCACTACACAACCATTTAGATGCCCGTTTCACAATGGACATAGATCTATTCAATGCACTTAGATCAACAGTTAGATTGCACTTAAAGGCTGTCAAGTAAACATTTAGATACTGTTCAAATGTCGCTTCAAAGGCGTTATTCGTTGCATTTGCATCAAGTACTTATAAGGATTAAATCGTTTACAAATTGTTTTGATTACTGAAATTGGATTAACAATTTTTTTATTACATTAATTATCAAATTTAATAATCCATTTAAAGCAATAAGAAGTATTTATTGCTTATAGTCAAATTCTAGACTATGTAAATACCTGGCTATTCTATGATTCTACAGGAGATCATAAGCTTTAAGAAAGTATGCCTAATAACTTTAGTACGTGTTATTAAAAAAAATACATGTTACATCCAATAATACAATCTCATCAAATCTTGTCAAAAATGTATAAACAATGTTACATTTTTAGTGATTATAAAATTTCAGTGCATTTACATTGATTTGCTATATATTAGGCTTCTTGGCGTGCTAAAATGCTTAATGGTGTTGAATAGGATCAATACAGTAGCCATGATAGTGTAGATTATTCTGCACCGAGTAATCCAATCATTTATCATCCCTTGGAGAAACATACTACGATAGATGTACGTAGCTTTATGATTTACTATCGGTAAAGTATGAATTGCAATAATGTTTCAAAGAAAAAAAATTGCTAACATAATAATTACATATTATTCAGCTATGGCTGTTTTACTAGATGCTGCAGAAACGTTTACGCGTAAAAACAATAATTGCTGAAAAATATATATTAAAAAATGAAAATGGAATGAAATTTCCTTAATTAGAAATTTACGAATTACACGATTTGATTGAAGTATTTGAGACATTTCTTATAATACATAGATTTTGAAAGACACTTAATAAATGAAGTGGTGACCCATTTATGCTTTAGGTAAGAAGGATCTTACATTTCTCTTAGAAATGAAATAAGCTGTGGTTCATTGTTTCAAGACACGTACAGTTATTAAGAATGAAGTTCATCAAGAAAATGTGGATTGTTCGAATGAAACTTTTAGTTTGAAAGTATTTTATTTCAAGTACAAATTTCTTAAATATTAAGTATTGCAGTTTGATTTCCTAGACTTGTTCTGCTAGACTTTTTTATTTTAGTGATTTTCATAGTTTTATGTCATATAGAATGTTGTTATGGGGTAATGCAGCAGATATTGATAAATTACTAGTCTTTTCATTAGACGAAAAATTTGCTTTATACCGAAGAACGAAAGAAAGAATTCAAAAATATAATTTTTAAATACGGATTTGATATAATATTTAAAAATCAGTTTTGTAGTTGATATATTCTTCACTTAAGGGGACTACAGGAGCTAATTGCCCTTGAGAATCACGCGCACACACTTACACTAACGACAAAAACGGCATGTCCCCGCGCGCACTACGCTTAGCGAGGCGGCGAGGTTACGCCTGAATATTCCAATAGATGGCGCCGAACCGCCGCGCGCCGCGCCGAGCGAAAGCGAAGCGAAGTCAATTCTATCAATTCTATCCATTATAGATTTCATAAAAATAGACAGGACAACAGAATTGTTTTAATTTCTTTGTGTCATTTAAAAAATTACGATAAAATTAAACTGAATTAGTTAAACTTAAATTATTATTATTTTATGTACAAAAAATAGTTAATTTAAACATTTTTTTCTTTAATTTTTACTGTATCAATTCAATTAGTTGTAATACTAAATATTAAATCGTACCTATTTTTAAATTTTGTAAGTTTGTTAAGCGATTTATTAAATAAAATTGGAACTGTTCGTAATTTGTACATTGACAAAAAGCGTAGAGTTTGTTCGTTTTACTAATATCGGTACACAAAGAAAAAAAATTAAGTTAAAAAAGTCAGCATCAAAAAGTTACTATAAAAATAATATCGTCAAGTCGGTTTAGTAGAATTATTGGTTAACTCGGTCAATCACAGTGGGTTTAGTCATAAATCTCATAAAAATAGTTTGGATATTAGAATTATTTGTATTGTTTTTGACTGATATTTGAAATAAAACTAATTCCATTAAATTCAAATATTTTTATTTATTTTTGGTTTAACAAAAAAACAAATAAATTTCGTTTCAATTTTTTTATTAAAATATTTTTTTTAATTATTCGTTCGTCGTCGTTCGTTATTAAAATATCTTGGATACTTGCAATCAATATTTCACCCACTTTCACTGAAGCTACGAGCTAAAATTTTTCAATTGATACTATTTCCAATCTTTAAAAAATATTGAATTACGTATATGACACTTCTAAATATTTTAGTTCTTTGGTTCACAACAATTACATATTTCAAGATGGCCCAGTGGGTAGAACGCGCGCATCTTATTGCGGGTTCAAACCCGGGCAAGCACCACTAAATATTCATGTGATGTGCTAATTTGTATTTATTTATTTTTTTTATTATTAAATTTCATCCATACATAACTATATTTCCTATTATAAACAAAATTGATAAAATTAAACTCTAACGTAATAGAAATAGCTTCCGTGTTATTTTTTTTCGATTTTCTTAATTCTGAAAAAATAAATGCATAGTTGTTAG
Organism: Vanessa cardui; assembly: GCF_905220365.1. Lineage (NCBI taxonomy): Eukaryota > Metazoa > Arthropoda > Insecta > Lepidoptera > Nymphalidae > Vanessa > Vanessa cardui. Next base: position 8,771,915 of record NC_061135.1, read on the forward strand.
GAATTAAATTTTAATAATTATAAAATATATATATATTTTTAAATATAGTCCTTTAAAAATAATAAAATTTTAGTTCAGAGTGCGGGCATCGAACCCGCACATTCTTCTTGGACTTGCTTGCCAAGTTTGGTCAATACCAAATACTCCATAGTGACTGTAAGAAATCTGTCGAAAAATCTGATTCTATGCGAACTAATTGCATTGTTTTTAATAAATGTTTCCAATAATCATTATTTATAAAATATATATATATATGTTTACTAATTAAATACTCTTACCTTTTCATATTATCTTTCATATGTTCGGCTTTTTAATTTATATGAACGTTTTTTAGTTTTCTTCACAGATTGTACTTTATTTCCCATGTTTACAAAATTAAACTTTATAAAAAATAACTTAACAAAAAAATAAATGGCTAACTACAACTAGACTATTTTAACTTAATATATTTATTTACATAAAAGAATAATATTCGACAATTAATTTACAATTAAAATTACACAAAAATAAAATCTACGAGATTTTATTCGCAACGATGCGGTGAAAAGAGCGACACGTCTGTATAGCAACAGGCCTCGGCCGGCAGTGTCTGTACGAGGCGCTCACGCACACATGCTTACGCATTTTGGTCGAAAATAAGAAAATCTGATTTAAAAAAAATCTATTGATTTTACAACATAATTAAGATAATAAATTTTTAGTATATTGTTTGTAGAATAATCTGACAAAAGACCAAAACTATTGAAGGTATATAAGTGTAGTTAAAAAACAAAAAAAGACTTTTTTAGAGGTAACTTTGCGATTTTTTTCTATCGTACCAAATTAATTACATCATGTTTTCAACACAATTAATAACTAGCATCTATCCTGAAGATTAACATATATTTTTTTTCATTTGGTTTATTGCATTGGATTATATACTTTTTGGCATTTTAAAACTTGCATTTAGCTCATGTAGTCCCCTTAAATCCGACTATTAAAAACTGCAAGTAGAACTGACATTCTTATCTCGGACATCGCCCTATGTAGTTGCGGTACCGAGCCAATTAATTCATTACAAGAACATAAAATTTATGCTTGTCACGTTTTACCAGCCAGGAATTCAAAAAAAAAAACTCCTAATTTTGCCTTTCATTGTAACAATACTCTGTCTGATATTTGAAGTAAAACTGTTATATATTTAAATTAAAGCTTGAATGTCTATACGAAGACAAAACTAAGTAAAGACTTGTAATATTTCAATATATATTAAACTACCTCACCGTCATATATTATTGTTGTTATCCTCTCTGATCCATTTCCGCCACGAGGAAAATCCTCGGAAACTAGTCATGTGCGATAAATATTGAAAATTACAGCTGTGGGCACAATAAAAGCTGCACTGTCTGTCTATTCTTCAATTCTCATAATCCCATGAGATGGTAAATTCAGTACGACCGGAAAGAGATGAAAGCTAACAGCTTTACCAGCTTTCCGTGGCACGGAAGTATAAACACTCTAAATTTTCAGATTTCGCATAATTTCTCGACTGAAAACCTCATCAACCTATTAATGCCCTGATCCAGGGTTGACCACAGAATACACGTCCTCATAGCCAACTTCTAGACCTAGAAGACCTCCATTATAATTTCACATGGATAATTAAACCCATAAAACAATTATACTATGCTAGGTAATAAATTCGGAAAAAAAAAACAATTTAATTAAAGACTGAAGGTAATAAAAATTATTACAAAAATAATATAATATTTTCGATGTACATGAATGAGAACATAATATTTATTTTTCTAGATTGTGTTAACAAAACGAGATGGCACGCACATTTTTAGTTTGTTATTGTTCGATATACCTTTTCACATTACAACGTGCTCGAGATTACAACTTGCTTAGTTAATTATATGTTATTAATATTACTATGCCGAGTTTGACTAAATTCAATTTAGAGGTATATTATACTGTAGGATATGTAATTATCTCCCTGGTCGAGTAACCAGTTTAACTAAATACAGCTACCGAAACATCGACATCAATACTGGGTAGAACCAATAAAAAATATTTATTTGTATAAAATATTTTGTTAGGCGAGTAACACTATGCATAAATTTGAAACTATCAAAATATTAACCGTACCTGACATCGCCAAAGAAAAACAACCTTGTAAATTACTTTTTCGTGGTAGGATTGGTAAAACTGGAGTTAGGATTCGCCAACGTTGTCTTTGTGCGTCGGAATATACAAATGAGCTTAGGTGCTGTCAACTCTAAATCGCAAGACAGGCAGAGAGCTAAGAATGCGACAGCTCTTGGTTCACTTGACGCGTAGACCAGTTTTCTAGATAGATTTGTTACATGACATGACTTTCGTAGTATCTGATCTACTTACCTAATAATTCTAAATGTAACCCTCTAAATTCATCCTTGTTTGATAAATGTGGGTATTAACGGCGCTTGATTATTTTATCAGTTTCAGCTGCATTGTCTATACGAGAACTATTTAAATTTAGAACTAGTGTTTCGATTAAAATTTCGTGATGTAATAAAAATACTAGTTATCACCCGCAATTGCTACCTTCATACCAAATTTCATCAAATTCAGTTACGTGGTTTAGTCGTGAAAGAAGCAGAGAACATTAATATTACTATAGGCACCGTGCAGAAACAATAGAGGGCCTTATAAACTCGACAGCAGAGACACCGTGCGAGTAAAAAAAGAAACTTCCCAGACACATTGGTGGCAGGTTGGCTGCTGTCAAGTCTGTAAATATGATTTTAATGATCAAAATTATAAAACATTGTTTTTTACCAATTAACAATGATCGGCAGCGTGGTCAAAATGTATTAAAAGACCAGAAGCTATTCGAGTCAGGACATGTTTTCGATGTCACAGAAACAGTTGGCCAAGAACAAGAAAAGAAAAAATTGTAGGTACATACTAGGGGTGTTGAGGATTTTCGGATTTTCTGTTGCCAATAAAATGGGCGCTGCAGATGGTGGTATTTTTAGATGGGAACCAGTTATTTGGATGTCTACTAAAATAAACAACGGTTATAGGTTAGATTCAACGATCGACAAAAATTAAACTGTCTTCCATAACAGTTACCCACAAAATTGGTGATTTTTATATAAATAAAATCAAATAGTACTTTTTAAATACTTGAAGGTATACTTACCTACGTGTGTTTTATAACTGCATTTATCCATTTCACTATTTTATCCCTAAGCCATGGTATGTGAGTACTATTAGTAGGGAAATAGCAAAATTTTACACCCTTAAAGTTGATTTTGGATGTATTACGGCATCCAGAAATTATCAAAAATTAACACCATAATTCAGAAATATTTTCCGTTGTTTGACAGTAGAATTTCTGAAATTGAGGGTAAACGTTTTGAATATGAGTCACGAGATGGCAGAGTCATCGCTACGCACGGTGCCTATACAGTATATATAATATAATTATACGAATATAAGTTTTCATCGGTTCAATATTAAATTATTCCTGTTCCTAGATTCCTGACTGAAATTTGGCTGCGACGACCAACTACACATTGCAGTATATAAGTGCTGGCACGGTCTTGAGTTTACCCTATATTTCTCCTCTCTTATACTGCTATTATGATTACACATGATGACGACACAAACGAATTACGATTATCTTTCATCAAGTACAAGATCCATGGCTTAATTTTTGAGACACGACAGATGAACACTTCAAACTTTGATTTTCTCCAGAAAAATACAAATTAGAAGCCGTTCATTTCAAGCCGAAAGAGCTTATGAGCTATTTACTAAACCTACGAAGTAAATGTTTTCATACTTCTACATAGATGAACACGTAACGAAAATTTTGCAAATGAATTTCTCTGATACGTAATACTCAGACCATATATTCTTGATACAAGATCAGTTCTTGGATGCTTGCCCATCTTTCATGAATCGGCATCTTTGCTTCTGTTATGTCATTACCAAAGCGAGTTCGTCCATCATTCCTCCGACTTTCTATTTTACTTGTTTATCTACGGAATATACTTAATAACTGTCTACTTATACAAGTGACTCTCTCAATAATTGGTCTAGAAATATTTAAGAACAATTAAATAAAGGTTCATTATAGTCATACAAGCACCATTCATTGATTAAACTTAGTCTTGAAAACCTTAGGAAGAGGGAAATCTTAGGAATATGGGTCGACTGATTCTCAGAGGTCCCCGCTGATAATAAAGTGGCACTGCAAGAAATATTAATCATTGCTTATATCACCAATGCGATAACGATCTTGGGAACTAGTTAACATTGGTTTGGAATAACCGCTGTGAATTTCAAAAGTCACTCTTTTTCAATAAAAATTACATACATGCAAAATAAATAATGTTTTGTGTCGCTTACACATTATTTTGCACAGATGAAAGAATAATTAAAATGAAAGAATGATAAGCTCTTCATTCAGAATATAATTTGTTGTCGAGTCATATTTCTTCTTCATCGAAGTTTCTTGTATGACTTAAATCTATCTTTGTTCATGAGGAACTTAACGTGATTATAATAATAAGACAATCTTAAATAAATAAAATTACTGATTTATTTTAAAAAATGATTCAAGATTTATGTCTGATCAAATCTCTAAAATAATAATTATTTTAATAATAATACCTACCCTATTTATTTATTAAAAGCTTTTTTATTTTATATTTGTATTAAAATTAATTTTTAAAGTAGATATGAATAATTTAATTACAAGATAATTGATTCCGACCACAGTTTCAACGTAACCGCACATTATATTGTCATCGTATCGCCAATGAGAGTAAAATTATAACCGATATTGACCAAAAATCAACGATTAAATATTATATCTCACATAGCATATTACTTGCTTTTATAAAAATCATATTTACCTAAAATATAAGTAAACAAAAAAATTGTCTTATGAGGTTAAATTAAGACGTATATGGCTTGCTTTGATAATAGATGTTTAGTCGTTTTGATATTGAACATAGTTTTCGGATAACTGATAACAAGAAAACAGAACAAAATACGCAGAAAATGTTATACTGCAAAGGTACGCTCGCTTATACAAACATAGGTGAACTCACATAACCCGATGGAATGGAATAACGCGACCGGAAAGAGTTCAGACGGATTTGTGTCCTTTCGAATATAAAAACTGCCAATTTCTAGACTCCAGCTGCTGTGAAGAAATGATTCAAAGAGAAACCGAATAACTTTTTACTATATTATATAATCCGACTCGGTGTTTCCTACTAGACTGCTTTGAGTGATTTGTAACAGCACGATTCAAATTACTTCATATCCTCTTTGAGTGTAAAATATTTTAATTATCACATTAATTTATCTTATAGAATGTAAATGTGCATTTCATGTGTTTTTAAATATTTCAAAGCTAACTAAAAATATAATGAAGTTCACGCACCAAATTATTAATGAACACGAAAACATATTTTGCGACGTAGTAAATATTATAAAGTTTTGCAGTTACAAATATAACATATTTTCCAATACAAACTTCCATCACCAGCTAAACCTCTTTCAGAACCTGAGACTAAATATAAATTTTCAAGTTTTCAATTTCAAATATAATAGAGTTCTATACAATCCTTCAAACCCTATTTTACCACTTTCTGGGTAATCGTCGAAGGAATATAGACTCCTGCAAAATACACTGCAGTTTCGATTCGAATATTTTGAAATTCTGTCCATTTAAATTAAAGTGTTAAGATAAATAATCACGGGAAAATACAACCCAAATAGCACTTTAACAAAGCATCGCCTGAAAATATAATTACGTATTATATTTTCTTTTACTCTAATGTACAGTTTTTTTGATAATATTGTCATATTTTCCAGATGGAATGAGGGATGAAATCAAATGTAATTTTTCAAAAAAATATATTTCAAGGTGTAGGGACGTTTTGCTTAATGGCATGCAATTGAAACATTTTGTACCCTAGTTTACTTGGATATTTTTTTCCCATCAACCTACAAATTGAGATTTTCTGCAGCGTAGAATTTCCTTCATAACTTGTATGGCGCATACAGAGTGCTCTCGAGTAGAGATGCAATTTTGCGATTGCATTGAAAAAAGTGTTTTATTGGTTTCTTTTCACTCTTTTTATATTCTAAAAGCGATTGTGTGTGGATATTAAACTGTTTTAAAATCCATGAAATTAATGATTTGATAGACCGATTAAAAAAAATGTATATCTATAAAACCAGTTTACTATTGAAGGAGAAATTTAATTTCGCATGTATAATATTTGCGCCACCGATTTTAGAAACTAATAATAATTATATTCTCTTGTGCCTAAACCGACCCATAATAATTCTGAGTATTGCTGTAGCGTAGAATATCTGATAAGTGGGTGGTACCTACTCCAATGGGCTTGCACAAAGCCCAAGCACCAACTAATTGTTGGAGAAATATTCACAATTTATAGTTTAACATAATTACATGACATTTTATGACATTCTATTTTCATTAAAATATCATAACAGTGGTCGAACCATGCTTCTTGCATGCTGAACCTTCGGGTTGCAATCCAATGGGCTGCAACCCAAAGCTGCAATGGCTGGCACGCCCAGGGTAGTGCCAATCTCTCACTTAATAGGCGTAACTTGGTAGACGCGTATTGTACACTAGTAGTGAGAAAGAAAGAGTAATAACCCCTTTTTCTTAAACATGATGTTTGTTACTTATCCCAGGAGAATATAGTCAGCAATGCGGTAGAAAATTTTCCACGCTACCTAGATGTCCGAAAATCCACGACAGCGCGATTTTTAAAGCATTTTCTGCCTCGCACAATTACTCTAAGGAACGAGCTTTCCCTAGCGTTTTTCCGAACCGACACGACTTAGGAACCTTCAAGAAAATATCCTACATTTTTTTCAAATGGCAATGCATTTTTTTTCTATCATTATAAAATATTTACCTTCCATTTAAATATCATTTAGGAAAGTTTTGTTTTAGGTTTAGTATAATTTATTTTATGAATTTATATATAAATTTAAATTTCAAGTATATTTTTAACTTTAGATATAACTTGTTTCTCTAATACCCTACACAGAGAGGATAAACAATTTCAAACGTCGGTATAATATTGTACGTTCGTATTTAGTTTAGACTTTCAGAATGAATCAACAACTCTATGTTACTAGGAGCATGAAAGCAGATTACTCTATACTGCTGTAAAAGATTAGTTCATAACATATATTTTGAACTTGCTATAATAGAAGTTATTTATTTTCAAATATTTAATTGGTGAGCTGAGCTCTTTGTTGTGAGCATACTAACAACTACAGTATAAGAAATCATCATCCTCCTGCCGTTATCATAATTTTATATGGGGTTGGCGCAGCAGGTCTTCCCCTACCATACTTCTCTGCCGGACGCAATCTAACAAGTAACAATCTTTACGAATTTAAAATAATGTAACAAAAATAAACATCTTTATTAACATAAGAATTAACAACATTAAATGCTTAAATATATATATACATCTTTACGATAAACATCTTCGACATTACAATTACGTAACCTTGGGTGGTACTCACCATTGGTAAGGCTCTGTACTAACACTACAACGTTTCTTATATAACGATTAACAGGAAGTATTTTTTATTCATAAAAAGCCCTAGAGAAATTAAAAAAAATATTGCCTCGATAGTAAATATAACAGCAAAGCTTTAAAATGGAAACGTTCAACAAAAACACGTTGATTTATAAATAAATGTGTCAATTCTTAGTTCTATTTAACTGTATCACTGGAATTTCGATGGTCATTTCGCCATTATGGCTCCGGTCCAACTGGCCACAATAGCCAGCCTAGCGTTTGCTTGTCATATAAATTAAGTATGAATGCAACTGCACAATGCCTCCCATTTTATTCACTAATGCGCTATTATTTAATTACTGAATGAATTTTATGTTAATTTAATTTGAAATTAAATAAACTATTTAAACTCAATTGAGCGTTGTAAAACAAAATGCTGTTTATTAAATTAATATAAAAAATAATTTACTTTAATTTAAAAATATACTTTGGATTACGATATGCCTTGCTTATATTATAAATGGGAACGTGTATCTGATCGCTTGTTTATTTTCTGATTGTTATACGTACACATATAAATTTATTACTATTCTAAAATTATATGCAACTCTAAAACTTTATATATGTAGATCATATAGATATCTAGTATTGTTTAAATTATTTTTCTTAACAAACGTCATAAAGTACATCTTATGAAGTACAGGCTCTTCTGTCAAAAATAACAGTAGAACGTCTAATGTCTAACGTTAAATGGTCAACACTGATCCTAGGCATTAGCTGAGTAAGAAATATTAAGCATTCACCAATCACTCACTCCCCCCTTTAGAATTGAATTCCACAATCCTTTCGCTGCTTGGCGGTAGAATATACAGCTCAAATCTTTAAATTTTACAACAGAATATAAGATACTTTAAATAAAATTATCGTTCTTAAACTGTAAAAACAACTTAGAGAAATTCACACGAAGAAAAAATACCGGAAAATAAATGGATTCTTCGGTATACCTAAAAAAAACTGTAATTTCTTATTCATACTGAAACAACCGGATTGGAATGAATTTTGATGAAATGCTTTGTTCCTCTGGGATTTAAACTTAGCCATAAAATTTAATCATATTCAATTTTATTGTGTGTATGTATAACATATATTGGTATGTGTATACGAAGTCATAAACATATTTTATTAATATTCTGGCAATAAGTATGAGTTTCAACAAATATTAATTATTATGAGATTTGTTAAATTACCTGTAATCAACAATATTATACACGAACATATACTTCGTGGTGGAAAAATGCTGGTTCACTGCAGATTGTTTCTATTTTTTAGATTTTCTTGTGAAAATTAAATAATAATTTAGTTATATTCTACATACGGTCACATTAACAGCCTAAAAATTTCCCACTGCTGGGCTAAGGCCTCCTCTCCCTTTGAGGTGGAGTTTTGGAACATATTCCACCTCGCCATTTAAATACAGGTTCGTGGAATACCAACAACAGCAGCCTGTAAATTCCCACTTCTGGGCTAAAGGCCTCCTCTCCCTTTGAGGAGAAGGTTTGGAACATATTCCACCACGCTGTTCCAATGCGGGTTGGTGGAATACACATGTGGCAGAATTTCTATGACATTTGTCACATGCAGGTTTCCTCACGATGTTTTCCTTCACCGCTGAGCACGAGATGAATTATAATGATTTGAGATGAGTCCCTGGGTTGGTCTTCAACTTATAAATCAAAGCCAAAATGCCGACTTCCATATTAAAGTTTAACTTTTATCCCCCATTTAACTTTTTTAGGAGATAAATTTTGCAAATCCATCCTTAGTACTCCCCTACGTTTCGTGTGGAATTACCTTGCCAAATTTCTTTCTGCTGACCAGCTATTTAGGTAATTTAATTATATTGCGAATATTGTATTTAATATTTAAATATATACTGCATTACTAGCTTATTATATTACAACTAGCGTCTAAAACTGTCAACGTAAAGCTATAATTGATTCATAATATAGATTCTTTCGAAAAATACCGGCTTGTAACTCAATAGTATACTCTATGTAATTGCTTTTATTATATAGAGTATTATTTTCAATTTTAAACGTATTGACCTCCCACTGCTCTACGTTCATTATGATTACAATACCACTAACATAATGAGCGTAATTTAACACACCTATTGTTTTAGCCTTATGTACTCCCACACGATTGGTATAAAAGTGCGGTAATAGCTTCAGAAGGTCAAACAATCGTTGACACTCACAATTCACCTATTATATAACAATGAAAATTGTCAATAATAATTTATGATATTAAAAATTAGTAGAAATTTATAAATTTTATAAGAGGAAAAATACTTAAAGAAAATTCCTCTTTTTCACTTAGTATGTATGTAGAGTAACCTATTAAATTTTCATCGAAATCGGATCAATCATTTATGAACATAGAGATAATTCTAAGTTTCGTTTTTATTTATGAAGAAGAAGATTTATAGGAGGTTATATGTAAAACAATAGTCTTTTACAATGTTAATCACTCAAGCTCAACTAGGCAATAAACGAAAATGTTTCTAGAATATAATGCTTTTCAATTAACAAATATTAAGTTATGATACGTTTTTACATCAGAATCCCAGAAAACGTTCAAAGATATTCAATTATAAAATTCAAAATAATCGTTAAAGAGCGTTTGTGTGGTATAGGACATTACAACACCTATGACTTTCTAGTTGACTGCACACTTTGGGAATGAGATGATTGCTTCCAGGCTGTTTCAAATAATAAAAATATCTTTGTTACTGTACATGTAGCATGAAATTAAAAAATAAAATAGAAATAGATCTCCTTTAGTTTCTTTCGCCGGTTCTTCTCAGGTCCGAGGTGTTAAATCCCGAACCGATGGTAGATTTTTGACTTTCAATAAGCAAGTGTAAACATATGTATGTATTAGTTAGAAAATAAATTCTCTGAATTCCTTCACCGGTTCTTCTGAGGTGCTTATTTCCGAATCGATTGTAAATATGTAAGGTAGCTTTGATACTCATTGACCTTTAACACAAATACATTAAAATAACGTTTTGATTTTGATTTAACTTCGAAACACAACTCGAATGAAGTACAACCGATAGCAAAATAAATAAGTATTCCCAAGGAAGACTCCATCAGGGAGACAGTCGGTCGTAAAACATAGCCAAATCCTCACAGCGTTATGCGTAGATCCCAAATAAATGATGATCCCAAAATAATTATAATTATTATATACAAAGAAAACATTTTTATCAAAAACGTTGAGGAGGGGTTAGATACCTGCTACTTTTATTTATCCAATTTTACGTTTTCTGAGCATTTAATAAGCTACATATAATAAAGTAACTTAAAAAAGTTACCTAGGTTTTATTAAAAGTAAACAGATTCAAAAGAAAGAGATATCAGTACATTTATTGAAAAAATGTTCAAATCTATGTATATTTATTATATATAAAAATACATATCATTATATTCTACACAATATTATAACATATTTTATAACATTCTAAGTCACTTCTAGAGAAGTGGGCAAATGAGAGCCAGCTATGTGTTTTAATTGAAGTGAATACTGAACCCACTGTTGGACAAACTCCCACTCTACTATTATGATAAATTCCGTAATGCCGCTCCTCTGCGAGTTTATATATATGTGTCGGAATTACTTTGTACATTTTTTATGAGACATGAGACAAAACACTAATCTAGATAATGGAAAATTTAATTATGCTAAATAAAATTTGAATTCACGACCAGCTCATACATAATCTGTTCTCAAACCACTTGGCCACAGTTCAACATAAATGTAACATAGGCAACGTTGATCATGTAATTACATTGTTATCCTTAAATCCTCTTCCTAAATCTTTATGTGTAATAAAAAATGCTGCTTGTTAATTAAACGATTTTATGTTTAGAATACAACAATACAAATCAACATTTCGACGAATTCAACTTGACGAAAATATAATTGAATAAGATAATTTAAGTGCATCATAATTATATAATTTTTCTTTATAATTATTATTATATAAGACCGCCTGGGTAGGTACCACCCACTCATCAGATATTCTACCGCTAAACAACAGTACGCAGTATTGTTGTGTTCCGGTTTGGAGAATGAGTGAGCCAGTGTAACTACAGGCACAAGGGACATAGCACCTTAGTTCCCAAGGTTGGTGGCGCATTGACGATGTGAGGAACAGTTAATATTTCTTACAGCGTCATTGTCTAGGGGTGATGGTGACCACTTACTATCAGGTGGCCCATATGCTCGTCCGCCAACGTATCCAAAAAAAATCGTATTAACTAACATATAAATATTGGAATACTGCATTGCTTCATAAGTTAGGTTATACTTTATCATAAAATTTTGTAACACTGTTAATTTCAAAAAAGGTCATAAAATATATTAAAAAAAAAACTATTTTGTTCAAGAAATAAAAGTACGGTTACTAAAATTTTCATTAAACTGCATTATGCACACCTAATATTTAATGTTATAAATAAAACGACAATTATAAATTTAGATTTGAAAATGATTATACTTTGAAAATAAAAACTAATTAGGTAAATATTGAAGGGAAGTATATTTTTCAAACAGTAAAATTAAAACTTGTATTGTCCATTTATAAGCAAAACATTTCAGTTGAAATACATTAAGACGCAGATTTTCGTGGCTTGGCAGCTGTAACAGGGAGTTAGTATTCGTAATGCTTCATAGGACAGAGCTTGCCAGCCTTGGATTCGTAATAAATAGCGAAACTGCGCTGCAGAATCAAGTAATAACAAATATTTGAGGCTTGTATTCTTGACAGCGTAAAGTTTAAACATAACCTCAATAGCAAAAACAAAATCTGTTATTATATTAGTTAACAATATAAAAATATTTGCAGCATGTTAATGTTAATCCTCAAATATGTTTATGTTATTTCAATCAATCAATCAAAACAATTTTATTTAAGTAAACTTCACAATGAAGCGTTTTTGAATCGTCAACAATTAAATACTACCACCGTTTCGGAAAGCAGCTTCTAGCGAGAAGAAACGGCAAGTAACTTGCATAGTTGCTCTTTTCAAATTAACAGATTTACAATGCTGTTATTTACAGTAATTAGTGTCCTATGATGGAACCCGAGCCCAACTCCAGGTGTTTATTTCTAAAAAGTACTTTTTTAATGAATAATATGAATTTAATACAGCAATCTACTCATATCCGGATATATCACACTCAACTTAATCTTACTCATATAAAATCTCTAAATTAGTTGAAGCTGTCATAAAAAATCATATATTTATAGGAAGGATTCCAAAAGAAATTATCAGCCCTATTAATATAGATTCGACCTTATGGACTTGTATACAAGGTCACTTGATGAATTTCTTATTAGATACACGTAACTGGCATATCTAATTGATACAATTTAATAGTATTAATTATACAATTTATTAGTATTAGTATTTAATTTAATAGGTAGTACTGCCGGAACATTTTCCAGGTAGCAAAAGTTTTAGAAGCAAAAGTGTCATATTTGCTCCAATTTACAAAATAATATAACAAACTTTAAAAAGAAAATGAATACTTATTTTCTATACTAAAAAAAATATATCGTTAAAGGTAAATAGTTACTTGGTATGATAATATCACTGAATGGCTTTCGAAACAGTTTTGACACATAATATAATCAGATATGCGTTACACATCCGTATACTTCTATGAAGTATCAAATACTCGTGTGTTATTTATATTTATGTGAAGAGAGGGACATAAGTTGTCTCGCTGATCGAAGTTTAGATTCTATGTGAAATTGGGATACATTTCCAAAGTTATTTACTTTTTCTTGTATTGACCTCGACCAGAGGAAATTCAGGTGCTGGTATGTGCCAAGAAGTTACAGCCAATTTTTAAAAACCGCAAAATGAGTTTCGTTTTGAGTGAAAAAGTATGAATTTTGTTGTTACGTGCCAGAAACTGCCTGCAATACATGAACCCCTGCAGTAAATCAGACGCATAGCTACCTATTGGGCACCACCATCAATGTGGAAAGAGAAAACACGTTATTAATTTCAATATAATTATGTTTTAATGGAAATTTACAATTATAAACAGTTATCTTCCTGTTAAATAAGATATATTTATTTATAGGAGGAGTTCATATCAGACATATTATAATAAAATTGGAGTGTCTGTTTCTAATATTAAAATAATAGCTTTTTACTAAATGCACGTATATGTATACACCGAACATATACCAAAATGATATTGATACAATTTTTGGCTCTCGGTCTGTTTGTTCGTACTAATCTCTCGAAAGGCTAGAGCGATTTTAACGTAACTAACCAAAGGCATAAATGTAATATAATAAGGAGTTACTTTGGCTTCAACTAATAACATATAACGAGTTTCTTTTAATATTTGATACGGCTATTTCAATATAATTATACCATTTATAGAAATTTACATGGTAGAGTATATATATAATTCAAGCAGGAAGTAAATGTATAGAATTCGTGGTTCCTATTTTCCCAGAAGACAAACGCGTAAGGCCCGTTTATTAAATATAATAAACTGTATCAGAATATTCTATTATCCCACAGAGAGAGCTGTGTTTGCAGCAGCTGTATAATATTATTCTTCCTTCGTGGGTTAGTGGCTAGCTTATTGCTTTCCCACTCCAAGGAACCGGTTTCAAATCGCGAATCAGGCGAAAGTAATTGAGCGTTTTTGTCAATAAATTCTCAGTAAGAATATTATACACACGTACGTACATACTGAGAAAGAACATATAACTATTGTTCCTAAGCCTTGCATCTTGTCTGATCGCCGTTCCTTTGTAAATGGAGGGATACCTTAGTTTGCATACAACCTTGTGTACTACAATCGATGTATCTACTACGAAGTTGACTAGTTCTTGATATTGACTGCCGTAGCCCAAATTCGGTCACTAGGGCATTATTATCATTATTCAGTAATATCTTCATTTCAAATCATTGATAGTTTCTTATTTTATTAACTTGAAAAAGCATGATTTAAAAAGTACTAGAAACTAGTACTTAAACATTATTGTGTCTAAAAGGAACAAGGGCCTTAACATCTTACCTACAAAAGTGGATGGCGCATTGGCTGTAAGGGATTGTTAATATTCATTACAGTGCTAATGTATATGGGTGGTAGCAACCGCTTATTATAAAGTGGCACATGTGTATGTTTACCAATGTATTTGTAAAACGAAACATGAATGGAAATACAAAGAAACTATTCGGTAGATTGCTAAGGCATAGCTTCAAGTCCAGATCGAAGGCGTGACCCAAATAAATATATATGATCCATAAAACGATTTAACACGGTTGCGAATGAAACGACTCGGTGATTCGTTTGATTAAAAAGATTAAGATAATAGATAAAGTCATTACAATGGTTTACTTTCTTAGTAAAGAAGTATCTTCATACTACTAAAGATGGCTGTATAATGTCAAACTATTTTCACATTTTCTGATGTTTTTCATACACTTAAGAATTGACTTGTCTGGACATTTATGTAGGACGCTTGCACTCTCGTTATGACTACTTTCATTTCAAAATGTAAACATTTCGAAAAAGATTTTCTTGTCAGTTTTGTAAACATTTTTCTGAACAAAACAATGTTTGGACTTTGGAGATTGAAGAAATGTTTCAAGAATTTTTGTTAAACTCGTTTCATATAATTCAAAAGACTATTTTTTTCGAGTTATAAAGAAATAGACATGACTATATATATTTAATTAATATGACAAAATCATCACATTTTTTATACACATGAGGATATTTAAGGTAGCTGACATTGTGCACAACGATCTTCAATGTGCTATCGGTTACATAGACGACCATACAAAGTACACATCGCTTTGCACCGTCATGAACGGATGCCATGTTCCTCACTAAAGTTACATTGTGATTGCATCTAGCTTATGCTCGAGAAATCCATCTGCTTAGCGACAGCGCTCCTTGTGTTATATGACCACTAAAGATTGCGCATATCAGCGGACCTTGCTTGGTTTATGACATGCAAGCAATCGATATTGGATGAGGATCAAATTTTATTATACCAGCTGTATCTTAACTATTTACTTATTAACAAAGTCAAAACCTCTTTCATTCAAATAGGCTCTCAAAAGCACTTTCGAATCGTTATGTAACATAATTAAATTGAACGGGACCCTCGGGTTTCGAAACGAAGGAAAACTTTTTCAGAAATAATATTTATGAATTATTCTCAAAGCGTATTTTGGAAGATATTGTCCAATTGATTCCATTTACGCAAAAGTATGTCAAGGACAATGTTGGCAATGAACTCTAGTTTATGCGTACTAAGCAAGGTTTCCATATTTTTTTCTTGTAGAAATAGAATAACACGATTCTATTACTTACATTTCTTATGTTACTGTTTATGGTGGTTTTTCTTTTAGAGATAAGGGATATCTGCACTTACACGTATTCAGTTGTGGCTTTTATTTACGAAAGAAATATAATCAAAGATATCATAATTGTTGTCATATTTTTATATCAAATTAGTCACAGTTATTTTCAAATGTCAATCGAACTCACATATGAATGAATGTCTAAATGCGTATACTTTTATATGTGACCTTTAACCTTATCGCGTTTTACATATAAGTGAAGTCAAGACTATTTTCGGCCGTGTTATTTGCGGCAGTCCAAGACCAGATGACATACTTATTGTGATTCGAATAGCGTAGGACGAAGAACACTGACGTCGCGTGTATTTATATAACTAAGACCAAAAAGTTAATTAACATGAACGTTACAGTAGGATATTCAATGTTTAATAAATAGGAAAAAATAATACAACAACAACAACAACAGCCTGTAAATTCCCACTGCTGGGCTATCCTCACGATGTTTTCCTTCACCGCCGAGTACGAGATGAATTATAAACACAAATTAAGCACATGAATCAGCGGTGCTTGCCTGGGTTAGAACCCGCAATCATCGGTTAAGATGCACGCGTTCTAACCACTGGGCCATCTCGACTCTTAAAATAATAAGCATATACCTATTAAGTCTTACAAATTATTGCCTTAAACAATTTGGAAAACCTATTTAAACAAATATTTTTGCTTAAGATTTTGCTTTAACTATCGATAATTAGATAATTTATAAATAATTAAAAATTATGTTGTTCACGAGCATTAGTTTTATCAAAATTTCAAATAAAATACAAAAGTCAAAAATCTTTCTGACGATTCACCTTGAGGCTTTATGCCAGTAAATTTGGTGGCACTTTCTCTCTGAATTTGAATTTGAAAAGTATTTCTTTTTTGAGATAGAAACCTGCCATCTCTGCGGTTACTAAATACATTAAAGAGAGGCATTAGTAAGTTCAAAAAGTCAGAAGTTGTTGTTTATAATTCTTTAAAGAAATATTTAAGAATTTCGGTATGTTTTAAAAGTATGTTCCCAGTCATGCACAGGGAACTGCCAGACACAAAATGCTTTCTTTTTAAGTATAATTACTTGAACAATCTTTGGCGCATAAAAGTTTTATGTTATTGTTAGAGTAACTTGTATGTGATACTCATTTTGAAACATTTTATATAATTTAACTGTACAAATAATTGTAATATATTTTTTAATGTAATTGAAAGGACGAGCAAATGCGCCATGTGATGTTGCCAGACAAATGATCCCCACCCTTAAACGTAAACTTAAACGAGCTGTAAGAAATATTAACCATTCCTCGCCAATGCTCCACCAACCTTGGGTTCCTTAGCTGTCATGTTCCTTGGGCTTGTAATACCAGCTTCGTCAACCTTCAAGACCGAACCTTATAATATTACGGTCTTTGACGGTATAATATTTAATAAGGAGGTAGGAGATACCTGTCCAAATACGCTTGCAAAACCCTAACATCAATTCATTTAGAAATATAAAATTTAAAAATAAATAACTGATATGGATTCATTATATTACTACAGACGTAGATAAAGGCAACAAAATTCTAACGAATTATCCCATTTGTGAGAATCATCAAACTATACATTGACTAAAGTAGCCAGCTTGGGTTAAAGTCGGCTGTAATCAAAAATACTTTTATGAATATATGTATATGGTATACTAGTTTCAAGTCGCGCCTACATACACAATGATTCGTTATATATTAAAGTATTATCTGGGCTATACGCGATAATTTCATTTATTTTGTTGGCAACATTAGTGTTATTGTTATGAAATGATTCTCAAAACGAATTATTTTATCCTCTGGGTTGTAGGTACTTATAGCTATCGTTGTGCAGCGGTCATAATCGCTTACGTATAACGCTTTTACTCTAATATATATACTTTAAAAATATCCTATGACTTATGGCATAAATAAATCCTAATACTAATAAATAGAATATTTATTATTAAGTCAATATCTCTTACTACAAATGTATGTGAAGAATATAATAAATTGATCCAAATAGGAAAAAGGTATAATGTTAATTTATGTTAAAAATTTATTCAATTCAACTTTTATAAAATTTCATAGATTACAAAATTATTTATTTATATGAAATATACTCAAATAACCTAACAAAGTTTAACTTTTTATCATATAAGGTAGAATTTTTAGGAGGATACTTTGAAGGTGTAAAGGTATTAGCTTGATGAAAGTTGTTAGGCTTTTCTGTTCAAAAACAAATATTAAACAAGCGTTGAAAGCGCGGATTTTATTTGTACAACCGCTATTAACTTTGATGACTATAGCCCCTTTTTTGCATGCATACTTTTCGCGCGAAAGTGCTCGAGTAAAGAGAAATGATTATAGAAAAAGTCACGTATTATTTACAAAGAATAATGTTTGTGAAGTATATTTTCGTGCGATACTTTAGATGACATTTAGAATAAAAATATCTCATTTTTATCTTTAGTATGACAAAGAGTTATGATGATATAAAACACATACAGATATTTCATGGTATTACTTTGTGAAAGCACGTCTGGTTATATACCAGCACTCATCACATATTATACAGCAATATTGTTGTGTTCCGGTTTTGAACAGCGATTGAGTTGACAATATCAGGAATGGTTAACTTTTCTTACTGGTTAAGTTGGTGACGAAGTCGTCATGGTCACATATTGGTGGTCACATGACTGACCACTTCGTCACCAAGGTTGCTAAGTACCGTCAAATGACCCACATGTCAGTGTATTTATTTTAAATAATGAATATCTAAAATTGTATGTTATATCATTTACGTTGTGAACAATAGTTCATTTATATAACTTTTTTAAAAATATAAAATTAACAAACTAAACGTGATAAGAAAAGTGAAACTCATCATGCCAATAAATGTAGTCTTAGCTATAAAATTGCAAAAACATGCAATGTTCAGAGTTGGAAAAAGTCTAGACTTATTTCAAATAAGTGTTCTTTTCTTAATAAATATATTGTGTTACTTTTATAAACTGTAAAAATAAAACAAAAAAAAAATGCTGAAACTATCGAATCAATAAACATCTTAAATCTTAAAACGCCCCTCGCAGACTTGCTGACAGAGTAAATAAGTGTTAAAAGAAAAAGGAGTAAAAGTTTTGACGATAAAATGCGATCCAGTAAGCGATTGAAAAATGAACCAGCAAACAACGGTTTAGTTTAGTGCTCGAAGTTACTTCCCTCGACTATTAGCAGACTAAATCGAATTGTTACGTCTGGTGATAGAATATTGATGAATAAACGAAGTTCTTAAGTGAAGTTCGATCACTCATTGACAATCATTGTATGAGACTCTTTAATAGATAAACTAAATTACAGTAAGTTAGCTTACATAGAAGTAAGTATATACGAATAGTTCTTCAAGGATAAGATCTCATAATTAATTAGATAACTAATATATATAAATAAAAATATAAAATATATAACGATATATATAATATTTTAATGTAGGTTTATCACAGTATCAGAATTTAGTAAGATTCATAATAGAGAGCATCATAGTTGAGCGGTATTATGATAAAATCTATTAATCAATTTGCTCAAATGAATTAGAATTGGTAGGAAAGCAAAGACGTTGGTTAAAATCGAAATGTACTTTAATCAAGTAGACTTTTACAAGTAGTTTGAATCGTCATTTTATAAAACTATATTTAGTGAAGGTACCTACTATTTATTACTTCGGAATGTAGTCTACTGAGAAGAACCGGCATGAAACTCGGTATGTATGCAGTACGTATTTAAGACGAGGCACGTGTTACATTCTACCGTGGGGTATAATTGGAAATTATTTTCTTATTCGAGATCTGTGTAATTATTTTTGGTATTAACATAAAATAGAGATATCAAGATATAACGTTTTTCACACTATTGCCAAATTGATCCATTTGGCAATCGTGTAATCATTAAAATTTGAAAACTAAGTGCCAGCTTGACGTTTATTGTAAGTTATTGCCATAATATTATCTACGTGAAAAGATAAAAATAACATTTTAAAATATTGAAATTAAGGTAAAAAGTCTAACATGTTTTATTATGTTGTTTCCTTCTACCTAAATTAAGAGTTTTATTTGTCAAAATATATAGGTGAACCTATGATTTAAAATTCAAAAATAAAAGTTCGTATAAAATAATATTCAATTGTTAAAAAAAATCTTATTTATTGAAATAGATTTATAGTAGGTAATGATTACGAATTAAAATTAAGATAACTTGTTTTCCAGCTGCCATTTTCAATAAAATTGCAATTTCCAAACGCGATAAATAATAAGTAGTATCATATTTACGAATCGAAGTGGAGGCATCGAAATAAATTGCAATTTGTAGTCAATAAGCGAACGAGGGATAAAGAAAATGAAAGCGAATAAAAGCTATCAATAATCACCTAACATTAGTGGGAAATGCGAAGCAGGAAAATTCGCAAACAAAATATTCATTCTCATTGTAAACCTTCCTATTGACTAACGACGGAAAATACCCCGTCAGCTCGGAACTATTTTAGACTTGTTTTACAACGCAACTTTACTCGATAATTATTGAAATTAATTAAATCTATAAAATATTTTTACAATTAACCGATTGAAATCGATACGTATATTGTAAACCGTAAATATCGATACATAGATATTTGCTGATTTCATATAAATATAATTATCTTTTATTATAATTAGTTTTTACTACATATTATTATCAAATTATAATAATCAAGCTGTCACAATAATTGCTGCGTCTTAATTATTTTAAAAGGTACATGAATGTAACTGCTATGTTTTTCCTGCTACAGTACCATAAGTAAGCTTTTCATTTGGAACAGGATAATAATAATAAAATAGATTAATATGGCTCTCAAAGCCTATTCTATTTCATTAATATTTTGAATTGTCATATGTACCTAGTAAACTTTTAGTATTAGTAATTTTTAATTAGATTTTTAAGGTTTTTAATAACATTGAAAAGGCCTGATTAGTTTAATTTAATATTTTGGCCGTAATTGAGAAGAAATCGATGGCATAGTTACCAGTGTTACCATTCATTGATATCAACTATTGTCGAAATTAATAAAATCCATAAGTGAATATTGTTTGATAAAATATGAATATGATGTTTTATTAAAATATAGTACTCATATAACTTTTAGAATGTTGAATGCAAATTGAATTAACGCTTCTACTAGCTCAACTAGAGTCACGTATGTATGTAATGTATGGCTTACGTTAAACAAAATTTAAATTATTTGTTTGAAAAAGGAAATTTATTCAAATATTCAGATTTTATTTAGCGTGATTCATGTTTTGTGAACAATATTCTGACAAACTAACGGATTTGGTAATTTGCATAGAATATACGCAAAGTTTTCGAATATACTGTTTCCAAGCCACGTAGTCGAGTTTGGATGTGTATATTATATTGTATAAACTATTGATTGCTATCACTGATAACAGCTGAACTAATATTATTCTTCTTCTTCTCTCTTGTGATAAAACATTACTAAACAAGCGTAATGTATATATCACCATAAGTTAGTAAATACTGTTAGATTATAATCTATCTTGCGAGATTGTCAACTATCTAAAGATTGTGAACGTTTATTTAAAAACCATTAACGTTTTTGGAAACCAAAGTACATGATATTCTAACGACAAATAGAAATAATTAGTATTGTTGCGTTCGTGTTCGAAATTTGAATATTTTAATGAATGCGTTGTTTACCTTTAGTTAACCACGACATCCATTTACATCCAAACATATAATAAAATTGGAGTGTCTGATTGTAATATTAAAAAAGCCCCTTTTTTACTCAGTGTGTACACGGTACATATACCAAAATAACATTTTTTACAATTTTTGTCTGTCTGTTTGTTCCGGCTAATAAATGGAACGGCTTGACCGATTTTGACGGGACTTTCACTGGCAGATAACTGATAAAAAAGCTTAAGTTATTAGGCTACAACAATATATATATATTTTTTTAATTTTGTTTGGTTGTGAGCACAGCTAGTATTTATATAATAATGTTGTAAGAACACAGAAAGTTTAACTCAATAAATAAAGTTTAAATTTTTAAATATGTATTAAAGAGGTTCTAAGAAATGCTATGAAACGAATACTGACTTTTATTCAAGACGAGGCTGTATATTTAAGTTCTCATCGCTTTAAGCGTGTATTGTGAGAGGTTGCTTGTGGTTGAAATGTTTAAGTTTTTTTCTCATGAGAAAAGTATAAATACTGAATAGTATATTAAAAAAACATTTGTTTCAAATTCTTAAAATTAAGAAGCAGTTAGTAAAAGTTTTTCATTTGAAGATCTTTCATTAAATCTTAGATAAGAATATACTTTTATTTCAAAGATATTGAATTAAGTATGTGATGTTTAAATTCAAGAATGTAATAAAATGCATCGTATGAAATACTAATAACTTGACATATATTTATATTTTTTTATAAATATTTACGCAAATTGACCTCCTGACCACTATCGTCCATGGAAAGATTTACCATTCCTTATAATACCAATATTAATCAAACCTTGAGAACTAAGATATCATATCATGTCAAAATGAAAATAAACTTTATTAGTAAGTAGGCTTTTACAATCACTTTTGAATCGTCATTTAACAACTATATGATGACAATCCAGAGAGATTTTCCTAAAGCCAGTAAATATATGTCAAAAGAACAATTTCCCAGTTAGTCTGTATTGGTATTGTGTCTCATATTTGACATATTTAATCATTGTCTTTTTTCAAATTATGTCTTTGTTACCCCTGTGGTTGAAAGATTTGGACTTTAGGGCATATGTGTAAAAGCCATAGTAGTCATATTCATGAATATATGGCCTGTGATAATTCTAGACTGAATAAAATTTTGCCCAGAGGGTCAGATATGCGATTGAACGCAAATTCGACTCGTATTATTGCCATTATAGAATAGTGCCACAGCTGCGATTTGGGCTGTAGCTATTTTTGAAAATCATTGAAAATACACATTTTGATAAATATCGATGCCGGTATTTCAAGAAACGCTCGAACGCTTTGCCTATTATGATTTTCGGTAAATTTATGACATTATTTTCAATTAAATTAGCTGGACTGAATTAAAGTAATCACTTTTTGTGTATAGACTTAAGTATCTTCTTAATAATTATGTAGAAAAAAAATGGTGTAAGTCGAACGTAAATGTAAATTAACATTTTTCTTTGTGTTTATAATTATTGACAAATATATAGAGTTTATAATCGTATAGAACAAACATCCAGAAGATAGTCGTATCGTATCTACGAGGAAACGAAATCAATTTTGCCATTTCTAAAAAAAGTCATAGTCTCTGCGGATGAACTCTGATTTTGCTCCCATTTGTTACAAACTTGGCACCTCCCTTGCGCCAAGATCGCAATCTGTATTTTAGCTTCTTTTTGTTATGGAAACGCAGTCGTTATTCATTGTTCAAGCCTTGTCATAAATTATATTGATTTTGATAGTTTCAAGATATTCTCCCTCGAAAGTTTTGCGTA
Organism: Vanessa cardui; assembly: GCF_905220365.1. Lineage (NCBI taxonomy): Eukaryota > Metazoa > Arthropoda > Insecta > Lepidoptera > Nymphalidae > Vanessa > Vanessa cardui. The sequence goes on from NC_061135.1 coordinate 8,795,484, forward strand.
AATGAATATATTACTAAAGAGAGATGGTTCAGTAGTTATAATACTCCAAGTATTATGCGGAAATTATAGATTCATAACCGGGCCAGCTTTACTAATTGTAAAGTAAAGTAACAGCTTGTACATTTCCCACTGTTAGGATAAGGCCTCTTCTTCCATCAAAAAGAGGGTTTGGAACATATTCCACCACGGTGTTCCAATGCGGGTTGGTGGAATGCACACGCGGCAGAATTTCGATGAAATTAGACACATGCAGGTTTCCGCACAATGTTTTCCTTCACCGTCGAGCACGAGAGGAATTATAAACACAAATTAAGAACATATATATATAGTGGTGCTTGCCTGGGTTTGAACCCGCAATCATCGGTTAAGATGCACGCGTTCTAACCACTGGGCCATCTCAGCTCTAGCTAGCTCTCTTACTAATTGTACAGGGATGTAATTGTGATAAACATAGATTTCGTTGAACAAAGACAACGATTGAAAACCTGCATGTCTTGTATACTAAGCTGCCACATTTATATTTATAGACAAACCCTCTTAGAGCAACGTGGCGGAATAAGCTTCAATCCTTAAGAGGAGAGGACCTCTTCGGCTTGTAGTTACGAGCTTTTACTGAAATACTTATCAACGGCCACGGAAAAATATAATGGAAAGAATTTGGTCAACTTGGTTAAAAAAAGTTACATTTTAGATTAAGAGTTATAGAAAATAAAATTGTATAGAAAAGTATCATAAGGAAGGTAAAGTAAATAGAATGTAATATCGAGTGAAAATTGTTAATATAAAAAAAAGTAAACTAAGTTTTAGTTTACATAAAACCACTGATGCTTTCAGGAAATATAAGCGTACATTTTACTTGTAACTTCTAGTTACTTTGTTCCGCTTAAACTTTTAAACTTGAGCTCAAATATAGCATGTATTTTTTCATACACATATACGTGTATTAGAAAAGGTAAAAGTGTTATGGACTTAAAGCTATGTACATAACACTATGTGTCCATAGGTTTCACTAAAAAAAATTCATACAATATTTCTGCACTGCTTTCAAAGACGTAAGTCAAATATAGCAGTTAGATGATATTTTCCAAACCAAAATTATAATTTAATGCGTGACCTCTTTAAGATTACATAATGTTATTTTATACATTTATATTATTATCAATGACATTCTAATAAACAGATATGTTATACCCATACTAAACAACAGAAAAAAGTGTGCCGCGCCGGGGACTGTTTATTTTACATTTCGTTACAAGTAAAAAGGATATCTTGATAAAAACAATAAGTAAAAGGGATAACTAGATGTTTTAATTACGCAAAACGTATTACTACATAATTATGATGTATTATAACGCATTACTGGCATAATTATGATGAAAACGACTAAACCCAAACGTCCCAATTAGGACGTTTTCTAGTCTTCACTTTTTGCGCGTTAATGACATATCTGTTTACTAGAACATCATTGATTATTATAATATTTCCTTAAATTTAGATAACAGTTAAATATTTTTTTTATACTTTATTCCTTGTTATCCACTTTCTAAAACGTATATCAATTCTACCAAAACTATTAAAAAGGATGGGAAAAAATAGGTTCATCCTGAAAGTATGAAGCTCCTTGAGGTATCACATTTTGCTTTTAGTGTATATTATCGATGAACATCTTACGCTAAAAGAGTTTTCAGTAACAAAGCTTTGCTTTAAATTTTTTCTTATATGTGATCTTACTTTCTTTCCCTGGTGTGTGAAAAAGATGAGAGTATGGAAGAAAATACTTTTGGTTTTTTTTAGGCTAGACTGTAAAGGAGCTGCATTAGAAAATAAAACACTTTTAAAATGGTCCGTCTTTCACTTCATAGTAACCATTTTACATATTTTAATGAAATTCGCTATGGCTGCAGAATTTATTTTTTATTACGACAATCTCATATTTCCCGCGGGACTGTTAAAACACTTGTATCTGCAGTGCGATTCTGTAATAAATCACTTCGTATTTCACTCGTGAAATTTTGACAACGAACTGGTTTACTGTGTTTACGCGCTGTTTTGATACGTATATCCAATTAATTTTATATACGATTATAATCAATAATGCAAATCACACTCTGACGTTTACGTCGTTTTTCTCCTGTAAGATTAAAATGTCTACTTACATAATACCAACTAAATGTACTGAATCCTTTAAGCGTATTTAATGTCTAAATACTAAAACGAAATATTGTGCAATTATTTTGCCATTGTAGCTTATGGATAAATAAAACCGATTTAACAATAAATGTACTAACAAATTTCATTAACATTTACAACGGTGTTTCAATTATAAGAGTCAGTTGTCAGTCTTGTGACGGACAATTGACTCTTATAATCATCATAAAAAAACTAAATGTAATGAATAATACGAGGCTGACGACTGTACGTGTCATGTCGAACAAAACATCTTAATTTTACTGTGTGGTAGAGCTTTATGCATACCCGTCTGGGTGGGCTATCCATTTATTAGATTTTTTACCTTCAAAAAGTAATACCTGCTATAAATGTATTCCAATTTGAACTAGGTCGTTGGTGCACCAGTATGATGTAAGGAATGGATAATATTTCTTACAACACAAATTATCCACCGTGACAACTAAACATCACGTGGTCATTTGCGCGTTCACCTATTTATATTGTATGAAAAGAAAAACTTTAGCTAGAGGTGAGAGCAAACAATCTTACTGCCATTAGTTAGCTCCGCTTCCTTATTACTACTAAACAATAATAATAATTTAAATCAAAGATAGAGCAGTTCGACATAAATAATAAGTTCAATGAACCTCATTAAGCACAGCGTATAACATAATTGTAACAAATAATAATTAATAGTAGTAGTTCGTGCAAGTAATTTATTGAACATAACAACATTATCACGCTAATTAACATGAAAACGTGCGCGAGGTTCCATAGAAATTACCACATTATTCCTATATGTGATAGTTTTATTGTTATTAATATAACTATTATAATAACAACAATAGAACGATATTATCTATATGCGTATAACAGTAAAATGTTATAAAATATGCTACAAACAAATAATTAAAAAATATGTGTATATAAACACATAGTTCGTCTATTTTGAAGTCTCTTATAAAAATGATTTAAACTTAAAAATACTATTTGACGATATTCTAATATACGAAGTTCGAAATACTATGATTAATAAACTATCAGTGTGTTTTCACAGAGACAAAAAGCGTACGTACATATAGACAGACTCCTCAAAGGGAGAAGGGCTATAGCCCATGGGAAATTTACAGGCTTTTTTATGGCTGTTTTAGAAAAGAAGACAAAATTTCAGTCGCTCTCTTGATCTAATCTATTCGAAGGAATTTCACCGTGGTTATTTACGATCTCATTCTAATGTATTATGTATTAAGAAATTACATATTGCAAAGTAAACACATTATATGTAATACCAGCGACCTAGCCCGACTTTGCACGAATACAATTTATTAATAATGAAAATGAGAAGTGCGCTTAGAAAGAAAATCTTTAATGGGTTTTTATTTATTTCCTTGTTTATATAAGGATGTCGTAAATGATAATTATGAATCACAATCAAAATTAACTTTATTCAAGTAGGTTTTAACAAGTATTTTTGAATCGTCATTTTACAATTAAGTGAAGCTACCACGGTTTCGGAAGGTAGATTTTACCGAGACGAACATGCAAGAAACTCAGTAGTTACTCTTTTTCAACATTTAAAAAATATATTAATATTTGTATTGCGTAATATAGGTCAAAGTGTGTCCACAGCCTATAGGTTCTAATTTAGATATTTTTTATTGCCAAAGTCGAAAGTTTGCAGTACCACTTGGTCCGCAGTTTGTTTTAAAGGACAATTTTAATCCGAATGAATTTTACCAAGGTAACTTAGACATTTAAATGAATCCTGATGTTTGATTGCCTAAATAAATAAAAAACAATTTTATTAATATTTTTTAATTGATAAAAATAGTTAGTAAGAGATAGATACATGCTTTTCAAGACCTAATATTTTCTAGTACACTGTTTTTAAATAATTAATAAAGAATGCTTAACAAGCATTAACCATGTAAGCGTACCAAAACATTTATTTTGAAGTAAACACCGTCATATTTTTGTTATTTTATACAAAATATCTATTGTATATAAAACCTTCTTTATCACCTCTGTCTTTTAAGAAAGCTGCGAGAAACAGCAAGCGACTTCGTTTAATATAAATATTATTATATTATATAAATATTATTCTATTATTAACGTTAGATCGGCACTTCTTAGCTTACGTTTAGCATTTATGGTTATTATTACTTTAAGTAGTTTATTTTTTTCATCTACCGCTTTACTGATATTTTTGTGAAGTTTTATTTCTTTAAATTTCAAGTTGTAATATATTTTGTTTACTAATAAAGAAATTAAATAAATGGTAAAGTATGAAAGACAAAATCAAGGTTTGTCATTATGAAATGTATTTATAGCCATTATGTAGTGTAAACTGTAACGAACGAGGGGTTTTTGATATGCGACTTTAACTACAATTATTATGGTACTTAAAGCATATTTTATGATCAAATCAAAAAACGAGTGTCAAATATTTGCTTACAATATATATGTTAAATTATTTTATGATGCGAGGTGAACGTCTTATAAATACCGCTTTAGTGTCAGTCAGTATTCTGATACATCGTTTGAAGATTTGTGACCAAAATTCCGACCGCATAAGCGATATTCAAGTCCTCAGAGATAGTGTCAATTTTATCTTTCACGTCAATCTTTTGAATAATCATTTCATCAGGGATTAACTCTCCTTCCCTGCAGGGACCAACATCAAATTTGGTTGAAACAAATCGATTACTGACTAAATTATAACTATAATAACGTTCTTTAATTAAACAGCTTTGTAGGTTACCTAATATAAATATAAAGAGATAATATCAACATCCATAATCAAACATATACAAAATTTTAAACAACTTGCACTAATTAGCTAAAATTATGCCCACACATTTATTGTTGGTTATATTATTATGCCAAATAAAATATAACAATGCCAAATAAAAATATTTCGAAACAATTTTTTTTTACATGACGATTAATCTTAAGGCAAGTATTGGAAATTAATTTAATACAACAATATTAATATAACAGTTCCAGCCTTTATGGTTAAAGCATCTGAAACAAAAAATAATGTCAGAACTCAAATCTACAAAATGAGACAATTACGAACCTACCTTAAGTTTTTAGCATCAAATATAAGCTCATGTATAAATTATATATTAAAGTCAGTGCCAAAAAAGTCTAAGCATATGTGGGTTAATTATTATTCTGCAAATTCGCATACCTGTTATAATAAGTTAATGATCTGTGTAAAACAGCAGGGTAGCACGTATTCTTAAACTTTAATGTTATCGAGACGGTGATTCAATACTTAGCTCCACTTTACAGACTTTCTTTGTTGAAAGGTAACCTTGATACTTGACTTGCTATTAATAATAATTAATTTGATAAGAAACTTAACGGTCTGGTATAATTTCGTTAAATAAGGTTGTAATTTTAAAATTTAAGTAAAATTAAAAATTAATATGTCATTTTAATTACATAGATTCGACTATGTTTCTGTAAGCTAAAATTTTCTGATTTTCATTTTACTGTAGTAACTCAAAGAAATTATTGTTTGAGTTACTACAGTAAAATGAAGTATATTAATAGGTAAGCTAGAAAAAAAATAATTGAAAATACTGATAGCTCTTAAAAAATAACGGCCGGATGGCCTTATGGTTAGAATGAGTCCTTATTAAGCAATGATTGCAGGCTGAAACCCAGACAAGCATTGATTAATTTTCATGTGCTTAATTTGTGTTTATAATTCATCTCGTGTTCAGCGGTTAAGGAAAACATCGTCAGGAAACTTGCATGACTTGACAACAATTTAAAATTCTGTTCATAAACAACCAACAAATTAAAGAAGTTTCTGTAGCAAATTGTTTTTTAAACTTAGAAATATAAAGTATGGGATAAATAGACCTTCATTTTACCAATATTCAAAACTAAATATTGAAATTCAATGTTCTAAGTCTATTTATATACATTGTTTTAAAACAAATATTAATTTGAAAAAGGGTCTGAAATCTGTTAAGCCTGACAGGCACTCCTTTGTGCTAACAACGTTAGGTGAAAAGGTAAACTACTCAGATATCTCTTCCATTTATGTTCTTAACAACTATATCAATTTAATTTTGAAGTTGAAGTAAAAAGAATAAAATATAGTTACGTAAGAAATTAATGTTCATACAATTTAATTGAAAATGAAACGTATGATTTTGGTAATCAGATAATAATTAAATAATTAGTAAATATAAATATTATTTTGTTTTTCAACCGACTTCCAAAAGGAGGAGGTTATCAATTCGTCTGTATTTTTTTTTTTTTTTTTTTTTTTTTTTTTTTTTTTTTTTTTATGTTTGTTACCTCATAACTTTTCACTGGGTGGACCGATTTTGATAATTTTTTTTTTGTTTGAAAGGTAGTGCTTCCCGTGGGGTCCCATTTTTTTTATTTTTTTTTCCGATGATGGTATCCATGTGAAAACGACATAAGTCTTAAATTTGCATTATGTATATGCGCGACAAATAGGTGAATAACTGAAAATCACGTTAACCAATTTTGATAATTCTTTTTTTATTATAAAATATATACTTCAAGGGTAATTTGGTGAAAGTTTGGTAAGGTTCTGAGCACAGGATCCATGACAAAGTAACGGAACGGAAGGGAACGGAACAATTCTGAGGAGCACGTTAGCGATACTCGGTCGAATCTTTTATTTATAGGTTATTTGGATATTTGAGTCACCTTCCGTAATGTGATTATGTTTATGTAATTATCATAGTCGAATATTATAATCAACTAGCTACCCACCCCGGCTTCGCACGGGTGCAATACTGATACTAAATATACTACAGAATTTGTTTATATACGACATCACATCGCAAACTTCTAAAATTATCAGTGTTTCTTTACGATATTGTTCATGTTTTATATACACAAACCTTCCCCTTGAATCACACTATCTTTTAAAAAAAACCGCATCAAAATCCGTTGCGTAGATTTAAAGATATAGGGACAGAGAAAGCGACTTTGTTTTATACTATGTAGTGATGGAACTCCTATACGGCTCGCGGTTAGGGTGCGATATGGGGCAGAATTTCTTACTATCTTTAATCAAATTTTGTGTATGTGATGTGATGTCATATGATGTACGAAATATAGTTGATCTTTTTCAAAGTTTTTTTGCTGAGTTCGATTACAGCTCTTTCGAGGGATCCTTGTAGTTTACGCCGCGTGACGTATTAAATCCGCATTTTCGAAAGTCTATTTTTGCTTTATTCGCAAGTTTCCTTTGAAATTGTCCTCGAAGTAGTTTCTGACTCATATAAACGGAACGTTTAATCTATCCATATTAAAAAAAATTAGTTAGTCAACATCAGCTTCACTTAAAATCAAAAAATAAATAAAATTTTAACAAAAAGAAAAACCGACTTCAAACAAAACAATATTTTAAAACAAATGAATATGCACGAAAAAGTAATAAAAATAATTGCGTATTCAACATATTTTTTAGAGTCTTCCTAAGTTAAATGAAATGAAAAATATTAGACTACTTAAAAGTCGATTAACGATTATATCATGTAGTTATAATTATTGTTATATTTGGAGTCGGTGTCAGCCAATAAAACCCTACAGTATATCTATCAAAAAACAATACGAGAATACTTTGACAAATATGTTTTTTACAAATGACCTTTTACACAATAATATACTGGATCAATCAAGGGGCTCGTATCGCTTCTTTCTTTTGATTGTTGGGGCAAGGGCACCGTGGCTGACACCGGCTCCAAATATACCAATATCTATAACTACATGATATAATCGTTAATCGACTTTTAAGTAGTCTAATATTTTTCATTTCATTTAACTTAGGAAGACTCTAAAAAATATGTTGAATACGCAATTATTTTTATTACTTTTTCGTGCATATTCATTTGTTTTAAAATATTGTTTTGTTTGAAGTCGGTTTTTCTTTTTGTTAAAATTTTATTTATGTTTGTTCTTTAATTAATATGGAAGTGAAACGACTCTGAAGGTTTCCAAATTTGAAATATTAGATTACTTTTAAAATGTAATTTGAAATTTGCAGTAATAAACAAGAAATTCCTATAAAACTGTCCATCTGAGCCGCACCATTCCATTAACGTCTCATTTCTAACTAACTTTGTTAAGAATCAAATTTGTTTTCTGTCGATTTAAAATAAAATAAATAAGTAGTAAAAACTTGAAAGATAGAAATACAAACTTTGCAACAATTAGGTAGGGGTTTATTAATACTATCGAATCGATTTTATACTGATTTATAAAATTGATTGGTTTATTTATACTGTTGTATAAAAAAATTAACATTATGTTTGTTTGTTACACTCTTTCTCTAGATCTGTCTGTTTATTGTTTTATTTAATAAATTATTCATTTTGCTTTCTAAAAACTACATTTATATACAAAATAATATTTAATACACGTTTATTCAAACACCATATTTATTAACAAGTTAATATAATGACTATGTAAAATAATGTTTAGGAATTATTTACCACCAAATGGAATGGAATAGAATTCCAATATCATCAATGCATCAGTCTCGTTATAAGTTCTAGTCGAATAAACATTCAGCATTTACAAGTCTGCAGAAAAGAATTGGCGTTGACCCGAAGCAAGACGAGAAGAAAAATTTTCATATCAAAGTATTTCTCTAAAACGAATTTAAGCAGTATCAAGAATAGTACCAATAGCTTGCAATGTTTGAATACTAATTATGAAATTGGACACAAAAAAATTACCCACATAAATCCTGACCTTTCACATACCTAAGTCATAAAGCAAATTTATGATGTCTCCTATCTTCAAGATAATACCTATAGATATGTATCTAATTTGGTAGTTTTGACTTTTGATAAATTTGGATTGCGTTTAATTTGAAGTATGTATCTCTATAATTTTTTAAAATGTATTTTATTCTATATGATTTTAAATTGCATGTGTGAATCAAGTGCATCAACTAGAATACCAAAATGATGAACGAAGTAATAAAACAAAATGGCCACGTCAATTTTAATTTTTATATTTTCTTCTGTTTACTGTGGTGCAATAAACTTTTCATTCACGTATTTGCAGCTCTGTTTCAAAGTTATTAAATATAATTGAAAATGTTATAAGTGTTAAGTTTTGGTTCAAATACATCGCAGAAAAATATTTTCATTTCATTTTGAAGATATTATAGATCCATGCGTCGATTTCTTAACCTGAAATTGAAGTTTAAGAGAATTACAACGAAATTTCATAACACTTTATGTAGCTTTTTTAATAAATTTATTTAACAAAATTTGTACTCATTTTTAAAAATAAATTATGATTTGACAATGGTTGTCGAATGCTTTTTAAATAATTCCTGTAGTCTAAACTTACATGTTAGTTGAAAATAAAGTAAAATGTAACTAAAAAAACTAGTGACCCTTCAAAAACCAGTGATCATTAAACAAAGTAATATACAAAACATAAGTCTGGTTCTGAAATACTTCGTAATTTAAAATAGAAAAAAATCCTTTTAAATACCTTACAAGAAGAACTAGGTCGCTAAAACACTTTCATCAAAACGCTCATTCTCGAGACAGCGAAGCGTGACAGCACATATTTTATTAAATAATACAAGTCTGTGTTTTGATATAAAACTTTATTACCAACAATGGAGTTGTGAGTTATGACGAGTGTATGGATGTTCTTTAATTCAGTATTGCAACATAAAGGGAGCTTTTTTTTTTCAACGATAGCAAACTCAGTATTAAATTATAAGTGTAAAATTTACTACCTTTAAATTATTAACTATTCATTTACATTTCTTAATACCTAAAGATCTATACGTCTATATTAATAATATTATACATGTGTAAGTAACTCTATCTGTCCGTTTGTCTCGCTCTTTCGCGACCAAACAAATGTACCGAATGTGATGAAATTTAGTGTGAAGGAAACTTGAAATCCAAGAACAACACAGGCTTCTTTTTTGGCCTAACATTTGATAACTAACCCCTGAAACGCGAGCGTAGCGGGCGACAATAAAATTAGTATTTTAATAAATAGTAATGTACTAAAAGATATCAATAATCTATTACGTTGTCCCAATGCGGGTAAATAGAATTGTCTCCTCATTAATCTCAATCCATCCTTAATTATCCACCATTCAAGCTTAAATATTTGTAGCCGACGAATGTGGATCGCTTTGTGCAAGTTCATCAGAATGGTACTGCTCTGGTTTGAAGGGTTAGTGATTTAGTGTAAATGCAGGCACAAGGGAAGTAGTATCTTAGTTCCCAATGCTAGGCAACGGACGGGCGATGTAAGGAATTGTTAATGGTTTAGCCCACTTGCCTGTCCGCCTACCTCGTATATTAGAAAAAAATACTCGCAGGGAAGAATATATTGGTACAGTACACAAAGTAACTGTAATCTAACATCTAACAATTAATAACAGTAGGTTTAGCAGGTAATGGAATGAAAAATACTACATACAGAAGTCTGTAACGTTAAATTTATGATAAAAGAAGATTCAAAGTCTTTACACAGATTTCAAACATATTTAGAATTATTATTATGTAAAAAGTTATCTCACTAAAACAAGCAAGTATACGTTACCGCTCCGAGTGAAAACACACTTAGTACTTTAGAGCCGAGTAAATTACTTGGAAAACAATCATAATGATCGATGCGTCTGTGCTAATATGTATCTAACTGAAGGACCTGAGTGTTTTCTTCGATATTATTGTTTTATTGAAAATACATACCTATATAAAACATAGAATAAGTGAGTTAATATCAATAATAATATTGATTTAATATATTATCTATACATATCTTAAAATTTTCTGATATGGAGTGTCTGTTTGTATTATTAAAATTATTGGTTTTTTACTTAATGCCTATGTACATGGTACATTTATCAAATAAACTTTATTGACAATTTGTGTTTATCTGTCTGTCTGTTTATTCCAATTTTAGCGGGACTTTCAATGGCAGATATCTTATGTAATAAGCATTAACTTAGGCTACGTTTATTATAGATTTAGGGTTAAGCTAAAATGCTCACGAACTCGCGAACACAGTTAGTCATGAATAAATAAATAAATCTCGATTTATTTTTGTATTTAAATTGCGTAAAATATGTCGTTTAAATTTTGATGATAGTGTCACGTGAAGTATGTAAATGCGCGAATAAAACGTTCGTGTTTAAATGTAAAAGTTTAAAACGCAGTCATGTATGCACTTAGAGAGAATATGATAAAATCCGTCTCTATTGTCGCTTCTTGGCCTTACGCCAGTGTATGCATGAATGGGAAAACACTTCCTGTCAAAAGGTGTTACAAATGATTCATAAGTTAACATTTTGTTTTATGCATATTTATAAAATTCATATATTTAATTCATTGGATTGGTCAGATTAATAACGTGAATAAATACTGAACGCTCATTGGTCACTATTGTGTCTTCGCTGTATACTGACCAATTACTATTTAGATTTGCGTCAAATGAGTTAAATTGATTTTGATCAATGTTTCATTTGCAATGATATTGTACTGTACTTAGTACATTATTTACTGGGTGGTAGGGTTTTGCGCACCAACCAGTCATCTAAATTTTATTGCGAAGCTATAATACTCAGTATCGTTGTATTCCAGTTTGGAGGGCAGTTGAGCAATTACAGGCACAAGGGCTATAATATTTGAGCTCCCATGATTGGTGGCGCTTTGGTAATGTAAGGAATGATTAATAATTCTTACTGGTGATCATGTATCTTTTGCCCCATCGCAGTGAATGTATTTATATAAATTTGCATAAGTTACGTTTATATGTGTTGTTATGACACACAAATACAACTAAAAGACATGTTCTGTTTTTAAATTTACAATGTTTTTTCTGATATGTGAAAGAAAAATATCAGTGTTTATCTAACTTATTTCCTTAACTAATAGGAATATCATAGATTAATCTATGATAAACATGTTATGATTCTTATAAATATCCAGATGTTATAAATATATTATGTATTATCAATATTGGTATATTTCATTTATAACTCAGAATTATTTATTTATGTAAACACGAACACATAATCATGATATGAATTTTATTACTGCGATATTTAGTAAAATTACCGAGATTTTTTTTTAACATATAAATTCAACTACTACTAAAGTCTGCGTTTTAGTTTTTTTTTTCAAAAAGACCATGTTCACGCTGGTCGGTAGCCAAAAAATGCTGAGGCTTCGAAAGCAGTTTCAAAGAATAACATTACGCTATCGTTTTCAAAGTTTTCTTTTCGTCAAAGTAATACGTAAGTTGAAATTGGTTTTTGCTTGATTTACTAGCTTCGATTTGAAAATATATTATAATTTCGATTAAAGTTTATCGAATATGTTGTTTTTTCCCGTTTATGCATACTATTCAAAATGAACAAAAACATACGATAATATGATAAAGCTACAATAATAATATCCTCAAGAAAAATTTTTTATAGAACTCACTCATACAAGCATGGAGTTTTACGTAGCAAGTAGAGACTGCACTTAGTCATCACAGCTGTTTTTGTTATGTCAAATATTTTGTTATATGTATGTACATAGATGTAATATGTATTTTTAAGGCTTTTTATACTGATATTGGGGTCGATAAATATATTAATAAACTTATTAGCAATAGATCGGGTATTGGTTCTGCTACTTCCTTGTCTCGGAAAGCATGTGACCGTTGCTTCTGAGTTTAATCTCTCTTTGGTTGTATTATATACACTGTCTCATCATATTATGACTCTCAAGAAATAAAGAGTCTTTGTGGCTGCACAGAAACAGGCGCATTGTTACGCAACAAGTGCTAATGCAAGTATTGAGTTACTTGAGTGATTGAATAGTTTTGTGAAGCATGGTTCTCGTGACTGAAATCGATAAGGCAGATATCATTAATGAGTTTAAAACTTAGTATATTTACATAATTTTACATTGAAATTTAAAATAATCTACTACTTTTAAAAGGATTATTGAGTTACGAAATAAACGTGAAGAGATTAATTCCACCGCCAATTTCATTGAATCGGAATTAGCATTTAATGAGTTCTTTAGAATAATGAATCAGTGATTCAAGAAGAAGAAACTCTTTTTTATTATCTATTGATATTTTAATATGATGCTTTAATAAATCTATCATAAAATATGAGTTTTTAATGAAAAGATTGAACGGTGTCGTTTTCAACGCTTTTATGTTTGCTTTCTTATTAAAATATTCTACCGCTTGCGATATGAAAGGAAAATTAAATATCGATCGGCGTAACATATAAAAGAAAACTTTAAAATTTGTTTTAGGCCTGTACGGGATCTCGGAACCAGGTGATGCAGGTAAACTAGATCAACTTATGTAATTTATATTGCTGTCGTATTAATTTTGTTTTTAGTTTTATGAATAAACCTCCTTGGAGCAGTTTCTAATTTTAAATTTATAATATTTGTAATATGGCTTTAGGTATTAGCTGAGATATTGCTTACATTACATTACATTTCATTACGTATTAAGTCTACATAAAAAACGATCAATATACATTAAACTTATTTCTAAATATATTTCGTTTCGGAAAAGGTTTTAGTTTATACAGTTTCAGTTAAGCGCGTATTATATGTTCTCATCTCATCTCATTGAATATGAAGCTAAATCATTTTTTAAATTCGTTACTGAACATATATATTTATTTATATTAATTCTGTTTCAAACTAAATATTATTAATTTATTGCTTTTTTACGATTCAAATTAAAATATAAATGAAGAGTTCTATTTAAATTTATTTAATAGGACTATTCATATCACGGAAGTTTTGATTCATATAAACTTGAAAATAATTTCAACAGAAAGTATCAGGAACTAACTGTAAACGTGTTTGTAAATTACTAAAACATTTACTCAAATCCATTTCAGTTCCGTTGAAAGCATCACAATTACTGTTCGCCCACGCGTTACCTTTCAAGTTGTCGGACTTGTGTTTCTTACATGCATTTTTTATTTTAATTTTTCTGTAAATTGAGGCAGAAATAAACCAAATGGAATACTTGGCACGAGGGCTTGTTGCAAGTCCATCTTGGTACTATATTAACGCTACATAGCGAAACTTGGTAGTATTATATTGTCGTTCCGGTTTCAAGGCTATAAGGGATAAGGGGATAGATTTTACCAGACGTTAAGGAGATGATATCTTTGTTTTTAAGGTTAGTGACACATAGTGACGATAGTGACGATCGGAATGCTCTTAACTTACAGTACAAATTAAAACGTATCTTCATATTTGAAATTAAAATACTTGGTAAACAAAATCTTGTAGGAATTCAATAAGACGTACTTTATACGTGGCTATTGATTACTACCTAGATGTACTGTTATGATTCTAATATCTTCCTAATACCGATACCTAATAATTAAATTATTTTTATGGCATTTCCATATCTAGTTCTTATTGAATATTATTCATAACTTGGAATATGTCTTAACAATATTGACTATTCTTAACTTTGTTTGGCTTCAAATCAGGTGTTACCCTGTCCTTAATATAGAAAACAGGATTACAGATTCTTGTTATATAAAAACGTGTCACGTTCGGAAACGTGATGTTTTTAAATATTAAAATGAAAATTAAAAACTAAGCCGATCGTTTAGTACCTCCAAACAGCTCTACTTAGAATTGTTGTGTTCTGGCTTGAAGTGTGAATGACTCAGTGTATTGATACAAGGGACATAACATCTTATTTCCCTAGGCTGGTGGTGTATTGGCAATGTAAGGAATGGTCAATATTTCCTACAGCACCAGTGTCTATGTGTAGTGGTGACCACTACTTACCAGATAGTGTGCTTGTTGCTTCTGTTAATTTAAAAAAATAATAATATCCACGAGACAACTTATCTTTTGTTTTCTTTTGAAAATTATTATAGTTCTTTTTAAATTATTGTTTAAGTCAAAATTTAATTTATTAGAATTTTATTTCGATATAAAAAGACGAACTTCGTTTCAAATTAGCGTATTAAGTAATATATCTTTAATCACGAGAGGAAACCTAATGAAAAAAATACGTAGCCCAATTTTCTGGAAAGTGGAACGTTGGCGGTTGACCGATTAATTATTCGTTTGCGCTAGTGAAGCTACCATCGTCGAGACTATAGCACGCCAACGACATCGATTCCCAATAGTCGAATGTTACGTAACATAAAGGCATTCGCACACTGCTTTTACGACAGCGCCCGCCTTAACGTCTTGAAAAAACAAGGAAATTGTATTCGATCTCATTTTTATTAATATACACTTAAAGATCTAAATGGTTTTTTTAACCATATAATAGTACGCCTAAATTTTTAACCAAATAAAATAAATCATTGACCTATTTATAAAAAGATTTATCCATGCAAACTTTTTTAATACAATCTCAATAAAATAAATTGTTTTACTAATTTTATTTACCATAGGTTAAGGTCTAGGAATTTGCGTGGAATACAAAATTGGACCATATTCGTAATATTCGAAAACTTAGTTTATTGCATTTGTTCAAACAATACATAAACATATCCTAATTATATATCATATCAATAAATATTACAATTTTTAATTTGTGCACCATTAGCATAAAATCATATCAAATAAATACACGAAAATGATTCTGATAAAATATTTCGTCCAGTAAAAATAAACAAGGAATTATTCGACGTGATTTACATATGCTCACGTCTTAATGACTGACGCGATGGACATTTGACATTTATGGATTATTGAATACGGAATATGCAGATTTTATTTAATCATTATATTATTTATAAATAAATAAGTAATACAGTCGAACTTTTTTTTGAAAATTCGAATTAAAAGTTACATATTACTAAGGCTTATTTTATTTACAGCCGTATGTTTGCGTGTTTGTGCAATATGTTTGTGTGTGTTTTATTTATAATTATGCCCTTTAGCGAGTTTATTATTATTCTTATTATTTATTCACGTGTCACCTTGTCACGCCACATGCTACATATACAATGCGATTTATACTTTTTCTTAGTACTACTTACAACATTAAGTTAATACAACTTACTTTACATAAGTTATAGTTAAAAGTATTGTACATATTGTAGTTGTATGTAATGTATATGGCAGGCGAGATTTCAAAAACCTTCTCGTTAATTTATGACTTCTAACGATCGTTTGGTAAATCCCCAGCGCTGTTGGTGGTAACGCTTTAAAAATATATTATTTTTTTGGCCCTCGTTGGATAAGCCGCGATAAAAACAGAGTACTCTTTCCTGCTTCACTGTCGAGTACATCCTCTTTTTGACACTCAAAGACAACGGTTGACTTTTAAATGAAACAAATCGTATAATTTTAAGGTTTATAAAAATATCGCCCGAAACAAGGAATATAAATTCTTGCAACATTTGAATATAATAACACTTTACAAATACAATACACTGACAATATATTTTTTAATTACACATAATTATGACGTTATTATGTGTCGTTAATATAATCGATCTTAAATTCTGTGTCACACTTATGTACACTATAAATATAATTAAAATGAGTTATCTTTTATATCTTGAATGATATTATGTTTTAAAAGATTTAAAAGAACATACCAACAAACCAATGCTTTTCTTTATACAACAACAACAACACCCTGTAAATTTCCCAGCGCTGGGATAAAGCCTTCTCCAATGCGGGTTGTTGGAATAAACATACCTATGGAAGATTTTTTTATGAAATTAGACACATGCATTTTTACCGCCGATCACGAGATGAATTATAAACGCAAATTAAGCATATTAATGTTCAATTGTGGTACCCTGGGTTTGAGTCCGCAATCATCGGTTAAGATGCACGCGTTCTAACCACTGGACCATCTCGGTTCTCTTCACATTCTCAGATTCTTTATACAATGAATCAAAATCCGACGTTATTAAATTTAAAGCCAATAAAATACTATTGACAGATCATTACAGTCAGCAACCGAATGTGGCAGTAACAGGAATGCTTTTGCTTAATGCTGATATTGATAGATGCGCTTAACACATTTCCCTCAGCCGGCGCTTACAACACGTGCGGATTCAGATGTCTATATCCCATATGAGATGCCTCTATTGTACTCCGACGTTAACCACGCGGTTTAATATATTATATGTACAACATATCCGTGAATTTGTCACCAAAGTTTCCTTCTGTCACTGTTGTGTATAAATATCATACAGATTAACAGTAAGTATAATTTTAATTCCAGAGCGAAACAGAAATTAATAAACAATCGAATTAAATGGAATTTAGTTAAATCTATTCTTAGATTTAGGACTTAAAGTAAAATTCGTATTATTGTTTCTCCCAAAACTTTTATACAGTTGTAGAGTGCGTCGTCATAGTTTCAAGTTCTTGAAAATCGCCGACAAGAAAATTGCATTCGGGGAAATAAATGTCTGCGATGCAAGAGATTACATGATCTGAGGATACATTTTGTTCAATACTATCAAGTCACTTTATGTTAGATCTGTCTTTGTTTTCAAAGACTGCTCTATATTTTTCAGTATATATTTCTAGCTAGGTGTTCGCTCGCATTTTAGGGGTTGGTCAGGTGTTAAGAATGATAAAATTAAAATAAAACTAGTTTTAACGGATTTAAATCGCGTATATTAATTATTTTTATCATCCCGACGTTTCGAGCACTTTACAGCGTTCGTGACCATGCGTAATATACGCAATTTAAATCCGTTAAAACTAGTTTTATTTCAAGGTGAAATAATCGCGAAAATCTAAGACAACATTATGATATATAGTTATATGACCTATGACCTTACTTCATACTAAATTTCGTCAAATTGAGTTACTGAACTCCACAGGGGTTGTCCGTGAAAGGATAGCAAAGAAACAACAACTTTTGCATTTATAATATTAGTAAAGATAATAAAATTTTAAATATTTGAATATCTGTCATTTGTTAATAGGAGATGCTCGAACGACTAACATTGCTATAAAAAAATTAAAATTATATAATATAGTCACTTTTCTAAAACCAAACGAAAACGGTAATGCGACAAAACCTAAATAACTAAATTATATATAGTGATAGGCTCTCTAGTGATGTATGCTCAGGTTATATCTTGACCCCTCGAACAATCGGGTACTTCTTGCAAAGATTTATTGGAGGGGTAAATAGGATGTGATTACTTGAAAATATTTTTTTTAAGTATTTATGTAATCACACCTTCTCGTTGTACTGTTCATATATTTATTCACATACAAAGGTAAGCTTAAACAAATACATGTATTGACTCAAACTACGCAGAGGTGGTCCAGTTGTTACAAAGCGTGAACGCAATGCATTGATATGAGCTTGTAATGCAATTCGTGCCTGGCGATGAAGGAATCTTGAAGAAAAGTTTTTTTATTGTTTTTTAGGGTTCCGTGCCCAAAGAGGTCACTAACGGAAAACGCACTAGGGTGCGTTAGTAGGAATAGGTTCTTATAACTCCGCTGTCCGTATCCGTCCATTACTCTATCTGTCACCAGGCTACGTCTCATGATAGCTAGACAATTGATTAACAGACAATAAAAAAAAATCTCATGGAATGAGTTTTTCTGTTTGCAAAAACACAATAAAGTAAATATTTAAGGGAGCTTCCATACAACGAACGTGATGAACGCTCGTTTTTGCTCAGGTAGATTCTTGAAATATTCACAGAATATTAAGTTATGCATTCACTTTTAAAATAAATAATAAAATTAAAATAAACACAAATATTTATGTTGGCTTACATACAACAGACACGATTTTTATACGTATGTTTTTTTTATTTATCTATTGTAATTTGTATGATAAGTATTTCAATACAGCATATAATATATATTATATTCTTAATACCAATAAATAAGAACTTCTGCCACCATATTTTACGAAACAAGTACATATTTGGAATTCAAAAACACTAAATCCTTTAAAATTTGACAATATTTATGTTTAGTATTAATGTAAATTATATTGAATATTTTACAGAAAATTCAACAAGTGAAATGCAAACAACATGCATAAAATGGTTTGCTTGACCTCTATAATAGTAAAAGTAATCTCAGTAAAAATATAGATGTGATTCCATAAATATCTACAAAATATACACCTTTTAATGAACACTTTAAAAACTTACAGAACGTTTATTCGCGCATAATTAAGCCTTTTCATAACAGACAACATATTTAAGCATTTTTTATAAAACCGCATTCTCTTTGAACCTTTTCAAATAGACTGTTGCTTGGGAGATATTAAAAAATGCGTAGAATGTGCGGTATTACAAGTCCTCCGAGCACGCCCGGGTACGAGATGACGTAGCGTTTTGAAAGTATTTGAATTATTAATAAATCTTTAAATATGCAAAAAATATAATGATACAATGAGTATAATATATTGAAACTTATGTAATTATTTATATTTCTTGTAAGACGATGTCAGACAGAGAAGTGTGGAAGGAAAAAACTTGATGTGTCGACCCCGAATAAAATTGGGATAAGGGCAGGACGATGTTGATGATAATATTGAAATTTATATTGATAAAATCCATGATAAAATGATAATGTATTCAAATCAAAAACAAAATCTTACGATGCTTGCCTAATTGAGTTTGATTGTAACTTACAGTCATACATATTACTGAAATAATTGTACAAGATTATATCGTATCGAGCACGTAAGTACTTATAATATAAATCTTAACACATAAGAATTAATATTATTATTAACCACGATGATCAAACTTGAACCAGTATATTTAACATGGTATGGAAGTTGGTAAATTACTGCTTTGTGAGAAATAGAAGACACAACTATGCTAAGGATTGACTTAGTATTTTTGTATTCCAGTTTAAAGTGTAAATAAATCAGTGCATGTATTGTTATTTTTATGGTATAGGTTGGCGGACGAGCATATACGCCACCTGATGGTGGCCACCATCACCCATATACGATGAAGCTGTAAGAAATATTAACTATTCCTTACATCGTCAATGTGCCACCAACCTTGGGAAATAAGATGTTATGTCCCTTTTGTAGTTACACTGGCTTACTCACCCTTCAAACCGGAACACAACAATACTGAGTACTGTTATTTGACGGTAGAATAACTGATGAGTGGGTGGTACCTACCCAGACGGACTTGCACAAAGCCCTACCACCAAGTGAAAGACACAAAGAAACGTAACACGTTCCCAAATTAGTTGCAACATAAGAATTTTAACCATTTTTTATGGTAAGCCACTTACCATTAATTGGCTTAATTGCCCCTTTGCCTATTTTTATTTATTGATATTTTATTTATTTATACTTATTTATTGATATCAAGAATATCATATATATTTATATTATTAGCTTTTAGCTATTTAGGATGAGTGGAGTCTTTTTCTCTTATTTCATGTCATTCCATAAAAAAATCTATCTGTGAGTTATTGTTGCTATAAAAGAAGTTTTCAGTTTCTAATGTAATTTAACGTAAAGCAGTTTTATAAAAATAAGCCGTTGTCTGGAAATAATAATATACGAGCACAACTGTAGACGTTACAAAATTTAATTTAATAATATATATACATTTATTAATTATTTAAATTCAATAAAACTTATTGAAATAGTAATTCAGAGATACGTTGAGAATTTACTCTTTCTTTTCAACCGACTTCCAAAAGGTGGAGGTTATCAATTCGTCTTTATTTTTTTTTTTATGTTTGTTACCTCATAACTTTTCACTGGGTGGACCGATTTTTATTTTTTTTTTGTTTGAAAGGTAGTGCTTCCCGTGGGGTCCCATTTTTTTTTATTTTTTTCCGATGATGGTATCCATATGAAAACGACATAAGTCTTAAATTTGCATTATGTATATGCGCGACAAATAGGTGAATAACTGAAAATCACGTTAATGAATTTTGATAATTCTTTTTTTATTATAAAATATATACTTCAAGGGTAATTTGGTGAAAGTTTGGTAAGGTTCTGAGCACAGGATCCATGACAAAGTAACGGAACTGAAGGGAACGGAACAATTCTGAGGAGCACGTTAGCGATACTCAGTCGAATCTTTATAGGTTAAAAAGAAAAACCGACTTCAAACAAAACACTATTTTAAAACAAATGAATATGCACGAAAAAGTAATAAAAATAATTGCGTAATCAACATGTTTTTTAGGGTCTTCCTAAGTTAAATTAAATGAAAAATATTAGACTACTTAAAAGTCGATTAACGATTATATCACGTAGTTAAAATTATTGTTATATTTGGAGTCGGTGTCAGCCACGGTGCCCTTGCCCCAACAATCAAATGAAAGAAGCGATACGAGCCCCGATTGAACGAAACTTATAATATAAGATTTTTTGGAGTATATTTTGAAAAATTGTTAAATAAACCAATATCAAATCGAGCGAAGCTGAGAATTTAGCAAGTCGTAATAAAATAATTTTACGAGCGCCACGCGTCGCAGCTTCGCCCACAGACAGTTAAGAAAATATTATATCTATGAATTTTTAGCGAGACACGTAAGTCTAGTCCTAAAAATATGTATCACATTTGTTCTCTATTACTTTAAATAATATTAAAGTTTTACACACCGATTAGTCCAATATTGGAATGATTCCCTTAAAATCAAAATTTCCCAGAATCATTATTTAGTGTGCCTCACATTACGCTGTAAAGATTTCCCAGAAACCCTAATAGTCATGACATTATTTTAACAATGTTTCACAATATTTTATCTTTTAAAAAGAATGAAGATTTCTAGAAAATGCAAATAACAAAAACGAATACTGTGAAAGTAAAAATAAATGATATAATGCCATTAGTCACAATAAAAGTTATGGCTAAACCAACTGAAAAACCTAACTATTAATGCAATCGCTTTTATTTACATTTTTCTTCTGTACAGTTAAGTCTGTTTACGATGAGTTTAACTTAACGACAGTCAATGAAAAATAATATGTAATGCCTTTGTAATAGAGTCGATTTTCAATCATGTAATTACATCGTCGTAATTTTTTGTTTTATCGCGGATGAGCGTTTCACATGGGCGGGGTTTGTGTAATAAAACGAACGCTTTCCCGTCCGGGCGTCGATAGCTCTTGCCGCGAAAATATTCGATGCAACCACGTTAAGTTCATTGTATTTTGTTGTGGTGTTTGCTACGAATTCGAATTGGAATTGAAATCGTTTTCAGCCGTTTAAATGGGGACGTTTTAACACGTGTCGCCTTTTCAATTGGCTGAAAATCGTTTTTCCCTTGTAAATGACTTTACATTTCTTTAATACGATAAACTTGGAAATAACTTTTTAGATAAGGAATATCACTTGTTTTAATATATGCTGAATGTTTTATCTCATTTACGTAAATGTAGTTGTTTCGTGTAAACCATTTTTTTTATTTTGTTGTCTGGTTTTGAAAGCGTCTAGACACATTTGGTTCTTAATGAATTTAAGTATTTTTTACTACAATTTGAAACAAACCAACTTATCTCATGACAAATAACCTGAAATGATTATTTTCTACGTGTTTTGTAATTCTAGTTATATTAAAAAATAGAAAATATTAAGCCAAATAACTAACGTGATCAGAATTTTTAGTAATGATATAAAGTAAAGAAGTTATTTCGTTAGGGTCAGTACAATTTTCTTCAGGTTTGATTACATTCTGGCGACGGAAGCCAGTTTCAATTACTTAATAATGCAGGTGATTCATTGATCAATTCAGATCATTTCATATTTGTACACGAAGATATACATTTATTTCCTATCTTGTAATCAGACAGGATGGCAATTCGATATTACTAGAAAAAGATCATCCCTATCAAGTTGCTAACTTTTGCTACTGTATGCTACTAACAATAGGTATATATTTCATAGAAATACCAATGTCTCATAATTTTGATTTACGAGTAGGATTTGAATTGAACAGAAGTTTACAACATGTTTTGTTTTAATAAAAACCTTTCACTGCTTTTCGAGTGACGTATGCTGAACAATAATTAATGGAATAATTTCCAAAATGAAATGGCAGATTTTCATCCGACATATGCGTGTTTTCTCACGATGGTTCCATAACAACGAGTCAAATTATGAATACACATTAAGCACGTACATATTCAGTGGTGCCTGCTCGGCTATGAACCTGTAATCGTCGGTTAAAACACATATGCCATAAACTCTAGGCCATCTCGGTTCTTGTACATGTCTGATATAATTTCATGATCTCATGTACTAATGTCAATTTGTTTCTTCTTAGTATAATTAGTCCTATTTCCTCAAGAGACCAAAGATGCTTTTCTAAATGGAATTTGCTTCTACTAAATAAAAATAAGATTAACTTAGATATTACCCGTGTTATGAATGCAACATAAAAGTATATGTTCAATTTTATTGTATTTAATGATAATCTTAACTTTTTTGATGATTTTTTTTAAGTGTTACAGATTTTTGTTAGTTCATCTAATTAATCACGTACTACATATTCTTCAGCTATATGACAATGATATTATTGTTGTTTTGTAGTTTTAAGGGGTAGTAATTTAGTATAACTAAAAACGCAAGGAATATGTCACCTTAGTTTCTAAGGTTGGTGGTGCGTTGACAGTATGCGGATGGTTAATATTTCTTGTAGTGGTAATGTCTATTGGTACTTACCATCAGGTTACACATATGCCAGACTGCCTTTATATTTTAAATAAATAAAAAGCATATTTTTAAAGGCACTCGATCGAGCGATAGCTTGCGGTTTCAAAAATAATGATCATGAAAAATTATTCCAAACGTTAACATTAAAAACGTCTTCTTACCTCTCCATTACATTTTAAAAATATTATGACAGTATCGTGCACCTTTTTTAAAAGCGAAATAAAGAGTCTTTAAATATTCCAGGCTAAAAGCTACCAGAATAACCGAGATTGGATACCCGGCTTTTAACCGTCTATTAGCGTTCCGATTATGGATTCGAATTTTAATGCTTATTTATACTCTCAGAAACTTATCGGACGAAAACCTTTATCAAGGACAACGCGTAGTATTATAAAACAGGGCAAACGTTTCTGTAATAATAGTTCAGTAAATATTTGGGGTATAATTAAAGGAAATAAAGTTGAGTGAAACTAACAAAACAAATTGATGATAGTCTAATTATTTCCTTTTGTCAAGTTAAAAAGTATGTTATTCTCGTAATTACGTAGAATATTTGGTATAATTTGAGGGCCTACTTTGATAGTATACGGTTAGAGTCATACGTTCGGGACGATGTTTTAGAAAACATCGAATAAGAACGCGTGCATCTTAACTGATGATTGCGGGTTCAAGGCGGTGAAGGAAGACATCTTGAGGAAACTTGCATGTGTCTAATTTCATCGAAATTCTGCCACATGTGCATTCCACCAACCCGCATTATAACAGCGTGGTGGAATATGTTCCAAACCCTCTCCTTAATGGAGGAGGAGGCCTTATCTCAGAAGTGGGACATTTACAGGTTGTTACTTTAGTTTACTTTACTTTGACATCAGTTTGTGCAAGCTCACCTGGGTAAGGTCACTCACGCACATATTGTATTTAATTCTATTGCGCAATACTTTGTACTTTTGTATTATGGCTTGTGTGATGGTGATCAGTGTGCCAGTGTAAGTAAAGGTAGAAAATACCAAACAACATATTTCCCAAGTTGAGTGGAGCATTGGCAATTTAAGATCCACTTACCATCCGATACTCCATCTATCCATACGCCTATTTGCGTATCTATTTTATGAGATAAATGTTCAATTTTTGGTGTGATGAAAGCTTAATGGCGTGACGTTTGATTGAAGCTATTTTCTCTATCGTTTTGACTTAAGTCACATAGAAGTGAATACCACATTTATTATCATAGCATGGTTACCCCTGTAACCTTATAATAATTTTGTGTAAACTAGCAACAAATACTCTCAACTGCGCTTACAACTTTATAGTTAACGTAGTCATTATACCTATCTTTGTATTAGTCGTTATCTATCGATTAGCAAAATAACTAAAAATGATGTTTTTAATTCAACCTTGTTTGTAACTGAAATGATTCAATAATAATCAATGAGTGCGTTATTTGATTTAAAAATACATTAGTCCCGTTACTGATGAACCCTGAATGGATCTTGTATAATAGTGTCGTCACACAATGTTTCGTCTCTTTCCTTCAAATGTCTAATTTTGTGTGCCAGAAAGAAATAAAAAATACAGTCGTGCATATAATTTTTATTTCAAATCACATTAGTAATTATGTGTATTGCGAATTTATCTGCTTGTCAGCATCGAATGTAAAATTACAAACTGCGATTATATACTAATTGTAAATTGACGGTTTAAGTCTTAAAATAATTGCAATTAATAAATAAATTAATAATAACAGAACTATAAATAATCCTATTTTACTTATTTACAAACTAAAAGTTACATTATAATTTAATTATGTCTATTAAATTTTGGCATCGCAACCGTCAATTATACGAGTATCTACGTTATTTTATTTAATTGATGTGAAAATCATATGCTACATTATAAATTATGTTAAATAATAATTATTATTTAAAATATTTGAACTAAAAATAATATAAGATGTTATGACTATAGTATTTAAACAAGTAATATTGTTAACGTAAATGTATTAGGTATAATTATTGTCATAAAAATTATAATAATTTTAAGATTCAATAGATTTTTATTAATTATTATTATCGATACGATTTATAAAACATAATATATTCGGGCCTTGAATCAACTATTTGTAGTTGTTGTTTAAAAGATAGTAAAGTGATGTACCCTCATCTACATATCCCATTACAGCTGTAAAGGTCTCCTCACGTCTTAACAACTTGTAGTTTTCCCTCCCAGCTTAACTGCTAGTTGTGTGGCATTAAGATGTGGCGGACGAGACATATGTTTTCTGGCTATGTTTTACGTCATAACTCATCATGATTTGAATTATTTATAAAAAATATATAAAAATTCAGTGGTGCCGGGATTTCAACTCATAGCTGAAATCAACTTTTTCTATACTCTGAAGTATTTTGACGTTTGAATGTTTGATGAGTGTACTTGAAGTACAGTCAGAGTGAGAAAACCTTCGTCACTTTTCAAATCCATTCCGTTATCCAGTCGTAAATCTTAGCACTTTTGAAACTAAAACACTAAACAACTGCATTTAAAATTTAACTTACAAAGTACTCTTTTTTTAATATTGCTTTTATTTGTGCCAAGAGAACACAGATTATTTCGCCAATGTCACGTGCGATGGAGAAGACAAGACACGATGGAGATTGAACGGTACGGTCGAGATTGCAGGCTTAAATTAATTTTAACGGCATAAGACTCTCTGTTAAACCATAACCTAAAACAATACAATAATATATAAATAATTAGATAAACATATTACAATATTATTAAGATAACAAATAAGAACGATCACAAAAATATTTACAACTTAATTTTAATACGCTCAATACATTTACATAAAAATTTACAAAGTGGTAGTGGTGTGGTACACACACATTAACAAACATTCAATATTAATAGGGGGAGGAACTTTGGGAGGGAGAACGTCGTATACGGGATGGAGGAGTTTGGGGCAAGAAAACAGTATATGGGATAAGGAACCTCCGTCAAGGCCACATTTACACAAAAGTACTCTTTGCTAGACGTGAGTGATTATGACATCGCGACGCGATATGTCAATCGGTAAAGCAGATCGCCCATTTTGAGCACGTGAAAATAGATCTTAAGATGACGAACTTTTCTTAACCTGACTGTACGTGGTCTTAATGTTGATATGCAATATCACAAATAATGTGGAAATAAATTTATACCGAGATTAGGAAAGCAAAAAGTATCGGACTTGTCTTTCTACGTTTATAGTTTGTTATAAATGTGTAAGTCAATACTGAATGTCGAATACAAAGTTCAATTTAGCCCGCAGTGCTGTCATGTCGACTCCATTAGTCTTTTTGCGAAAATAGCGCAGTCGACTGAAATGGATTTTTTATAATTTATTTATAACAGATTTTTTATAAAGGAACTTTTAATACTACACACTGATATGCTTCATCGGATAAAATGTGGATCTTATGATTAAATAGTTCTAATTTAATTTATTCGTCTCAGGCGTAGCGGTAAGGAAAACATAAAGATAAATCTACATAATTGCGTTGGTTGAAATTTTGTCAAATGTATATCCACAAGCTCGTAATAAAGCATTGTCTTGGGTTAATATCAAACCCCTCCTTAACAACAGAAAGAGAGTTATAACCTTGTCACGGTGAGGTTCATTTCCTGGTATTATTTATTGACTTGTATTCCAGAAAAATATCGTCTCAATATGCGTGCGTAAAAAAAATGTAAAGCTAGTTGTTTTTTTGGTTTTCATTATCTATACATATAATAAAATTGGAATATCTGTTTGTAATATTGAAATAGCCTTTTCTTACTCAATGCATATGTATTTATACACGGTTCATATACCAAAATAACATTTTTTTACAATTTTTTTCGGTCTGTTTGCTTGTCCGTTTGTTTGTTATATACAAAGGCGTATAAGGTCGCGGGCACAGCTAGTAGAAAATAAAATCATTCAGAACGTATGAGCTGAATTTTCAGATAACAGAATAAAATTTGTAATCAATTGAACGGACATTTCGACCACAAACGGAATTAAACTGGAAATGAGGAAGTGGGTTTTCCGAGTTTTTTGCGGTTAAGACAGTTGGCAGACCACAACGATACTTGCCAAAATTTCCCTCTCGAATATTCAATGTAGCGCGTGTATTTGTCACTTTATTACGACGAAAATTAGGTTGCTGGAATATTTATACTATTATTGCGTGTGGTCTAAATTTATCAATGTTTTGGACGAAATTCGACCAAGTTTTTATCAACTATCCATGCTGTAGTATCTTTTGGATAATGAAGTGTCATATTATTATTGCACATGTTGATTTTATGTTTTTAATACATATTGTGCAATATTATAGTACACTATCTGTAGACTATCTGTAAACGGTAAAAATCAAAATTCAAAATCAAAATAAACTTTATTCAAGTGGGCTTTTACAAGCACTTTTGAATCGTCAATTAACAATTAAGTGAAGCTACCTGAAAGAAGGTAGGTAGAAATATTTTCCAATATAATTTTGAAAGGAATTGTTTTTGTTTTGTTGTACTGTTGATTGTCCTAATGGATATAAAATAAAATTTTCTTGCATTGGTTGAAATTCTTCAATATTTAAATAAATATCCGTAAAGTATCGTCACTTCTTAATAATCACATAATATCATATGAGATGACTTGAGTTAGTTTCAAAGTATAGCGAGTAAATTCTTCGACTCTCGGTTATCGTAGAACCATTATGTAGAAACAAAGTCAAAACTCAACAAAGATAACCATAGTCTAATATCAGATATTGATATGCAATATTGAAAATTAACGATTATAAAAAGAAAGGCAAAATAGGAACTTTTTGAGACTTTTGGTATTGTGTTTAGTAATTTACAATTTGTTTAATACGTTAATAAAAGAGTTCGAGATGACCCAGTGGTTAGAACGCGTGCATCTTAACCGACGATTGCGGGTTCAAACCCAGGCGAGCACCGCTGATTCATGTGCTTAATTTGTCTTTATAATTCATCTCGTTCTCGGCGGTGAAGGAAAACATCGTGAGGAAACCTGCATGTGACAAATTTCATAGAAATTCTGCCACATGTTTATTCCACCAACCCGCATTGGAACAGCGTGGTGGAACATGTTCCAAACCTTCTCCTCAAAGGGAGAGGAGGCCTTTAGCCCAGCAGTGGGAATTTACAGGCTGTTGTTGTTGTTGTTATTAATAATTACACTTTTTATTTTTTTTAAATTCATTTAGTAATATCGGGAACTTGCATTCAAATAATTTGAGGATGCACGGATCGGAAAAGTCGTACAAGAGTGAGATGCAAAGTAAGTTCTCAAAAAATACGTCACCGGATTAAAATCGTTCGAATTTAGCAGAATAACAAAAAATTGAGTAAATAAAATTACTGGAAATAATAAAGATGCTTG
The DNA here is from genome assembly GCF_905220365.1 of Vanessa cardui. NCBI lineage: Eukaryota > Metazoa > Arthropoda > Insecta > Lepidoptera > Nymphalidae > Vanessa > Vanessa cardui. The sequence continues at coordinate 8,824,718 of NC_061135.1, forward strand.
TTAGAGTTTTACGCAGAAACAATTGAATTTTTTAATGCATATTTACACATCATATAGATTATAACTTATAAAGGTGTAGTGTGATTTGTTCAAAACTATATAAGAAGTAAGTACGAGAAAATTCTGTCAACTGTGAGATATTCTGGTGTGCGCTACAAAAACCATTTGAGATACACGTTATCTAATATCTAATAACCCCAAAAGCCCGCGATGGCAAATATATTTTATGTATAAGCCATTATCGCCTAAATAGTGAAACTATAGATACAAACATTGGTAGTATACCTATTTCTATTGTACATGTACATAGATACAAACAAATTGATCCTTAGAGGAAAATAATAATTAAAATATTGATGCTCCTTCACGACCAAACTATGGAACCGTATTTGATGAAATTTGGTATGAAACTTGACCTTCAGGTCAATGATAATGTCAATACCTGACAACCGAACCCTGATACGAGAGCAAGGCGTGGGCGAAAACCAGTTTTCATAAGCATTATGAAGGCGTAAGAGCTTAGACGACTTTGTACTTCTATCACACAGTGCACAAATCGGTGGAACTGTAATCAATTGATGTCATATTTTCAACTTAAAATTAATTTTATATGAATACGAGTGATATAAACTATTTTCCTGTCGCGGTGAAATAAACGGAAGCAAGATCAAAAATGATTAAAACACAATTTAAAAAAGGTTTTTATAAAGTTTCTTTTTTGTCCAACTTGGTGTTTTTTACGAGGCACTATGTAGCTCATAAAATTTGTTTTTTTTTCTCTGATTAATGTTAATCAATAAATTCATATATATTTTTATTTAAATATGATTTTTTTTTACTGAAACATATATCCAATGTAGAAATTAATGTTGGGAGTTGTAATTCATTCAATAAATTAGTATCGTCACACGGGCTTGGAAATAAATGCCTTTGGGAATTGCTCCATGAATCAATTAAAAACTTTATTATTGCTGTTCAAAATTAATTTTAAACTTCGAATGTATTTTCTTTCCACTTTATAATAAGTTACTATTATTTTAAATATGGAATAATTACGTGGTAAAGTTTTGACACACAAAGATAAATGATAAATGAGCATTATATTCGCGCGCACGAAATTAACTGGAAACTGTTTTTTTTTATATTATTAAATAGAATGAGGCCACATGTTAAAGGCCTAGAAGGCAATAAAATTTAAAGCTTAGCTCATATTCTGAAAATGTTCAACTAAACAAACCTGGTCGATTCTGTTTAAAAACAACGTAAGGCTTTTATTAATCTGTGTTTTGTTCCTTTTTTTGTGTTGGTTCGGTAGCTATAACACAAAACCGAAGATTTCTAGCTTGTAGGTTTTGTATATAGGACAAGGAAAATTTAGCTCGTATTCGATGGCGAAAAAATTGCTTAAGGAAAACTACAAATCCTTTAGTCGTAAAAACAACCTGCATTGATGGATAAGTTCTACCCTTTTACTTAAAAGAAGAAGAGGTTCTGACCATGCAGTGATGACAGTAACAAACCTTTACTTGTTTCAATCCACTTTAATTTTTTAGTATAATCTTTGTAACAAAAAAAAAACAAAGCCTAACAGTTGAAAAAGTACGGTAATTTAAAACAAAGAGTTAATAATTCCTGTACGGCATGAAATGGAATACAGTGACAAAGGGAGGAAAATACAATGCGTGCGCTATCGCACAATCGAGCCTGAGTAATGAGACAAGTCTAATACGGTCTATTAAAAACATAGAGATTTCCATATCAACATCAAAACTAAAGTTATTGTTCATTAAAATTATATCACACTAGCTAAAACCTGTATGTTAATATTTGTTTACTAAATAAATTATCGGTACTCAATGGCTGATGAAGCGTTCGATAATAATAGTGTGTGTGTTAACAAGCTTTGCTGAATAAGCATGAAAATAGAAGTGGTGCCTAAATATTTATGTTAACTAATTTTAACGGTATAGAAATCTACGTGCTGTAGTGACATGTTTTTTTTAAAAAGGTAGGTTGGCAGATGGACTATGATGACCTTGGATGTGCCTTCCCTTCCCTTGTTCCTTTTGTTACACTGACTCATTTTTTTCTATTTCAATTGTAACACAACAATACTGAGTATTGCTGTTTGACGGTAGAATATAAAATAAGTGAGCGGTACCTACCTACACTTGCACAAAATCCTACAAAAGCAAAAAATGTAACAACAAAGAACAATAGTAATAAAAACCACTCCGTACATATATACATATGTTGAATATGTGTCAACTGTTTAACATTAATTATTATATACAATACAAAGATAAGTCCCTTTTACATCGTCTATAAATAACTTATATGGAATTTAGAATTAATTTTCATATTGTGTTCCTTATTTTGAGAACGGACTGGAGATTTATAAGTCCTTGTTCAATGTTTAGAAGTGAATTAAAATTGGCTATTGATGATAATGATATTTCATAAATAATGATAAGACTATAAATTGAGTGCTCAGTCGAATGACCTCTTATTGGTTAAATGTCATATGTTCATTAATATTTTCTTACTTTTTTAGTCATTTTTGCGACCAAAGCTAAAAGTATTATATCTCAAGCTATTGTCTACAAATAGTGAATGTGAAAATATAGCCCATTCTCTATTTTCTCAACTAAATGTCCGAACGGCTATTTGATACGATCAGCAATATCACTTGCATCTATAACGTCCTTAAAAACGAAATTGTTGTACATGTTATTTCTAGTACATTATTACTTATTCAAGAGTAGGATAACATTAGTTTTAGATGAATAATGCAATTATGCATTGCTACTGTTATTTTGAAAAATAACATACTTTGAAACTCATATTATTTCAGCTATTTATGTCTTCAGGGGTAATGATAATTAGAATTATAACTAACAATTTTAATTAAAACTTTTGTAATGAAAGTCACTGAATTTAATACATGAAGATGTTTTTTTGCAACCACGATTTACTACATATAATACGCCATTTTTTAGTTTTTGGAGGATGAAATGCATTTAAGCATGCCGCCCGGTCGGGGTATCGGGACGGGTAGGTGGGACTCACCAGGGCCTTGAGCCCCGTCCTACCCTATAAAATTAGTTACCAAAATCGAGGAGGTTTACACTTCGTTTGAGAGTCACAACTAGGGCCCCAGAAGCCGTCATAATGCAACTCTTGCGCTTAGGGCGCGCTTTCCTCCTTTACCTCCGTGCCGCATTGTAAAGAACTCTCCCAAATCCACCACTGGAGGCCGGGCGTCAAGGGTAGATACCCTGCGGTGGTGAGGAACTGAGGATTACTGGCTCCGCCGCTGAACACCGTCGGTCACAACTGGGATGCTTATAACAACACCCTAGAGACGTAAGCGAGATCTATTAGCATACCGTTGCGTCAGTTTTGCCGTGGCCGACGAGCCAGCTCAAGTCGGCTCCGTTGCCCAGGGTGAATGATGGTGGTAGCTGACTTACACGATCCTTATATACAATACCCCTGAAAGTCTACTGGTAAATGTTTTTGTTAAATAATTTGTATTTTAATTTTAAATAACCATGGTGCTGTTTTTTATGTGACTGCTTGTTCAATCACCTGTACCCACTGAAATTGAAAACATATTGACTTTAAATAAAAATCATGCATTGCTTAGTAACGTTGTAAAAGGTCTAAGAGCTTCTTTTTGAAAAGAATATTTATAGCTATAGCTATTCTTACCTTAGTGATACATGACACGTGACAGATTTTATCCGTCACATGCGGTATTCTCACGACGATATTTTTCAACGCCGAGCAAGTGACACATTATGGACACTATTAATTTATGTACATGAAAAAAGTCATAGGTTGAGATGAACCAGAATCTCGTTAATGAATTGTAAATTATTTTTCAAAACAAACAGACAGTAACAGCCTGTAAATTCCCACTGCTGGGCTAAAGACCTCCTCTCCCTTTGAGGAGAAGGTTTGGAACATAATATAATGTTGTCTTAAATTTTCGCGATTATTACACATTTAAATAAAACTAATTATAACGGATGAATCGCGTATATTAATTATTTTTAAACATCCCGACGTTTCGAGCATTTTGCAGTGTTCGTGGTCACGGGTAGACTAAGATGACATTTGTCTATTTGAAGAACAAAGGAAATATTATTAACAACTACCGCCAACGATTTCTCAATTGATATCTTGAGTAACGTTCCGGTTGCACGCAGAAGGCACTAACTGTATCTTTAGGTCTTGCAGTCCGTTGGATTTGGGATTTTATTAAAAATTTAAAATACCAAATCAAGAAATCGTTGGCGGTAGTTGTTAATAATATTTCCTTTGTTCTTCAAATAGACCAATGTCATCTTAGTCTACCCGTGACCACGGACACTGCAAAGTGCTCGAAATGTCGGGATGTTTAAAAATAATTAATATACGCGATTCATCCGTTATAATTAGTTTTATTTAAATGGAACATAATATTCCACCACGCTGTTCCAATGCGGGTTGGTGGAATACACATGTGGCAGAATTTCTATGAAATTTGCTACATGCAGGTTTCCTCACGATGTTTTCCTTCACCGCTGAGCACGAGATGAATTATAAAGACAAATTAAGCACATGAATCAGCGGTGCTTGCCTGGGTTTGAACCCGCAATCATCGGTTAAGATGCACGCGTTCTTACCACTGGGCCATCTCGATTTTTCAATCATATAAAATGTTTTTAACATTTCGTAATATGTTATATGTTTTATATTTTAAAAATGCTAAGCTAGGGCCTATGGCTTCATTGAATTAAATGGTGTATAATTTTAAATAAACACTATGACATTTTCAGTATCAGCGTCTACGCGATCAAAATCGACGATAACTACCAATTCAAATATAGAACTTGAAGAAAAAAAAAATAAAAATTTAAACGAATCTATTTCAATATAAGAATTCTGTTTTCATAAGCTTTATTGCAAGCTAATGTATGACGTAATTCATATGGGCAGCTCATGCGTGTCGTTACAAAAGTCAATTTGTCACTTCGGTACGAAACACGCACGCCGCACATATCACATATTAAGGAAGCGGCAAATAATTCAGTATAAGGTGTATGATGGACGACATGAGCTAAGTTAAAAAATGAGGTATGTTTTAGACTTTACGTGAGAGACGAGATGGCGAAGTGGAATAATCTTAATCAAAGGTCGCTTGTTCAGAGTTGGACAATCAAGACTGTTTTCATGTTTTTAATTTGTAAGTCTTCTTCTTCATTCTCAGGAATTATTACTAGGAATTGGAGGGCTGACCTTAAGGGCGTCACAGTAGCATGCGAAAGCGATCCTGTGGGGCCAGCTGAAAAGATTTTTTTTTTGTATAGGTTGGCGGACGAGCATATGGGTCGCCTGATGGTAAGTGGTCACCATCACCCATAGACAATGACGCTCTAAGAAATATTAACTATTCCTTACATCGTCAATGTGCCACCAACCTTGGGAACTAAGATGACATGTCCCTTGTGCCTGTAGTTGCACTGGCTCACTCACCCTTCAGACCGGAACACAACAATACTGAATACTGTTATTTGGCGGTAGAATAACTCATGAGTGGGTGGTACCTACTCAGACAGGATTGCACAAAGCCCTACCACCAAGTAGATGCAGAGGGTATCGCTGGTTTTTTAGTTGATATTCCGATATGCCTGGGCATACTCCGCGTCCTGGGCACTTACGAGTCCCACGTATCTTTCCACTTTAAGTGGGTGGTAATGCGTTTTTAAAGCGAGAAAAAAAAACATTTATCCACAAGCTTCAAACGATTTTCTTGAAATGTGTTTGCTCTGCTGTGAAAATTTTACATTACATATAATTAGTTATCCTTTTTATACATTTGGCAAATTTTTTACTATCTCAAACATTTAAATTTATCTTGGCTCATCAAATAACATGAAATAAATGAAATAAATGATGAAACTATAAAGCAAAATTAATGTACATTTATTTGTATGTAATATTATTATAACAAAGTAACAAAATGTAGGGAAGAAACCTTTCATTAGGGTCGCAAAAACAGTAATTGTAAACTATTCTGACGGAATTCTATTAATAAAAGGAGCGAAGTTATTTAGCGTGTCATCGTGTAGTTGTTTTCATACTCAATAGTCATTAGAGGACCAGAATATATATATTTTCATTTTTTTTTATAACGAAATATATTTTTATTAAGAATTATATTTCGGATGATATGATTACTAGCTATTTACTAGTAACTAAATAGCTAGTAAGTATATATAGCAATATATTTATTGTAATAAAGAATATGAATTGTAGTGATAGTCTAATGCTGGACAAACATTGCTTTCATTCTCTAGGAGGTGGTGAGCTTATTCTACGAAGCAGTTGCTGGATACACGTGTGGCAGATTTTCATCTGATATATGCTAGTTTTATCGCGATGTTCTCCTCAAAGGCAGAGCGCGAGAGATATAATAAATGCAAATTAACCGTATCAAAATTCAGTGATGCTTGTTTAGATCTGAGCCCCCAGTTATCTGTTAAGATTCATGTATTCCAACCATTGGACCGGATCAGATTTAAGTTTTATTTAATTAAAACTTTGAAACCTCTCCTGATGTATCGTGAATTTAATGGATATTTCTTTTATTTTAGTTTTATTTAGTGTGTGTATTAGGGTTAGTAGATGTACCATACATATGATTTTCATGATAATCTACTATTATTTTTGTGTAATATATTATTATTTATACATCTCTCTTAGGACTAATTGCCCTATTCGGTTTTGATTGTAATTAACCGTAACATTGTTTTAGCAGTAAAATAGAGAAAAAAAAGTAAAGTAAAGTAACAGCCTGTACATTTCCCACTGCTAAGATAAGACCTCCTGTTCCATTAAGGAGAGGGTTTGGAACATATTCCATTACGCTGTGCCAATGCGGGTTGGTGGAATGCACATGTGACAGTATTTCGATGAAATTCGACACATGCAGGTTTCCTCACGATGTTTTCCTTCACCGCTGAGCACGAGATGTATTATAGACACAAATTAAGCACATATATATATAGTGGTGCTTGCCCGGGTTTGCCCGCAATCATCGGTTAAGATGCACGCGTTCTAACCACTGGGCCATGTCAGCTCTTAAAGTAGAGAAACAACTGGGAAAAATAATGAAATATAATTTTTAATCTCATCATAAACAAAAATCATCGTCTTTCGAATCATTCTACTCGGGATGATTTTCGTGTTTTGTATAGCGTTCATATAACTAAAAATAAAAATAAACAAACGAACATAAACGTCAATGTTTAAACATTAATGGAGTCTTGGAAATCTTCAGAACAACACTAAAGTCGTGCTTATCTTTAACATCTGAAGGTGAATTTAAATGTTAACAATTTAGTGGATTTTAAAGATCTGTTTAAATTATTGAAATGCCATTTAAAGTTACCAAGAAACTTCTTCCGGGCGAATTTTCTCTTTCATTGCATAAAATATTAAGGGATTTCATCTTATAATACATTAAACGGAAGCCCAGCAAGATAGAATTGGAAGAAAACTGAAGGTTACTTGCTTAAATTTAAGAAAGTATCTGTGTTCTTATTAAAAAAAAAAATCTGCATTAAAAGAAAAAAATGTTAGGATGCCTGAATGACCTTTGACAGATTGTAAGACAATTAAATAATGGATCAACTTCAATTCTTTTTTTAGATCAGCTTATTAAAGAAAATTACTAGTCATTTTAATAACCAAAATTACTTTAACATTTATATTGAGAACAAAGACGTATCATTTACGTGTGACAAATAAGGTATTTGTAAACAATTAGGATCATTTATATACGAAAGATTAAGGTAGGTCGTCAGGTGTTAGGCATAATAAAGTAGTCTATATCCTCTATGTAATAGAAAATATTTTTTATTGAAATATTTTAGTGAAGAAAAAAAAGTTAATCAACGTCTTTTTTTAAATTACGCACCAATGTACACGACAGCATACAATCATCCTAATAAAAACAGAAGGACACCTGCTCGATTACACGAACTTTCAGATGGCAGTTTAATACGCGTTTCGCCAATAAATGCAAACAAGTATCGACATTGTAAGCTAGGATTTACTCCATAAAAGAAGATGTTCAGAAAATAATAATTTTATATAATAAAATAAACGATTGCTAGAAATTCGGGGGTGAATTGAGGCGTAATCACAAGTTGAGTAGGAAATGAATATATTTCCCATTCATCCTTTGAAGGATGTGAGCAGACCACATGTAAATTGCTTTATGTTGAATTCGAACGCGCTGTTCAAAGAAAGGAACGTTAAATGAACAAAGGCGTTTAATAATATAGTACAGTCGCGTCTGCGCATAAAATATTTACTTTAAAGATTTATAGTGTGGAACGTTTTTATCGATGTCTACAATCCCTTAAATTATAATTTGTGTATCTTTTAATATCTGTCTAAGTATGGTAAAGGAAAACGTTAGGTGGATGAGCATTTATAATATCTTCTTTTGAAAATCCATCCTCAGGCATTTTCGTAAAACAATACCCCATACACTCAAATTTTATTTTACTAAATTAATTTAAAATTGATTTTGATCATTTGCATTATTTTAATTATCAAGACTTTTTGGTTCTCAGAATACATTTTAAATAAAATAAATTACTCAGAAATATTAAGGAAATGTGACATCAAAGCAACCGTATACACGTTATTTGGAACAAAAGTGCAATAACATTGAAAATGACGGACTCGAAAAATAATTTAAAAAACATGACGTGTCATAATATCATGAACCACTTATCATAATTAAACATTTCAGGAGTTAATTAAACACATATTATTTTTTAAAAGTTTAATTGTATCCTTTGTTGAAACTTTAACAAATATTGTAAAAGTCCTTGAACTCTGAAAATCTAAATGTACAAGGAAACTATGCCCTCTATACGAAATTATATATATTACACAATGTCGTGGACATGCGTATTGGCCGTTTAAAGAGAACGAAGCACGAATCTTCTTCACCACAGTGTGATTGTCACAGAAAATTAAACTCTAAAGCGAACATAGTAAGATTGAATATTATTTTGGAAGTCAGTCGAGCAAGCGCTCTATGTTGGGCGGAGGCATCGAATCGAGGGTGATTCAGTTGGAACCTCGCCGCGTAAGGGGGTAGTGTTGCGTTTTGCACCCCGCTTTGTACATAGACTCTGAGTAAAATCCTTCGAAATGTCACTCTATAATCCACCAACGAACCATTATTTGCGCAAAATGACTTGTTTACAATAGCAAAAAATATGGACTAGCGCGAATGTAATGTTTGATAAGCCGGCTGTCACGATCGTCGAATTCAATATAAATAGTAATGTGTCACTCTCGTCTTACAAATTGTATAATTTATAAATAATTGTGTATAGAACCGTTGAAAATAGTTCGTGATTACGTTAGGTGTATCAGTGTTCAACTATTATGAATGTTTCTTTTTAATAAAAATGTGTAAATAAGTTTTATAAAATCAGTTTAAACAATTAAAATGAATGGATATACCTAATGCCGAGTTGCATCTGTAAAGGCTGTGATATTAACCTTCGCCGCTGGGTATATTGAAAAAATAATATTATTTTACGATTCGCCTTAATTTTGCTTAATTGCTTTTTATTGGTAGAGCATTTTATAACTATGCCAAAAATTATATTCAAAATTTATAAAACGTGTATATTTTTTAATACATAAAATTCACACATTTCAATGAGCACTTATTTACGCTTAAAATCTCACTGCTTTCAAACGAAATTGAAATATCTGCAGCTCAATCTAGTTGATAAATGTAATATATGTATGTATGCACATGTTATTTATTACAAATATCACGACATGAGGCAAGCCAAGAAAATCGTGAGTTATTTTGGAAATCTAATTCCATTTCGTTTTATATAAAACACGTACTAATTATAAAGCGTTCTACACTCCACTAAGCGTATAATATTTTCCATGACTGTAGTAGTTGTTATGGTTTTACGACCTCCAGTCTACACGAAAAATAAATTTTACGAAAATGAATTTTATTGCGCGCGAGTGACATATGAATCTGACGAATAGCATAAAAATAGTTTAACTATAGTGTTACATTTATATTTCGTTTAAAATGCGGCATATTTCTGTTCTAAATACAAAAATAATGTAAGTATATTTTTTATAATACTTTCTTTAAAGAGTAATAATTAAGTATATAATTAAAATTCTGGGTGTGTCAATTAAACTCGTAAAAAAATGTTTACCTCCTCTGCATTAAATATATATTATATGATGAAATCTACACTGGAAATATATTATTATATCTTGTCAATACAACAAAGCTTGGCCTGTATTAAAAGTAATTTCTGTTTGACCCAAAATTGTCGTTTCTCAGTCCAATGTCAAACCAATATCATTTTGTTAACTTTGTATTCGGAAAAGCTTTCGTTTTCAAGCATTCGGAAATTGAATAATCGGGTCTTCGAAAATATTGTACAGAAAACGTGTTTCGAACAACATTGTCAATAAAATAGTTGAATCAAGTGTCTAAGTAATTAAAGTTATATAACTTTAATGGAATTGTTAAATTGCTCTAAAAATAACATCATACGGTTTTAATTGCAACGTATTTAACACTAATGATGTTTGCACGTCTCAAAATAATGGTACATAACTATTACTTGCATCAAAACCTTTTATTCCGCTTTTAATATTAGAAATACGGTATTAAAAACGGCTATGAAAAATGGACTTGAGGTGGCTCAATGGTCTAACCAAACGTCAACCTTAACCCAAGATTACGAGCTCAAACTCGGGCAAGCATAATTGAATTTTCTTTTTCTTAATTTGTTTTTATAATTCATATCATATTCAACAGAGAAGGAAAACATCGTGGTCAAAGCTACATGAGTGGGAAAATAATAATTGCCACAATTGTACCAACCTGCATTGAAGTAGCGTTATGGAATATGCTTCAAAGCTTTTCCTTAAAAGAAGAGGCCTTTGTCCTTATTTACTAAAATATACAGTATAGAGCAGTGTATATAGCCATTATTTTTACTAAAAACTTCTACTTAAAACTCGTTTCAGTGAAGGGAATAAAATCTTTGCCTTGCATCATTATAGATACAATATCATAGCACCTAAAGACATCATGCAAATAATAGATTAATATAAAATAATAATGCCTCTCAAATAAGTTCCAGCTAGGTTGAACTTAGCAAGTTCATATTGACCTCTATTACAATAACAATAAAGGTCTTTTTTATTTTCTTTATATACATAGAAAAAAAATATATAATAATATATTTATTAAGATTTGTTCTGTTCCGGCCACGTTGATTCTATATCTGTTTCAACAGTTTGAAAGCTTTCCTTATTCAGTCTTCTCCAGTTTTTTTTTGTTTCATCTACTCATTGTTCTGTATACCTTTGGAAGGCTTGCCACTTGGGCCTGACCGCCACCAATTAGTGAACAATCCACTAAGCCCTATAAGTAATTATTTAATCAATATCCTTGAAAATTAATTTGGGATAAAAATCACGAAAACATGTTGTTCGTATTATTTTTAAAAAACGTCAATAATTGTTTTCCTATACGAATTTGAGTTGGAAAAGAAAACCTTGGAAACGTTTAACCCTTTGACCCAAATCCAACAGTTATTTAGATTCGTATATGAAATTAGATTACATTGATAAATTGACGTCAGGCGTTAATGATAGCCGTAGGTGAAAGCGACAAGTTAATATAAGGCTACGTTTAAAACTGCCTCTTAAGCGTATAGTAATGTCATTTTTATTCAACTAAACAAGATTATAGAGTTCGAATATAGAGAATAAATTCAACTAACAGGCTGTCAATTTTAGCTGACGAAATGTTTATTGTCATCATAAGGAGAAGGACTGGAATTCCCCTGCTAATCCAGTGCGGGTTTGTGAATATATATTATATACATATGTGTGGCAAATTTTAAATCAATTTATGCGTTTTTCATTTTCATTACCACTGATCGTGATATTAAAAAAAAAAACTAAATCACACGAAGATTCACGTGTTTTATGTGATACATATTTCCTGAGTCATCTTTATACAGATCCATAATACATTTTTGTTCTGCTTTTTTTAATACATTATGAATTCATCTATGGATATAATAAAATTAGAGTGTCTGTTTCTTATATTAAAATATCGCTTTTTTACTCAGTGGATGTGTAGGTAATGTATACACGCTACATATACGAAAATAACATTTTCTGACAATCTGTCTGTTTGTTCCTACTAATCTCTGGAACCGCTGGACTGATTTTGATTGGACTATCACTGAGAAATAATTGATATAATAAGGAGTAACTTAGGCTACAATAATAATATTTTTTTTGTTAAATTCAAAGGCGTACAGCTAGTATTAGATATAGTTCGTACATTATCATAAAGATTTCTCATATTAAATAGTTCATCATACTTTTACTCATGAATTTATAGAGATCTTATGTATTCTCGTTATACCTTTGATTCATTATCATTTTCCATTAACATAATATTTATACCAAACGAACTTACTCCCGAAGTTATCTTTACATTAACAACGTCTTCACATGCATGTATTCAAATGTAGAATTCCGTAACTATTCCCCAAGGCAATATTTAGCTACTGAGAAACAGATTAGATGTTCCACAGTAGCATACATTAAGCTATCTCTGAGAACAGAGATATCAACGAAGAAAAAACTAAAAGAATGAAGTTATCTCAACAAATGTTATTTAAATTCTTACGTATCTTTCGAAAATCAAATGAAAATTACAGTATAAAGATATTTTATTTTTATTAGAACAACCAACAGTAGATAACAATATCACATCCAAAATAAAAATAAAAAAGTCACATTTAAAAATGATCGAGGAAAAAGGTTTCGTACTCACAGGTAGTCTCACCAGGCACTTTCGTATAATAAAATGTAATTATTGAAAATATAAATTAAATATAAGCATAATAATTAATAAAACCAAAAAGATAAACCAATGATTTATTTTTCGATTGAACTGTGGGCAACTAAGATATTATTATGTAGATGCTTATCTACAAAATACAAAATAACATATATATAACACAATTAAGTTCAAAATTTCGAAACAGATGAAATTAGTAGCACATAATATAGACTGCGGAACTTTATTTGGCTTTAAAACTAAAAGAGGGAGAGGTTTTGCCTCAGAGTTTTGCACTCGTACATCGACCGAGACTGACGCCGGCTAGTCTGCAACAATCTTGAATCGTTACAATAATATCAGAGACATACTATATTCAGAGGTGCAACTTTAACTATAACATTAAAAATCAAACTATGAAACGCTACTTACATTTACTAAAGTATCATAATAATTGAAAAACTCTTGTAGCTTCTTATTGTTATATTCTAAATTCTGTAACTGCGCTAGCTTTATCCTTCATTCATATTGTATAATCACAATTCAAACGTGTTTGGATATTCTGTTTGATAAATTATATTTTTTTATAGAAACCGTTTAATATATAATAACTAATCTGTTTTAATATTCTTAGTGTTTTGTTTTGATCGATATCGAATAATCATTTAATATTTAATATGAGCTGCTGATGGTCTCGTGTCTTTTAAATATTACGAATAAAAAACATCACGTCTATTATTACGTAGTCTACCTATTAGGTTAATAAAAGGTTGGCGCCAGCGAAACTATAGTGAGTAAACTGAGAGAGTAACAAATTTGTTTGACTAAAGCTACGTGGTTAATACGTTCCTGTATATAAAATAGCTTCATTTAAGTTTCACGTTATAACTTTATTGCAAGAATAATTTGAATTTCGAACAATTTTTGGTTATATGTACGAATAAAATTGAATTGCACAATTTTTTATAATGGTATCACCTGATAGTGAATTTGAATTGAAACGAACATACAGCAAATATGAAAGTATCTTATCTACTCAAAACATTGAAACATATTATTTCTAAATTATATTATTAATAATGTCAAGAAAATATATTTACCAAATAAATACTGGAATATAATAATTATGTCCCCACATGATAGAAGAAGGCCTTGAACGAGACGTTTATAAATATAAATAACCATTCAACAAAAGGACTCGAGCTATTTTACAATTAACGAGAATTGAAGGAAATATGCAATATAAATTGATCGTTTAATATTATTTAAATTAAATTCTGGTAATATATAAGTATTTCACGCACGGATACGTACTGAATGGAATGAAGCTTTTGATTGCCAGTTTCGCTTTTATTGGAATAGCTGATCAACGAATGCTTAATTGGCGAATTATAACATTCCATAATTACGCAATTTACTTCCATTGCATTTTGAGTCTCAATAACAATGATCGTTTTTGAATCAATTTTATTTTCTATTTAACTTTTTTCTCGTTAATTACATTTTTCTGATAAAAAAGAAAACAGAAATATATATTCAATAAGAATAATGATTATTATCAAGCAGCTACGTTCGACTTTGTAATGACGAACTAAAATAATATAGATTAGGATGTAATATTACCCATTATAAAATTGGAATATCTATTTAAAAGGGATGAATATTAATTTATTGATAATTAAGAAATACATAAGTACATCAGTCTTGATTTGAATCTTTGCATATTTGACATATAAAATTCAATATTAAATAATAAAAATTATATAGAATGTCGAACATTGATTTTAATAAACAATTATTTTGGTGGTTATTGTGGGGACCAAGGAGTGTAATATCCATATTAATTAGCGCATATCGCTTTCAGTCTCTCGTCTAAGACATGTCAATTTAATTAGGCCCCGTCTTGCTATTCGGTTGACCGCAGATGCTATGGATAACCGCAGTGCCCTGGGACTAAAGTAAATTGCTTTCGATACAAAAGATATTGCATTCTAAGATGGAGAATAAAATGAATATTAACTTGTTCCTGTGATATAGAAAGATATGAATTTGTATTGTTTCCTGGCAAGTATTAAGGCCTTTACGTATTGTTTTTTATTTAATAATAAAATTATGAATTGTGATATTTAAAATTTTTATTCTTTATACGATTATTATTAAAAAAATCCGCAATTTCCAAACAAAAAACAATTTTCTATGTTCGTAACATTGAAAAAATTTCAGTTCATTACATTTTAATAAGGAAGATAATTTTTCTATTATATTTTTATTATTTCCTTCAACAGTAAGAGTTTTCTTAAATCATTTAAAAATACATTATATTTATTAATAATGTTTTTTATATATTAAACACAATGATGTGTTTCCACTCTATATATATTGCAATATCACATGTATAGTGTTAAAAAAAATGTTTCTAGCAATTTATCTACACAAGCTATAATATTTCTAGTTGTATAAATAGCTTAACGTAAAATAGGTAAGCTTGTTTTCCGAATTATTTGATATTCAGTAAATAGAGGCCGATTTACCGCGAGTTTCCCTACATGATCGATGTCCTTCATAACCCGTCAGCGATAGATCAAACGCATCACCATCTAAACTAACGGAGATTTTACCTCAGAATTATATACTGGGTAAATACCCGTTAAACAACGGCTAGTGCTTGTAAAAGCCTACTTGAATAAATTATATTTTGATTTTGATTATTTTTAATTGGCTAAGTTTCTTTAGCAAGTTCTTTTCGGCGTATTTTCTTTTTCGAACCGTTTGTAGTGTTTAATTTGACAACCAATAAGTGTAATGCTTCTATATTTAAAAAAAGAATTTGAATTTATTTCATCAATTTAAAAACAACATCTTATTAAATCTTGTTAGATTATGTAGTGTTTTATACGTTAATAAACTAAAAAAATCGCTTCTATATTAATAATTAAGCGTAAGGTATACTATAAAGTGACACAATTTATAATTCAAAGTGTTCAACTAGTGTGTTAGCGCAGTGAAGTGACACAAACTAAAAGGTCGACATCGATACAATCGAGAATGAAGGAAACGTGAACGGACTTGAAATTCATGCACCAATTCACCCAACGTCTTCAACAGAATATGCCCTGTCGACGTCATCGCCGACTAATTTATACATCTAGCTGATGCAGTGAAACAACACTGTCCATGATAGTCTGCTTTGTCGCTGAACTTTCGTCGTTTCAGGTACGTCACTAGTGCAAAAATTACAAAATAGTTTTTATATTAAAATATTTCTTAACCTATTTAGAATATAAGAAAATATTATGCGTTCCACGCTCCAATTTCGTAGCAAACTTGATCGTTTCAGTTTCCTTTTAGTAATTGCGTGTTTTAAGTACGTCGTGCTAACAACAAAACGCTGACCTGTATTTTATACATGTTATGCATACAGGCATTCTTGACCATGACTTTTTTAAGTATAATTTAACTGAATTACTTTTAATTGATTTTTATGAAAAGTTACTCATGTTTCATTTAATACTACCAACTCGTCCAGCTTTATATGAGTACAAAAATACATACAATT
Source organism: Vanessa cardui (assembly GCF_905220365.1). Classification (NCBI taxonomy): domain Eukaryota; kingdom Metazoa; phylum Arthropoda; class Insecta; order Lepidoptera; family Nymphalidae; genus Vanessa; species Vanessa cardui. The sequence continues at coordinate 8,841,208 of NC_061135.1, forward strand.
TACTAAAGAACTGTTAAACAAAAAGAAAAATCGTTGTTTTTAGAGCATGTCCTCTCCGTATAGAATACAGATAAATGTTTTACGTACGAGTATGCATACATCGGATTTTTATTCATATATCGTTTGGACTTAATTAGAACATGATGTATAACATGGAACTTGTTTTAGAACGCTTCGTCCGTATTCAATTGTTACGTGTTTAATTAAAATAAAAATATTTACAAGCTTTTATATAGGCCGCTTCAGTTTTCCGCTCAATCAACCCACAATAATATTATATTACAATTTAAGAATCGCACATCTTATTCACATTTCGAATTAATATTATTATTATTATTTATGACCATATTGTTTATTCCTTTACTCGTTCGAAATTTAAATATGCTTAGTTATTTTATTTGTATTAAATATGCGGTGTGCGTGTTATGTGCCAGTACTTTTGAGTATATACAAACAAATAAAAATATTGAACACGTATAGTACTAAATCAATGTTTACTTTTTATATAAAAGGAGTTCAGGATTTATCAACCAAAATATATTATAATGTAAAAATCGGGAATGAAATATGAAGAATAAGTATAAAAATCTTTGTCACGTCATCTAAATAATAGGCAGGTCGTTTTACCTTTCGCGAGTGCGTTTTGTTAAAAGATAAGACTGGAAAGTCCCCTCTAAGCGTTTTCTGTGAAACCGCGAGGAACATTGAGTCAGCTTTATTTTGTTGCGAGAAATGGATGTCGTTCCCAGTGGATTTTTAAAATTATGCCTTTTATGTTCAGATTATTTGAGGTCAAACGCGAATGCTATTTAGAACGGCATTCACTTAGCCTTTGTGGTGATACAAATTGTAAAACATAATTTGTAACACAACGATGTTATATAATGACGTTGTTTATCATCGCAATGGGAATCATTTGGAGCTACAATTCACTTTTAAAAGATGACTTTGTTTATACACAGAATAACTTAATTTTAGCCATAAAACATATGCGTGATAAACTTCAATTTTACGTAATGAAATGTATGTCAAGTCGTCTCACAATTAATTGAGTGTATCCGAATGTCTCTTAACAAACAAAAACGAAAATAGAGTACATGAAAAGCGCCGATGGAAACAAAATAAAAGAAATTATATTTCTTTATAAATGTTACGATACATTGGTTAACTCCAGTCATGAATCTAAATCAAACTGTCAACCGTGGAAAGCAATTTTCAACGCGTTCTTATACGTCGTATAGGTTGGTTCTATTAACAGTAGAATATTTTTCTTATTTACATTTATAATAAGGAAAACTTTAACACCGTAAGAAGTAACTATTCCTATCATTATCAACGCGTAAACTATTTCACATATTATGTTATGTACTATTCTATTACGAAGCGTTTAAACCAAAACACATCAATACCAAGTGTTGCTGTTTAAAAGAATATTGATAAAATTATTCTTAGAAGTATTATGTTTAACTTAGCTATTTACTCAAAGCTTAATTCATTGAGCTCTTCCCTTTAGAAATGGCATTCCGAATCAGTGGTAGATATAAAATAAATTTTATCAGTAAACACAACGACTACTTATTCATTATCGTTCATATCTTGTTAATTATATAAAATTATGATGCTTAAATAATTTATTATTATTTAAAAGTACTTTATAAACCTACTAGTAAATCAGATGCAGTAGACTCGGGCTAAGCCATACAAATTATTTTCTTATTGTTTACATAATAATGTCTAGTTCTTGGTATTTCAATTTACATAAGACCTTTTGAACTGTTTCATAATATGATACGAAAATAGCCTTGTCTGAACTGAATTAATTGATAAGTACTACCTACATTTATAAATATAACTTGGTCATTGTTACTATAGTTCCAAGCATAGTATAGGTTAAGGTCAGCAAACTAAACAATTCTAAAGAGAATAGGATTTAAACTAAGAGGATCTTTATTTAGTCTAAAGTTATCAGTACAATTATTAAATATATATCCATCCAGGCTGTCTTGTTATTTAAATGGCTGTTTAAAAGATCTTTAGTGCGAACACTTATAAAGATTATGGGGTTTTCCCTGTCCCAGTTCCGAGCCTTAAAGATGTCAATGTTTAGACTTCCGTTTAGAAATTTATAATTATAGAAGATAACTTATCGGTTGTGCCAGATTTTCAATTGCGTCAGATTATTAGCAGATTAAACTTGGACTAAATTATCTCTTGCGTCATTAGATAGTCCTCGAAAATGACCGCCTTGGCTGAACACGAAGGGTTAGAATATTTACATATTAAATGTAAATCTAGTCTTGACTATTAACCCGATTTATCTGGTATATATAGTAACTAGCAACTAGTTGAAGTGAATAAATGATTCTCTAGAAAACGTTAAAACGTATGCTCCGCGTTTACTTTTCTCTCGCCCTTGTAGTTTTGGTGAGACGGCAATCAGACACGGCTGAAGGGAGATCAGGAGCAGATTCAACGGCTTTACGTGCATTCGAAATAAGGGAAGTGTAAAACCGCTCTTTTCCTAACTTCAGAATCTGACAGAAATACCCAATATTTTTCATTGGCTTAACCCAGATTTCTCAGCTCTGCGGTACTTATGCGTGCTATACCATGACAGATAAATGCTACGTAAACACATGAATAAGTAAAATTAATAAGAGTGATTTTGCCTTCAAACTTTATTCGGCTTTCACTATTATTGTCAACGTTAATTATAATATCGTTAACATAATATGGTTCTTAATGAATGTTGAAAGTTCAAGGCAGGCAGTTTGCATGTGCTTAAGATGGGTTTATATATAATTTCGTGCTCGATGATGAAGGAAAATATCGTGAGGAAATCTGTACGAGTGAAATTTAGTGAAACTTTACGCCATATGATGTACCATTCCACGTTGGATTTTAATGGAAATAACTATGTCATCGTCGGATTTTCACCCAACCCTGTTGTGGAACTTTTATCATAACAAACAACAAGATACATATGCTCATACTTTTATAAACATAATTAGCGTGAATTTTAAAATTTTGGTATTCACGCGATACCACTGTTTGTCATTAGTTCTTTACGTGAATAAACACAAGGGATTTCGTATAAACGGGCTTGTGTCCTTGCAAGTTCCTGTTTAATTAAACGAATGTTTCTGTTCAGCGACATTTATAACGTAGTCTTTTGTTTTATAGAGAAAGGGAAGTCTTATTAACAGACTTATCTGGTTAAAAACGACTAATACTTTATATTAAATTCTTGTATTAAGCTATACTTGAATTGTATTTTATTGAATTATGTGATATTAATTCGTTTTTTGCAAAATTTCATTAAATTATATAATTTGATGAAAACTTTGGAATTGTGATATCGCAAGTTACTAAGACGATATTATTTATAAATGCAAAAAAAAAAACTGTATGTCTGTTTGTCACCCTATAAAGATAATACCGCTGAAGCATTCGTGATGAAATTTGACGCAGGGGTAGCCTGATACTTGCATAAGCATACAAATTACGGAATTTACAGTAAAAATTTTACGCGGATAAGTAAGGAGCACAAATAGCTCCTAGATAATTTGATTTTAAGGCCGACGCGTTGTGCGCGTTCAATCAAGGTGAATTCCCTTTTGCGTGAATATTTTAAATAAAACAATACTCATTTCAAAATCTTTCCCTGTATTTCTGTTTGCGTTGTTTTAAATGCAATAAACCTTGAAACCCACGGGATTCGAGATAATACAGAAAACGCATCGTCCCTTATGTAGACAATGTAAACTTTTTTTTTTCACGTTATAGCTACGTTCAAACGTGCTGACTTAAAATATTCAGGGCAGTTTCGGTTTGCGCACGCATAGCCCGTTATTAGTATTTAGGCCAACCCAACACGCGATGATGGACAGCCGAAAGATCGCTCTAATTAAATGTACATATTTTATAATAATATCTTCGAACCTTTTTTCTTTATTTGTATTAATCTTAACGTATCTGAATGAATTAACAATACTACGCGCAACAAAGAATGTGTAATGTAACACGACGGACACAATGAACAAAAGGTGTATGATTAATTATCATTCGTTCAAATCAGTTTCATTCAAAAGGGAGATTAGTTTTTATATTATCAGATGGTAATATTGTACGTGAACTTACATTATTTTTTTTTTTTTACTATGGAAGTCATTTAACGATACACGGTCATTAATATATAACATAATTTATAAGTTTTAAAATTATAATATTTTATATCGAATGATGATAATAATTAATTTAACTTATCTTATTTTAGAGCATGACTTAATTACCAGTAATTGAAATTGCAATTAATTGTATAAATTTATATTTTATAGTTACTTTAAAAATTTTGCATATATAAAGTCTATATGAAGAAATTTAAAGGGCTCTGTGAAATTGATTTGGTCGAGCCTATAGCTCAGTGGTATAAAAAATACTATTATGTTGTAACCACTGCGAGATAAAATCTGAGTGCAAATGAGTTTTCATTTGTTTAATTTTTAATAAGTTAATTTGAATGTGTCAGATAAATTTCTGCTACATAATTATGTATTCAACTTGCTTGAGTCGCCACTTATATGCAAGACACACTGCGCCCAGTGGAATAAGTTTATGCTTGTATTTTCTATTCTATTAATATTAATATACTATTCTAGAGGCTAACTTACGTTTCACTATAGTGAAATTTAAGATGCTAATATATAATATTTTTGACTTAGTAATTATCCCCCAAGCTGAACGAAACCAATAGTAAATATGTAATGACTCAGGCATTCTAGGGTATTTATGATAATTTAATTATTTTCAAAACTAGGAAATTGTATCTTCTGAAGCTTCTTTTGTTACCTTTTGTCTCGTATCCCGCGACTTCAAGCGATATGACGCTTTACGCTGGTATTTAGTAACAAAGGCTAAATGTATATTTATTTTATCAACGAAACTCTCTGATCCTATTTATTTAGCTGTATATTTACATTTTGCCTTTCTTTATTTATTTACATCTATAAGGAGCCCCATGAGAGCTACATTTTTGTTAAATTTCGAACTGCTTGTAGTATAAGTAGCTTAGCGTAGTACACTGCAAATTATTTATTGCTTGATTCAGTTCGAAACAGGAAAATTATTGCGTAAAATAATAAAATATAGATAAAGAATGGAATTGCTTACTGTAAGTAATAAATGAATGAATGATTGAGTTAATCTTTCAACAACGAAATTAATGAAATGGAACATTCCAAACAAATTTTATTCTCATTTAATATAAGGTACGATAAATCTTCTCACCGATCATAGGCTTAATAAATTGTCCACCTTGAGAAAACAACCATTCATTTCGTTGTCGTAGTGCGATGGCTTTATTTTGCGGTTGAGAAATTCGCGAGGGAATCCAGTTTATTTGTGTAAGGAATCCATTCTGAATGATTAACCTTTTATCACTGTTATGGCTCTGAGTTTTTTTTATGTATTTCTTTTTCTTTTATTCGAGTTTTATCTTTGATAGTATATAAGGAAACGATCTAGTCGAACCTATATAGTCTGCTTATACTATATTTCGACATAAGACAAATTCATGCTTGATGGTTTAAAAACAAGGCCAGTAATTCATTCATTCGTTTATTCAATATCATCTGATTGGTGGTTGAATATTTGGGCTTTAATTATTTATTTAAAGTTTTTTTTTTGTCTAATAAATTGCTAATCATAGCAATCCGCACCACGTGGAACCACGCTCGTTAAAATTATTAATAAAGAAAATGAATAATTGTTTACCAAGTATTAAGTAGGTATGTTTATTTTATAGCGTTTATTTATTTACTTGTTTATATAAATATGCTATAAATGTGAATATGAATTCCAGTCAAATCAAGATGGGTTATAGATTCAAATTTGGATAACTTTAACTGCCAAGAATTAGATTTACCAAATGTTATCATTATCTTCAGTTATCAGAGCTCCCGTTTCATAGCGAATCAAAATCTATGGTATTCATTGTAATATCATAGTGTAGAGATAATTGTAATCATTATTGAATGCCCTAGGTAACTAATTGAAATGAAAGTGAAATATTTAATTGAATAAGGATTCGTTAGAAAATTAAAATTCGCAAATAAAATATAGTTTTTGCTAATTTGTAATAGATTAAATTATTATTGTAGGCCTGATATAAATTTTTACAAAATTTATATAAACCTTCTTCGTTTATTAATATTTATAGATAGTGAAAATCATTAAAAACCACAACTAAATCCTTTGTGAGGCTTAGAAGAATAAAACACATACATACTGAAACAAAAAGTAAATCTATTTTATTCTATTCATAGATATATTTTGAACTTGATAACGAAATTGTATAATTACTATACCTATCAATATAAATGTTATATCGATTAGTGTAGGAATTAAGCAAAAGTTATTGATATACATGCTATATGAGGAAATACTTAACTCGTCTGAAACGTTTTACAACAACAGCCTGTAAATTCCCAGTGCCGGGCTAAAGGCTTCCTCTCCCTTAGAGGAGAAGGTTTGGAACATATCGCATTGGAAATTGGAACAGCGTGGTGGAACACGCTGTTCCAATGTGGGTTGGTGGAATACACATGTGGCAGAATTTCGATGAAATTTGTCACATGCAGGTTTCCTCACGATGTTTTCCTTCACCGCCGAGTACGAGATGAATTATAAAGACAAATTAAGCACATGAATCAGCGGTGCTTGCCTGGGTTTGGACCTGCAATCATCGGTTAAGATGCACGTGTTCTAACCACTGGGGCATCTCGAGTCTGAAATGTTTTAATTGTTCTAATTTTAAAATAAACTACTAGTCGTATCCAACAACCGAAGTGAGATTATATCATGTCGAAAAACAATTTTTCATTTAACTTCACCGGGATTAATTTTGAAATTGGAGCAAAGATTTAACCGGACAGCTGGACGAGAAGAGCAGGATTAAGTACGCCCGGGAATATGCATTAGATATGTATAAGAGCTTATAGCGAACAAGAGCATAGTAATGTATTCTCAGGCTAATACTATGATCATTTGTAAGGGCTATTTAGTATTAAAGTAGAACATTTTATATATCAAAAATTTTTTTTATAAACTTCATATTACCCTTATTTAAAAAAAAATTATTAATTAATGTATGGTTATAAATGCCAGGTCTATTTTTTTAGTATCGTGCAATAAAATAAAAAAATTAAAACGAGTAAAACGTTATGAAATTTAAATAACTAAAGGCAAAGTAAGGTTCTATTACGGTGTTTTTTTAAGTTATCGTAAGTAAGTGAGTAGACAAACTATCAAACTGGTAGCCATAACGCCATATTGGCACCACAGTGCGTCAATGTCGCCAACTTTGTAAACTAGAAATAATCTTCCTGAAATTACACTGGATAACTCACTTTAAAATCAAAAGTAATTATTCTAAGTAGCGATTCTATGTAGTAGAATAAATGATGAATTAGTGGTGTTTAAATTTGCATAATAGGATAATTAAAAATCGTTTAAACTATGCTATAAAGATGATATTATTTATTTACTAGCCCAAATGTTCTCCTAGAGCTGGCAGTCGACTAAGAGTCGTTACTGGCTTCATTAAAGCGAGTACCCTCAAGAAGCATTTTGCGAAAAATTCTGTCATACATCGTGCATTTTATTGCAGCTGTGAAATATTTTTTATAAATATTATATTAGACCGAAAATATTCGAGTTTCATATGATTTTCAACCGACTTCCAAAAGGAGGAGGTTATCAATTCGTCTGTATTTTTTTTTTTTTTTTTTTTTTTTTTTTTATGTTTGTTACCTCATAACTTTTCACTGGGTGGACCGATTTTGATAATTTTTTTTTTTGTTGGAAAGGTAGTGCTTCCCGTGGGGTCCCATTTTTTTTATTTTTTTTTCCGATGATGGTATCCATGTGAAAACGACATAAGTCTTAAATTTGCATTATGTATATGCGCGACAAATAGGTGAATAACTGAAAATCACGTTAACCAATTTTGATAATTCTTTTTTTATTATAAAATATATACTTCAAGGGTAATTTGGTGAAAGTTTGGTAAGGTTCTGAGCACAGGATCCATGACAAAGTAACGGAACGGAAGGGAACGGAACAATTCTGAGGAGCACGTTAGCGATACTCGGTCGAATCTTTTATTTATAGGTTATTTGGATATTTGAGTCACCTTCCGTAATGTGGTTATGTTTATGTTATTATCATAGTCGAATATTATAATCAACTAGCTACCCACCCCGGCTTCGCACGGGTGCAATACTGATACTAAATATACTACATAATTTGTTTATATACGACATCACATCGCAAACTTCTAAAATTATCAGTGTTTCTTTACTATATTGTTCATGTATTATATACACAAACCTTCCCCTTGAATCACACTATCTTTTAAAAAAAACCGCATCAAAATCCGTTGCGTAGATTTAAAGATATAGGGACAGAGAAAGCGACTTTGTTTTATACTATGTAGTGATGGAACTCCTATACGGCTCGCAGTTAGGGTGCGATATGGGGCAGAATTTCTTACTATCTTTAATCAAATTTTGTGTATGTGATGTGATGTCATATGATGTACGAAATATAGTTGGTCTTTTTCAAAGTTTTTTTGCTGAGTTCGATTACAGCTCTTTCGAGGGATCCTTGTAGTTTACGCCGCGTGACGTATTAAATCCGCATTTTCGAAAGTCTATTTTTGCTTTATTCGCAAGTTTCCTTTGAAATTGTCCTCGAAGTAGTTTCTAACTCATATAAACGGAACGCTTAATCTATCCATATTAAAAAAAATTAGTTAGTCAACATCAGCTTCACTTAAAATAAAAAAATAAATAAGTATAAGTAATATAGTTATTGGTATATTTGGAGCCGGTGTCAGCCATGGTGCCCTTGCCCCAACAATCAAAAGAAAGAAGCGATACGAGCCCCTTGATTGATCCAGTATATTATTGTGTAAAAGGTAATTTGTAAAAAACATATTTGTTAAAGTATTCTCGTATTGTTTTTTGATAGATATACTGTAGGGTTTTATTGGCTGACACCGACTCCAAATATAACAATAATTATAACTACATGATATAATCGTTAATCGACTTTTAAGTAGTCTAATATTTTTCATTTCATTTAACTCAGGAAGACTCTAAAAAATATGTTGAATACGCAATTATTTTTATTACTTTTTCGTGCATATTCATTTGTTTTAAAATAGTGTTTTGTTTGAAGTCGGTTTTTCTTTTTGTTAAAATTTTATTTTCATTCAAAAGTGTCAGCTTGATTGACTAGGATGTTCCTGAACACGTTTATACTAATGACCGAATGGCATGAATGCAATGCATGTCAATTTCTATAATGACATAGAAAAAAAACAAGCAATATTTACACGCTTTTAACAAAATCATAGCTCAGACCATTTTCAAATAAGCATTCGAATACGTTCGAAATTTAAAAACCTATGATTATGACAAGCTCACTATTAAACACTACACTAGCTTTTATACAGAGAGTTCTTAGTTACATATCATATGAGTGTGTCATACTAAATGAAACAAAAGGGGAGCGTTGTGACGTCATAAAATCTTAAAACACCTCATCAAAATAAAACATGCGTGTGTATGAGAACATTATTGAATATTATGATAAATAAATAAGTATAATATTAGTACATAAATTCCGTTGTAGGAGTTCACATAAATAATACTGATAAGGCTTAAAATTTGTAAGGACTATTTTAGGAGCTAAAAATATATTATAAGTAGTTAGAAAAACTTATTACTGAATACCCAAATTTACAGGAGTCATTTCAATTATAGTTGTTAAAAATGATACATTGAATTTACTTTTGCTTTGTACACATTCTTAAACTACAGTTTGATATAAATATTCAAATGGTTTGAGCAAAAAAGTGCAATTCCAATAAGTCGTCTGCCTGTCTTTCATGTCATAAAATATTTTTTTAAAAAACTAACGAAATCGTTTTTTAGAACAAAAGTTGAAACTGGCGGTGAAAAGTGGCTTATATAAAAAAATATTGTTACGAAAACAGCACACTGTGAGTTCGGACATTCGGCTCCCTATATTTCGGAATCAGAAATAAGGAAAACCCATGAATTTTTTGGTTGTTAAGAGACTGATACAATGTAAACTTTCGAACTCTATGAAAGTTCCGATATGTTGATTTATTGGATGATCATTGATCGATAAAAACAGAAGAAACCTTCTCAACACATGATCCCTAATCAGTGTTGGGCAAATTTTAATTGCAAGAACAATTAAAGATTAACAACTAATTAATTGTTAATTGTTACTAATACAGTTAACAATTAATCAATTGTAATTGTGGAAAATCACAACTAACAATTAATTAATTGTTAACTGTATTTGTAACAATTAACAATTAATTAATTTTTAATTGTTTTGTTAATTTTAATTAAAAAATAACAATTAAAAATACTGCTATAATATAAAGCTGGTATATATAAATATACAATATACCCGTGTGCCCCCATCTTTTCATGTAGTTAAATAAATATGTTAGCAACAAATAAAAGACTTGAACGAAGACGACGACTTGAAATGTTTTTGTTTTACACCTACGCTGCGGAAATATTGATCAGTGCAACTTTATATTATATAATATAAAAATGAACACTTTTTTTTCTGTGGAAAGAGAGATTTAGAAAAAATAAGCTATACTTAAGAGCCTTTGACCACATTTTTATTCGTCTGAAGTCTAATACTTATAGCTTAATTTTCCTAAATCTTTACTAATTTCATTTTGATATATAAAGTTAATTGTTAGTTTTAATTGTTTTATAAAACAATTAAAAAAGTTAATTGCAATTATTTTAATTGTAAGTTGCAATTGACATACGTTAATCAAATTAATTTAATTGCAAGGTGCAATTAAAAGTGTAATTGCGATTAATTTAATTGTAATTAATTTAATTGCAATTACTTTTTTAGTCAATTAATAAAATAATTGACAATTGCTTGATTAATGCCCAACACTGTCCCTAATCTTATGAACCAATATTTTGACTATAAAATCATGTTTTTTAGATACAAAGAAATATTAATAAGAAATATTAAAGATATAATTAAGAAATTTATATTATGGAGTATATTTGATACATCATGTTTCCAATGTACTACCTAAACCTACCAAATTTGATTCTCATTTACTTTTTTCACTCCAAATTGTTACCAATGGTAAAACTTCTCTTCTCAGGAAATTCACTTTCAAAAGTGACTCACATTAGAAATAAAATAACTGTAATGAAAATATCTATAGTCAAGAGAATTGTATTAATTGATTGATATCTATTATATTTGAAAAAAAAAATTATTAAAAAGATTCCAATTAAGCTTCTGTAATGAACTCGTTACATTCAGTTTATTTGTGTATAAACACGTATACTTCGCTTCAGTTCTAATGACTTGCGCTTGTTTAATTTGCCGACCCAAACCGTTTTGTAGAGGAAACCAAAGCAATTAGGACCCTTAAAGTACCAACAAACTTCACTTCATAGCTTTTAAATATCTATCGAAATCAATGTTCAATCAGTAAGCTGCTCGTATTTTTTTGGGTAGATACATGTTACTTGCTGGTTCATTTAAATGAAACTCTTATAGAAAATCATTTCTTTTCCATTAAAAATATTTTTGTTTATTTCTGACTTATTTTTATTATAATAGACTAACATATTTGTTGTTGATAAATCTTCATCCTCAATTAATTAATCATATTCAATTAAATTATTTATTTTAGCAGTTTATTACTAGATCCTGAAAGTAAATTGTCGCATTATATTGAAAAGCATATATGTGTTTTTAAATAAGTTTTTCTTATGTTTGCATATTTTTTCTTTGCAACAATTTTAAGTAAAATTTTGTAACTAAGCGAAGATTTGATAAAAAAAAATTATATGCTTTCTTTGGAATAATCACATTATACGTTTCATGGTGGTTCTACGACGGCTCTGATGAACCTTCCAGATCCCTTGGATTTGGGATCAGAACCATATGTGTATATTTTTTTCCTCTTATCTCTCTTTCTATTCATATCTTCGACTACTTATTTCTAAAACATACAAATCTTCATACACACCTTCCCTTATATCTTTATTTCTATCTTTATCCTACAACCCTTTTATCTTTATCTATCAATATTCAGAACATTGTAATATGACATTTATCCCACTATATTACATACCAAGAAAATCGATGTCATTTAAGATTTTCTGTCGCGGAAGCCTCTTTCAAACTTCCTCTTATATATTCATTTCGTATTCCATCCATTCCCGTCTTAGCCTCGTCTCGTAACATTCTCATATCAGCTGAATATATTCACCTTCATCTGTCGTCTTAGTCCAATCGATCTTTATGAGACAACTCGTCTCATTACAGTTGTATAATATTCGCTTCAAGCTTAAGTGGGACTTGTGTTCCATCATCATTATATCAACTTTATGTTAGTTATATTCTTTACTTCCCTCTGTATCCTATGATTGATATGTATGATAGAACTGTGATCCTAAAATCATGGCTGAAATAGTTACACCATCTATCACTTTTTTTATGTAATGGGTAGGCGGACGGGCAAATGTGCCACCTGATAGTAAGTGGTCACCACCGTCCATGCACAATAAGTAAGACATAATAAACATTCCTCACATTAAACCATTACGATGCCACCATGGGGAACTAAGATGTTATGTCCTTTGTTTTACACTGGCTCACTTACCGTACAAACTAGAACTGAACTAAGCACTGTTGTTTGGCGGTAGAATAATATATGTATGGGTGGTACCTGATGGGCTTACAAAATACCAACACCAAGTAAACAGACCTAAAAAGTCATTAAACTTTTCTAACAAGAAATAACACGATTATACTTTTAATTGTATTTTATATATCTAATCAAAATTTTCCCTTTGTTATACCGTTAAAACAATGAAAATTAAATCATATTTAATGCTATCAAAAGTATATTCATGAACACAGCAATGTCTATAAAGTTTATAATGAAATTGGATGCATCGAGGTGAATGCGATGAAAGTCACATAAAATAACGATAAAATTTTAGTGCAAATATAAATCGCTTAGTATGTGTATGTGTGTATGAGCGAATTAATTTCATACGAATTTTAATTTTTTAATATTTTCAGTTTTTGATATTATCGAAAAATTCTAATAGAGATATTGAATGTTATAAATTTCCATAGTATTGATATTTTTATTAATATAGTTTAACTTACGATATTTGTCAAATATATTTTTTTAATTGCTTTTGGTAGCTACGTGATTGCACTACAACATAGTTACAGTTTAAAAACACATTTTTTAATTTCGAAAATGTCTACAAACGCAAAAGGTTTTATGATTTTAATTATTTTTTTTTAAATATCCTTCGCTATCAGAAAATGCAATTAATAGATAATGAAATAGGAAGGGATTGACAAATATACTTCCTAATGGCAAATAGTTACCCCTTCGCAAGGACAACGTTAGATTGATTAACCATCGCACTGTCGATACGCTGCCGATCTTGGGAACTTGATCTTATCTCTATTCTACTGCTGTTTAGAGGTAGAATATGAAGTTATATGTATATAGTATCTACTTAGAAGTGCTCGTACAACTCTATACGACCAAAATTTATAATGGAATATAATAGCAAGAAATAATTTCGATCACACACTTTTATTTACAAATGTTTTTTTTTTTCAAATAAAGTGAAATGTAAGATTTTAAATTAACGTGGTTATTTCTATTACTAAAGTTATAATTGCGGGATATTTATCATGTTTTTTATTTTTATTGGGTGGAGCTCGATATTTCGATATTATCTACGAATGTCTTGTTCACGAGACTGAAGTTTGCGGGTAGATGTTGATAATGTTAGAAGTGTCCATATCGAACTACCTCCTTTCTCGTACGTTTGCTGCGTAAACACCGGTCACCACCACTACTAGTAGTAGTACAACATCTACCCGTAAACTTACAGTATTATCTACTGATGATAGTTTTCACAGTGCTTCTCTTCCTCTTAATTCTCTTTTAGACTCAACTTTCTCCGGTGTTTCTAGAAACTTTAATGTAGTGCATATAAATGCGCAGAGTATTCCATCTCATTACACTGATTTCCTGTCCTCCTTCGACAGTAAAAATATTCATGCCATTCTTGTATCCGAATCTTTTTTGAAACCAAGTTTACCCTCGACGTCTTACTGTTTGCCTGGCTACCATCTGATCCGGAACGACCGAACAGGTAAAGGTGGTGGTGGTGTGGCAATATACCTCCGCAGTCATATCCCCTTTACAATTTTAAGTAAATCTCCTTCACAATACTCTGAGTCATCGGAACACATCTTTATTGAGGTCTTATTCGGTCATCTCAAACTACTACTGGGCGTATTTTATAGTCCGTCACTCAATATTAATTATTTTAATAATTTTGAAATGTTATTAGATCAATTTAGAACTTCTGTCGATCACACCATAATTATGGGTGATTTTAACACCTGCTTGATTAAAGACGACCAACGTGCCCGACGACTTAAGAATATAATCGATAGCTGTAACCTTAATGTACTTCCAACGAATGCGACTCATTTTTTTCCGAATTGTTCTCCCTCACTATTGGACTTAATGTTTGTTTCCTCTCTCAGTCATGTTGACGTCCATGGTCAGTTTCCCGCAGAGGCCTTTTCCTACCACGACTTAGTTTATTTATCCTATAGAATTCGGCCTCCGCGAGCGAAGCCAACTATAGTGATGCGGCGTAATTTTCAAAAGCTTAATAACACCAATTTCATGAGCGATTTAAACAATATCGACTGGAATGCTATTTATAATGCCAGCTCAATTGATGAAAAAATTAGCATATTTAATTCTCTCTTAACCGATTTATTGGATGTACATGCCCCATTAAGACCTATTAAGCTTAAGCACTTACCGGCTCCTTGGCTAACTCAGGATATTAGAGCACTCATGGCTAAGCGTAATGCTGCGAAGGCCAAATATAAAAGAAATCCAACTACTGACAACTTGGAAAAATATAAACATCTACGAAATCGTTGCAATAAACTCTGTCGTGATGCTCAGCGTAAGTTTATTGCAAATGCTATTGATAATAGCGGTACATCCAAGGTTTGGCGGTTTTTGAAATCGTTGGGAATCGGTCGTCAGCGGGAAACCATTTCTTTTAATATCGAACTTGATGATCTTAACAGACACTTTCTTTCTTCTTCTTCTATAAATATGTGTGACAAACTTAATACAATCAACTTTCTTCATACACTGCCTATTCCTGATAACCCTCCTTTCGAATTCAGCTCTGTCACCATTAGCGAGTTAAGGAAGCACATCCTTAGTATTAAATCAGACTCAACTGGCTGTGATGAAATAAGTCGAAAACTTATTCTCCTTACTCTCAACAATATTTTACCTATTTTATGTCATATATTTAATTACTCCCTGTCAACTGGTACTTTCCCTTCTATCTGGCGCAAAGCACTAGTGATTCCTATTCCTAAAGTTTCCAATCCCTTCTTACCTTCTCATTTTAGACCTATATCTGTGCTTCCTTTTCTCTCGAAGGTGCTAGAACGTGTAGTCCATTCTCAACTAAGCCAATTCCTCTCTATAAATAAAATCCTCTGCCCTTTCCAATCTGGGTTTAGAAAAGGCCATAGTACAGTTACAGCTCTCACCAAAGTATGTGACGATATACGTAACGGAATTGACAACAAATGCGTAACTATACTAGCTCTTCTTGACTTTTCGAATGCTTTTAATACTATCGACTATGACATATGCTTGGCAATCCTTGAATCTCTAAACATAGGTTCTATTGCTGTTGATTGGTTCCGTTCTTACCTGTTCAACCGACAGCAATGCATAACGGCAAACAGTAGGTCTTCACCTTTTTTAGATATCCCTTCCGGTGTCCCGCAAGGTGGTGTACTCTCTCCTCTTCTCTTTTCTATTTTCATTAATACTCTCTCTACACTTATCTCTTCATCCTATCATCTATATGCTGATGATCTTCAAATATATGTTACCGCTCCCTTGGACGGTATCGACGAGGCTGTTGCAACTTTGAATAATGATTTGGTAAAGATCAGTGAATGGTGTAGATCTTACGGTCTCCAACTGAATCCAAGGAAGTCGCAAGTAGCTGTTTTTGGCAGTCCTAAGCTTCTGTCGAGGGTCAAAGACAAAATCCTATCTCCAATCATGCTTGATGGCCACACACTACCGCTGCAAGAAACTGTTAGAAATCTTGGACTACTTCTGGATGCTTCCTTATCCTGGGTACCTCAGGTTGCAGAAATGAGTCGTAAGATGTATGCCATCATTGGTTTTTTAAGGCGATGGAAAAATCTACTACCCATCAAGGCTAAGATCAGCTTAGCCAATGCATTTCTTTTTCCAATATTAGATTATGCCGACGCCTGCTACATTGATTTAACTGAAGACCTTCTGAATAAATTAGAACGGCTACAAAATTTGGCCATTAGATTCATATTTGGCCTGCGTAAGTATGATCACGTTTCGCAGTATCGGTCTCAGTTGAAGTGGCTGCCAATCAGGCTTCGAAGAAACTTGCACGCCTTATCTCTTCTCTATGCTATTTTATATGTTGAGCATACACCACCTTACCTTAAAGAACGCTTCAAATTTCTTGGGTTTGATAGCACACACAACCTGCGTTCTAGTGAGGACAACAAACTTGTCACACCCTGCAGTCGGACACAAACCTACAGCAACTCTTTCACCGTGAAAACCGTCAAACTCTGGAATGCACTACCCACTGATATACGGCAGTCTAAATCCTTGGCAATATTTAAGCAACGTTTGAGAAACTATTACCTATCCATATCTAAATAATGTATGCAAGTATGTAATAATATGTAGTTTATATTTATGTATATATGTATGTATATTTTAATATATATTATATTTCTATGTATGTATTATTGGTATGTAGTTATGTGTAGTTTATTACTATACCTTAGTATAAATATTATTATATTGTACTTTTCCTCATTTTTTCATATATTTTTCTTCACTTACCTGTTTTCGTTCTAAGCTCCTATCACCAAAGGTTGTCTGTGAGAGATCGCTATAAGCGATAAGACCGCCTTTGCGCACCATGTACTTATTTTATGTTTTATATTTCCCCTTTTTTTTCCGTGTGTTGTGCAATAAAGCATTTTAAAATAAAAAAAATAAATAAAAGTGAAATGGCTGAGAATATTACTTAAGTAAGATACTAATCTGGCAAAGAAACTAAGATGAAAAATCGAATAATGTAAGCAAAGTGGTTCATTTACAAGAGGAAAAGATACACTCGTGTTTGTGTAAATCGCTACGCTTACGTATTTTCAAGCGCTCCGTTAAATGAGTTTTTTAACGTTTATAGGTTTTGTTTTAGAGCATACAGTTAAAGTTACGGTTATTTCACCCTATGTAAAGTATTCAACATTTGCTTTTACCTAAAAATATAAGTATGTTCATACTTTCATATATATTTTTATACATACGGTATTCAACATTTTTATTACTTTATTAATGAGGCACCAATATCTTCATATTTTTATGATATAAATTCGTGGATGAGTAAATGTTCCAACTGACGGTAAGTGGTCACTACCACCCGTAGGTAGACACTAGCGTTTTTAGCGCTGTAAGTAATACTAACCATTTCATACATCACGAATGCGCCACAAAATATGGGAAAACTAAAATATTGAGTACTTCTGTTTGGCGGTAGAATAGTAGTGGATGGTATCTGCCTAGGCGATCATCACTTGCATTAGGAGTGGGGACGTCATTGTCGCTTCGAATTTATATACTTACTTTATTTTTGATTATAATATTAATAAAACAAGAGTTACGAAATAAATTTTAAAGTTACCCTTATTACTCACATTGATCTCTTTCAGGTCTCTATTAAAAGATCAAGGGAATCACAAAATCAGGCCAGTACATAATTATGTACAATTAATTTTAACAAGGTGTACAACACATAATCCATCTTACTCGTGAAACAATGAAAGTATACGAACCTACTTACGTGTGAAATACATAAATACTAATACCTATATTTATATGCGTATACACATTAAGTCAGCATAGAGGGTAAGAGACTGCAAATGTACACATTTGTAGACAAAGAACTATATTTTCTTGGAGAAATAATCCATCTCTTGAGAAGAAGTTTCCTGGCTTATTATCATGATTGTGACTTTAATGAAGTAAATAAAGTATCCAACCATTATATTAAGAAAACAAATAAAATATACCTTATACTTTAGTATCAGTGTTTATGGTTCTATAAAGCATCGAGTACGTTCCGAAATTGTTCACGTTAGGCGAATAACAATTTCCGATGTATTCGTTACTTTATTGGTGAAAAGTCATTATAGAAAGTGTTGAATCATGTGCGGATGTTTTATATAACGATATCGTTTCAAATGATACGTATTAGTAGCCTATTATATAAAAAAGAACCTATCCTATAAAGAGGTAACTTTTTTTTTCTTCTTCATATATACCAAAGTAACATTTGGGTTGATATGGTTATTTACTTCATAATAAATTAGCTACTAGCTCGATCTCCCACGGGTAGAGTAAGGGTCTTTATAAAACGTTTAAATAATTTTACATATCTCTATGGATCAGCATACATTTTTTTCATCTTCAACAATTATAATTATGTGTCAGCCGTTTTAAAATAAAGCTTAATAAATTATACAGTTAGACCTTTCGGGAGTTTTCGTGCTTATCATGTAAAACAGACATAGGTGACATGGCTTTATTTTATAATATGATCTTAATTATACTTTGCATACTAACACAAAAATAAATTTTATATATATAATATTGTTAATTTTCGAAATTTTGTTATTATGTCAACGTAACTAAATATAAAGCTTGTCTTTCCAGTATTATTTTTGGCAATCGCTGCCAAAACTCAAAATAACACAATTAGTGATAGGTGATTTGTATTTATTTTGAATATTTGTTTTTATTTCACTAAAGTTAATGAAAGGAAATTTATTTAAAAACAAAGTTATATTTAAAGTTTATCAGAATGTTAATATAATACTTATGTTATAAGTATTCTCTAATTTAAATATTTCCTGTTAACATATAATATGATATAAGAGATTTGTGTAATGAAGTGTAAAAAATTGCGAAGTAATATTAGAAAATGCTTTTTATTTCACTAACACCGGAACCAATTGTTCAACGGAATACACTGTTCGTAAAATTTCAAATACAACAAAAAACACTTCCAACGATTTTTCAAACTTTAAGGAAATAAGATAAAAGGGAGCCCGGAAAAACATTTGCGTTACGCCACGAATATCAGATAAGAAGTTCAAACGTAAGCTATATGAATTATCTTTTTCTTCAGAACATTCATCAGGCTAATCTTAAGATGCTGCCAAATGACTTTAATAAATTGGCGTTAAACTCATCTGAGATTTTAAAATAGTGCAAGAAGCGTATATAAAATAACTTGCCATTTAACTAATTATTCGTTCAACTGAAACTTGAAATATAATTATATCAATTTTAATAAAATCTTAATCAACACAAGGAACTTAATTAAGGACTGCGGCCATAAATTCTAGCATATTTGAATGTGCTCAATTAGTGCTTAAAGTTAATTTCTATTTATAAAGGTACAAGTGTATTGTGAATTTTGTACACTTGTATGTAAATGTATATTTAAATACTTAAAATATTTTAAATACTACTAGAGGTTTAATAACTTCGGATTCATTCGGATTTCAGGGATCAGTCGTCATGTTAGGTTTAAATAAAAAAAGAATCATCAAAATCGATTTTGTCAAAAAGTCTGATGTAACAAACATTGAAAAATACAGTCAAATTGAGAATTTTCTTTTTTGTATTCGATTATTGGGTAGTCTACGTCCTTCCTCAGAAGTTAAAACTTACTCAATACCAAATTTCGTTTTATATAAAATTCGTTTTAGTGATTTGCCTGAATAATCGTGAAAGACAGAATAATTTTCGCATTTATAATATTAGTTTAGATTATTTACGAGGTTAGCCCACAACTCTACTCCAATGGGTGTATATTAGACTCGTTAACAAGACATTCGTAGATAATGTCGAAATATCGAGCACCACCGAACAAAAATAAAAAACATGGCAAATATCCCGAAATTAATAAGTTTAATTATATTAGACGTTATAAGTAACCATTACTTACCCGGTTTTGAACCCGCAATTTTAGATTATAATTTACAATCTGTAGCCATTAAGCTTCCGTCGTTTTTTTTAAATTTAATAGCGACATATAATTTTCCGGTTGTCGAACATTACCCATAAATACGCTGTTAATTAATTTATTACAGATTACTCAGGCGAAATTGCAAATTTTAGGCTCAACGTCTCGTTTGAAGACATTAATTCCAACGATGTCCGTGTTAAAATGATGAAGCTTTCTACCCGAAATTAATTTTGTAAACATTTCCGCTTTGAATATAATTTAATAATATTTTAATTCAATTAATTTGTTATTACGTACGTTTGCTAAATTACATGGTACGCTCTGAAGTAACTGAAATTAAATATTAGTACAGTATTATAAATTCGAAAATAAAATACATATATTTTATTTATTTGTTTGTTACGTCATTACGAATGAACCACTGAATGTGAATACGATCGTGATGAAATTTGATATTGAGGTAGCCCAGGATTTATTGGAAAAACTATAATTACTATTTACGCGAATTAAGTCCTCTGGAACAGATATAACAAAATATGAAAAGAAGTACTTACACATTATTGTTTTGATTTATTTTTCATAGCATATTTTGCTATATCAAATCATCATCTATACATATAATAAAATTGGACAACACGTTACATATACCAAAATACATTTTTACAACTGTCTGCCTGTCTGTTTGTTCCGGCTAATCTCTGGAACGGCTGGACTGATTTTGACGGAACTTTCACTGGCAGATAACTGATATAGTAAGGAGTAACTTAGGCTATAATAATATTATTTTTCTTATATTCAAACGCGTTCGAGGTCGCGGGCACAGCTAGTATCTAACATACACGTACATATTAATTTTACCACCTTAATATTGGCAGGTTTAATTTGTTCTAATAGTATTTCTGGTGAAATATCCTCCTGATTAATTTCGGCTACGAGGGCTATTCTTCGGGCCGTGAGCAGTATTTATCGACAGAAAAAGCCAATTTTTAATGACTCGCCCCGGGCTATAAATTCAGGACCTCTGGAATGTATCTTCAAAGCTATCTTCAAATCTACCTACACATTTAAATCAATATTTAATTTTTATTGTATAAAATAATTTTAAATAAATATTTAATGCAAGACGTTACTTTAAGATTTTCATAATTATGTACATATATTTTAATTGAAGCAAAAAGGTTATAAAAACATAAATTTATTAACAATTCAAGTTGTATTACAATTGTCTACGACACTAATCTCTTTTTCCTTCTTAGTGAATTATTTCCTGGAAACCCGGTTTCCGAATACAATTTCAAGATGCTAAGATATGAAGGAATAAAAACTACTAACCTTAATCCAGGACAAATTATTATTGTTATGTCGTGTTTCATCAAGATATATTTTTTTCATATCAATGTAATATTTTTTTTCTTATTAGTAATAACAGAAGAATATAACATTTTTTTCTTTGATAAAACCAGAATATTTCTATGAAAAAATATTTTACAATGAAACCTTTAAAACGAATCCTAATACAAAAAGGAACACATAAAAAAAACTATATATCCGAGATTGTAGCTGCGTTGAAATGTTCAGGAACAATTTCAGCCTCTCAATGGCCTACAATACAATGGGGAGAGGTACTGACGGCAAAATAAGTTGACCTTGAATTGACTTAAACGTTAAATCTTATTGAATTTTTTTGTTGTGTGAGTATTCTTACCCATATTTTATTATTTAATATTTCAAGCTTCTGCTCAGAAGTAATTGATGCTCAATTTTTTTATTGTCAAAAAACTATACGAAATTTTTGTGTTGACTGTATATTGACAAATGTACGTTTGGCATTTATTCCGCCTTTCTCGAGCCTTGTTTTCGTCACCCCACTTTCCAACTTACATAGAAGAACACATTCAAAATATGTCTTACGTTCGGAAATAATGACTTTGTTTTTGTTAGGAGTTTATCTGAGCCACACACTAAAGTCTCTGTTATTCTTATTAAGATAATAGCTTTGCAGATCTTAAGATTATTATGATTTAAAATTATCTTGGCTTCTATCATTTAGTGTAGAGGTGTTTAATTAAACAAATAGGTTTTATTTTTTGCTAGCATTACAGTCTTTAGCTATTTTCTCGTAATATGCTTTGAATGTTAGAGTGTACAAAATGTTTAGCATATTTAATCCGTAACATAGCGGCTTGCGCATATTTCTGTTCGTTTTTATTTTAGTTTAAAATGTACTGGGTATTTTATCATGAGACGTGCTTTAATTCGTATAATTATGCAAAATAATTTAAGCAAAGAGATGTATTATTGCATCATTAAGATTTCCGTACTTAAACAAATATAGGTAATGCATTTTTTTTTAAATTAAAAAACTGTTTTAAATTTACATGAGGCAGCAAAAAAGCAAGGAGAAAATATATACGCGTAATATATTTGACATGAAAATATGTAATCAGTATAAAAATAATGACAACAATTAATTAGACTAATATATGTTTTAAATGTAAATGGTCCCAATTATTTTTTTGTATTTTTACGGTAAAATAAAAATATATTTTTTTTTATTATAATGTATAAATAATAATATAGATTTACTACATTTCTTCCCTCGCTTAAACCCTGGCTCATAAAAAAGAAACGCATCTATTTTATTTTCAAAATCATGAAATAAAAAAGTAAAAAATCCACCGATTATCTTGTCAATTAATCGCTTTGACTATGCCAAACAACAGTAGATCTCTCTGATATGAACTGAAACTAAATTGTTAAACAATATATTTCCATTGTGTCCGATTACTCTTGTAAATATATATTACAATCATTGTTTAATGTATTGCTGTATTTGTAAGCGAAGTTGAGTAATTTTAAGCAGGTGCTTATAGAGAAAAAGAAAAGTACCACTCTGTATAAGAATTTCTGCTAAGTTAAGACAAGAATATGATTGGAGTCTATTCTATTCAGCTCCGTTTCGGAATTTATATGTGGCAGATTTTTATCCCACACATTTGGCTTTACGAAACATGTTTTCCTTCACCGTCGAGCATAAGATGAGTTATAAACACGTTAAAACTCAATAGAGTTTTCCGCGTCTCGGCTTGCAATATTCGGTTAATATTCACGTGTTCTAACCTGGAGAAAACTATTCCATATATGTCATGTAGCAGCTTTAGATTCATGACGATTAAATTCTCTTATCATACGTACCGACATAGGTAATTGTGTTGATTTTGTCTCTTCGTTTAGAATTGGTTAATAATAATATATTAAACCGATGGTAATATGATAATATTTTTACGATTTTTTTTCAAAATAAGTTTGAAGTTAAACTTACAAAATGAGTGTTCACAACCATTTCTTTTGCTATTCAATGATGTTCATTCATTACAAGCATCACAAAGTTACAAAAAGCTGCTATTATTATTAGTCTTATGATCGATAAGTAACATTCCTAGGAGGTTATTTAGGTTATGTGGCAACTTTTAAGTTCCTATTTCCCGGGTTAATACTATTACGTAAATTCTTGTCAAACTGTGCAGATTAAGACAAAAGGATGGCAAGGGTATTACCCAAAAACTTTAAACTTTCATAAAACTTCAAGAGATTTTGGCGACTTCCTTTTACAAATTTACGTCAGTAAAATAAATTGTAACAACTATTAAATAGCTGTTTTATTTAGGGAATAAAGTGTTGTTTGGGCGTTAATATATATTGTGAGAATGAGTGTGAATGTATTCATGATCGTTTTTCATGGTTTCATTATCATCATGATCAGCCTGTATATATCCACTGATGGAAATAGGCCTCCCCGAAGGCGCGTCACTGAGCCTGATATTCAGAAATTTCCCTTACACTTTTCACCTAACATACATCATTGCTCCTTCATGGTTTCAGAGTAATTTAACAATAAGACTTCCTCTTTGAAATTAAAATAAAATGACACCGATTTTTTGATTAAATATTTAATATATACTACTTATGAACCGATTGAATGTTCACTTAACTGTCTTAAAAAATGTAATAATAATCCTAAAAATATTAAAGATAAAAGTGTATTAAAAACACGTTTCGCTTAATATTGTTATGCCTAAGTAACGACACGATATATCGTGACTAGAAAGAGTTAAATTTCAGGAACAGAGGCTTTATTTACCTTCTGAAGAACGGGTTTTAATATATTGAATTACAAAAGGTCTGTTCTTACCATAATTTGCTTTGACTTTATCTCATTTTACTTTGGGACAGGGTCAGTGTGTTTTCTTTTCCGTTCATACCTCTACCTCTTCTTTATATTCTCAAATAAAATGTCATCCCGTACATTGTTCATCTACTTTGTTTACGACTTTCTTCTTTTGTTTTCTGATAATCTGTATTCATAAGAATCACCTGATTGCCGTATCTATTACAGTTTATTATTTACGTATCAATCGTAAATAAAAGGTAAGCATAGTACTTGTAGAAATAGCTTTTTGAATTCACTAAATTAAATTAATTCTTTATATATGGAATGGGTAATATTTCTTACGGCAGCGATTGCAATGTGCCATTTTATTAAAGAAAAAAGACGTATTTAAAAAAAATACAAACCTTATTTTACAATTTATGTAAAAACAACAAATGTTTGACTGTGATTCCAGATTATATATTTATCATATTCTCGCCAGAAACGCTCTGGAGTGATAGTGCAATATAATCTAATATATATAAAACTAATAGGATGTAATTTACCCCCTGGTGAGAGGAGAATTGGTTCATTTTTCGCCCAGAAAATCGAAATTCCGTTCAATGCGTTCTTGCCACAATACCAAGCGGTCGTGATTTGTACTGTATCTATTTGTAGTCTTGCCTACTTGCTACTCATGCTAGTTTCACACGTGTATAATAAAGGTCCATACAAAATACTTATATTGAAGTATGAAATACAAAAATTTTGAATCATTGATATTTATTACAATTTCTAAAACATGTTTTTTACATATTAAAAATGAACGTTTTACTACTTTTACAAATCGACGAGCAATTCGTGTAGAGGATAACATGAATAAATGATTTTGTATACAGGTACGGATGGAAGGCATATTGAATATAACAAACTCCCACGAATAAACCATTGCCTTACCTTTCTATTTGTTTACATAAACACATAGGAAACCTGTTACATGCGATGCTTTGAAAATATTATAACGATCCTAAAATTAGATTTTTTAGTCAATAACAATTTGGTGCTGATGATACTATAAAAAAGCACTATACTAAGGACTTTGCTGAACATAATGATTGGATTTTTCACTTGGTGGTAGGGCTTTGTGCAAGACCGTTCGGGTAGGTACCACCCACTCATCAGTTATTCTACTGCCAAATAACAGTACTCAGTATTGTTGTGTTCCGGTTTGAAGGGTGAGTGAGCCAGTGTAACTACAGGCACAATGGACGTAACATCTTAGTTCCCAAGGTTGGTGGCACATTGACGATGTAAGGAATAGTTAATATTTCTTACAGCGTCATTGCCTATGGGCGATGGTGACCACTTACCATCAGGTGGCCCATATGCTCGTCCGCCAACCTATAACATAAAAAAAAAATTAACATAACTTTCTAAAAAACCTAAGCTTTAATAACATTCTAGGTGATAGGGCTAGTAGCACGTCTGGGTAGGTACTAACCACTAATATAAAATTCTATCGCCAAACAGCAATATTAAGTGTTGTTGTGCTTAATTTGGACGGTGACTGAGCCAGTGTACTTACAGGCACAAGCGACACGCATTGGTTTGATATAAAGAATGGTTATTATTTCTTACAGCGCCAATGTCTATGAGCAGTGGTGACCAATTTCTATCATGTGGCAAATTTGCTCTTCCTCCTACTTATTACAAAAAGAAAAAAAAACAAAAATATTATTTTCGAATTATTATCTATCTCTATAAGATCATTATAGACTACTATTAAAATTGTCATCGCAAATTGACCATTACAGTTGTTCATTTCTAAAGCTACTTATTTCTAAGAATGCTATTACCTTAGTTTTGTTCCATTATATATTAAAGTTAAACGTTGTATTTGTTCAGTCGCCGTCTTTAAATAAACGAAGTGTCGGAAACTTACTTGTTTATTTAAAATTTTATGTAAATCTCTTTGAAAAGACACAAATTTAATTAAAATCAAATCTAAAATGTTTAGTTAAGAGATTCAACGTAGTTAGTTTGTGTATTTAATTATGGCAGAGAAAAACACGTTTAGGAAGCCAGCATATTACGGATTATCTCATCCGATTACGGTATTAAATTAATCTATAAATATAATTATAGTAGCAGTTATGAAATAAGTTTTGAACTATTTTCGTAACAAAAGCCTTGTCTAAAGATGGAGGCCCAATCTTCGTTGACTTTTTATAACAAATTTTATTTCAAAAACAAAACATCCTTAAACAATAATGTTGCCTGCCTTAAAACATGCAAGCAAACCGAAATAAAAAACAAACTCAAGATCAAGATCAAGACACAAAGGGCATGGATATAATTCCTACAAAAAAAAAATCTAATTTTACGGATAAAAAAAGCTTTCACTAGTCAACATTTTCTTTTTGATTTTACCGAAAATTTAAGAACAGATAGATCTAAGAGATCCGCCACTTAATTATGGAATCCTGTACAATAAAGCCCTTATTTTAAGGGTGATTGATTTTATCGGTGACAAGGGCAAAGGAAAAGGCTAAACGGAATGACCCACGGTTTCCCTTTGCCATGCAGCGTTCGATAAGAGCGCCTCCGCTTTTATTTATTTTTATTACCGAACATTTCTTGAGGCGAATCCGATTTTCGACAAATCGTGGAATTCCGATATTAAAAAAGTTGGGTCTCGAAATTGACCTAATGTCAATAATGTAATTAAATAAGTTATGTATTCAAACTGACGTTATTGCTTCAAGCGATTTGTTTAAATATTAATATGATAAATATTTTGTTACTCTTATTGTTTCCAGCGAAAACAATAAGCGATCCTAAAATCAAAATAAACTTTATTCAAGTAGGCTTTTACAAGCACTTTTGAATCGTCATTTTACAATTAAGTGAAGCTACCACCGGTTCGGAAAGTAGATTCTACCGAGAAGAACCGGCAGGAAATTCAGTAGTTACTCTTGTTTAACATTTAAAAAATACAAAATCAATGTTAATTAAATACAATTATTAAAATTAATATATCCTGCTTGGAATTAATCATCTGTAAAATCTAGTATCGAATAATATGCTTTTTCTACCAATGTATTTTTTACAAACGATTTGAATTTACTAAACGTCAAAGTTAAAAATGTCTGTGGAAAGAATTGTTACTATCTATTGGACAATGTATGTACATATATATGTCCGTACGTGTTAATATTGATCTCATGCTCTACCTTCGAACTAATGCTATGCGAGATAGTTAGTCTTTATCGCATGCTTTCGTATGAATACTATTCATACGGTCATAAATGATTCATACATTCCTCAACTTTTCAAACTGAAACATAGGATAGCATTGATATATCGGGTACGGCTATTAATATTTTTAATTACATTTTTAGCATCGTAGTTTATATGGTTTCTGAAGGATGTACATAAAGTAAAGTAAAGTAAAGTAACAGCCTGTAAATTTCATTTCATTTCACACACACATTTCACATGTGGCAGAATTTTGATGAAATTAGACACATGTAGGTTTCCTCACGATGTTTTTCACCGCCGAGCACGAGATGAATTATAAACACAAATTAAGCACATATATATAGCGGTGCTTGTCTACGTTTGAACCCGCAATCATCGGTTAAGATGCACGAGTTCTAACCACTGGGGCCATCTCAGCTCATGTTCATCAATTTTATACAATTCGCTATATCGATTGACGTTTAAGATCCAATACTGGCTAACAATTGGTGTTAACAAAAGCCTCCCTCAATAAACGATGTACTTAACGCAAGATTAATTACAAAGATCTGACTTGTGGTTTCTGATATTGAACGTACTATTTTACTAAAATGTAAGTTCTTTGTTTTTATATAATATGAAATATTATCTAAGCTCAATGTACACGTTTCATCATGGGAATCGCTTGAACGATAATTCATAGTATATCATATAATGCATCATCATCTGCGAGTAACAAAAGATATAAAAACTTTTTTCTTATGATATAGTTAGGAGGACAGGCAAATTTGCTAACTAATATTATTCTCACCTGCCATAGACAATGTCACTGTAAGATTTATTAACTATACCATTTCCAAAGCACCAACAACCTTGGATGCTAAGACGTTATGCCCCCTTGTGTGTAATACTAAGCGCATGATGATGAGTACCTACAAATAATAAAATTTTAACAAAAAGAAAAACCGACTTCAAACAAAACACTATTTTAAAACAAATGAATATGCACGAAAAAGTAATAAAAATAATTTGCGTATTCAACATATTTTTTAGAGTCTTCCTAAGTTAAATGAAATGAAAAATATTAGACTACTTAAAAGTCGATTAACGATTATATCATGTAGTTATAGTTATTGGTATATTTGGAGCCGGTGTCAGCCACGGTGCCCTTGCCCCAACGATCAAAAGAAAGAAGCGATACGAGCCCCTTGATTGATCCGGTATATTATTGTGTAAAAGGTAATTTGTAAAAAACATATTTGTTAAAGTATTCTCGTATTGTTTTTTGATAGATATACTATAGGGTTTTACTGGCTGACACCGACTCCAAATATAACAATAATTATAACTACATAATATAATCGTTAATCGACTTTTAAGTAGTCTAATATTTTTCATTTCATTTAACTTAGGAAGACTCTAAAAAATATGTTGAATACGCAATTATTTTTATTACTTTTTCGTGCATATTCATTTGTTTTAAAATAGTGTTTTGTTTGAAGTCGGTTTTTCTTTTTGTTAAAATTTTATTTATTTTTTGATTTTAAGTGAAGCTGATGTTGACTAACTAATTTTTTTTAATATGGATAGATTAAGCGTTCCGTTTATATGAGTCAGAAACTACTTCGAGGACAATTTCAAAGGAAACTTGCGAATAAAGCAAAAATAGACTTTCGAAAATGCGGATTTAATACGTCACGCGGCGTGAACTACAAGGATCCCTCGAAAGAGCTGTAATCGAACTCAGCAAAAAAACTTTGAAAAAGACCAACTATATTTCGTACATCATATGACATCACATCACATACACAAAATTTGATTAAAGATAGTAAGAAATTCTGCCCCATATCGCACCCTAACTGCGAGCCGTATAGGAGTTCCATCACTACATAATATAAAACAAAGTCGCTTTCTCTGTCCCTATATCTTTAAATCTACGCAACGGATTTTGATGCGGTTTTTTTTAAAAGATAGTGTGATTCAAGGGGAAGGTTTGTGTATATAATACATGAACAATATAGTAAAGAAAGACTGATAATTTTAGAAGTTTGCGATGTGATGTCGTATATAAACAAATTCTGTAGTATATTTAGTATCAGTATTGCACCCGTGCGAAGCCGGGGTGGGTAGCTAGTTGATTATAATATTCGACTATGATAATTACATAAACATAACCACATTACGGAAGGTGACTCAAATATCCAAATAACCTATAAATAAAAGATTCGACCGAGTATCGCTAACGTGCTCCTCAGAATTGTTCCGTTCCCTTCCGTTCCGTCACTTTGTCATGGATCCTGTGCTCAGAACCTTACCAAACTTTCACCAAATTACCCTTGAAGTATATATTTTATAATAAAAAAAGAATTATCAAAATTGGTTAACGTGATTTTCAGTTATTTGTCGCGCATATACATAACGCAAATTTAAGACTTATGTCGTTTTCACATGGATACCATCATCGGAAAAAAAAATAAAAAAAATGGGTCCCCACGGGAAGCACTACCTTTCAAACAAAAAAAAAAATTATCAAAATCGGTCCACCCAGCGAAAAGTTATGAGGTAACAAACATAAAAAAAAAAAAAAAAAAAAAAAAAAAATACAGACGAATTGATAACCTCCTCCTTTTGGAAGTCGGTTGACAAGTAAAACATTTTTCAAACAGTCTCGAAATAATATCTCAAACGGATATAAACAATGAATATTTCTATGAATATAGATACGTCATATATGTATATGAATACATCATAAACAAATGAAACGATATTACCTATAAAATAAGGACGTAAATACTATAACAGTATTCAACATACATATGCTATTTTCGTTTTATAGCAAAGAGGTATGTTTTTTCTTTGAATATCATGTTTTAATACACAATACAAGGTACATTAGCAAATTGTTACAATTTCACCGTTATTATCTAAACAGTGAAAGGATTGTATAAAAATGAAGTGCAAGATAATGTCATTTATTGCAAGCAGAGACACGTAGTCTAGACAGTAGTATTGATGAAACCATAAGCGTTTTCATACAGCTTATTTTCTTTTCCTTCAATAAATTAAACAGTTCTTTATGAAGGAAATCTAAGAAAGTTTATTGATAAATTCTTAAACTATATTGCTCATAAACATAATAAGCTGATCTCGCATAATCATAGAACAGGATATTCAGCAGGTCGAAAGCGTGCAGAGGTTTAACGTTCCAATATACTAGACAATCCTTGTGACTGAAATTTAACTATACCTAGATAAAGATTAAAAAAATATGATATAAAATAAAAATGAAAAAGATAATACACTTCTTGAAGCAAGTATATTATTAAAAATAAATCATTATACAAATTTCAATTTTATTAATACTGTATATAAACGATTTTTTTTTTTCGTTATTATGACGCTGAGTCTGGTCTTATCGATCATTATTATATAGGAGCGTGCTTGAAATCAAATTTCAGAAACAGGTTTGGAGATTTTATTTATTTTCCAGGCACATATTTTCAAACCTGTTTCTGAATTTTCATTTCGAGCGCGATCGTACTCATAATAGAAATCTTATTAGACAAGACCCAGCGTCATGTTATACACATACCTATGTATGTATAAAATACAATACGGCATATTTGATGTTTATAAGACGTATTATTAATATTTGTATTGGAGTTAATACCTGTTGACTTTCAAGCGGGATATATTAATTTAAATAACTGTATTTAATTAACTTGACTTTGTATTTTTTAAATGTTAAAAAAGAGTAACTACTGAGTTTCTTGCCGGTAGAATCTACTTTCTGAACCGGTGGGTACCTTCACTTAATTGTAAAATGACAATTCAAAAGTGCTTGTACAAGCCTACTTGAATAAAGTTTATTTTGATTTGATTTGATTTGTAACAAATTAAACATACGTTTACCGTATAATAAAAAAGATCATATCAAATGGTCCATTGAAAAAATAATAATAAGTAAATAACTTTAACTATATGAATTAACTGCCTTAGATGTATATATTTTTGTATGTTGTAATTTTCTTCAGGCATGAGTGCTTTTTTTTTGTTTTTTATCGATTTTTATCATTCGTTTTTGAATCCAATCTCGCTAATTCATCTTATTTCTTATAAACATACACCCGAACTTCTTGATAAGATAATTCTACTTAGCTATAAAGTAACATACGTTTTATTGATAAAAATGACAATATAAAAACAAAAGGGACGGTTCGTAATACAATAAACAAATTGATAAAAAGGTCATTAAAATTATCTACGTCAAAATTAAATTTTTAAATTTGGTATATGACATATATTTTTAATACATTGCCTATAATTTTCAACAACTATCTTGATTTCAATATTTAAATCATTTATGAAAATTAAAAATAAAACATTATGACGAAAATATTTTTACTTAATTATTATATCTTCATTAGAAATCCTCTAGAAATTTCTCTCTAATCTAGAAAAACTATATGTGTAACCCAAATAAACAATCCCTATTCATTATTGTAATGTAAGAAATGCTTGGGAAAATATCTTATTCTAAGTAAAATTCTTTGCTAAGGATTTACTTCTTTAAGTAGGCCATATTCAACATACTCACCGCGTGAAGCGATTTCCATCTGACCTCTATCAAGGACAAATACCGAATTGTTGAATGTAGATAAATATCAAAGGTTAAATTAATTAATTTATCTAACAATTATTTGTTTCTATTTTTAAATTAATAAAATATAATTGGAAGTCAGGTTTGGTTAGCTTTATAAAAATACAAGTTTTTGTCCACATGGTGAGATGGCACCGTCGTTAGAAGGCGCGTTGATTGAGGGTTCAAACCTAGGCTAGCACCACTGAATATTCATGTGCTTAATATGTGTTTATAATTCATCGTGGTCAGAGGTGTAGGAAATCATCAAGAGGAAACCTGCATGTGACAAATTTCTTAGAAATTCTGCCATGCGTGTATTCCTTCAACTCGCATTGGAATAGAGTGGTGGAATTTGTTCCTCTCCGTTTCTCCTTAATGGAAGAGGAGGCCTTAGCCCATCAGTAGAAACTTTACAGGCTGTTGTTGTTTTTGTCCACGGAGTCACTCATAATGAAACCCTTGCTTAGGTTTTAAGCTTCATCTATATCAAATTCGATTCAATGAATTACGCCTGAAAGTGTAACAGACAGAAATACATTTGCACTTTCAATATCAGTATAGATCGATGTCTAGATTTTTTTTAACGAAAGGATTTGTTTCTATTAAAATAGTCTTTAAAACTTTGTGCATAGACCATAATATGTATTTTTGATCAAAAGAGATAAGTCGTTTTTTAAATTGACCTCGCAGTAGGAATAGTGTAACTATGGGCACGATGGGTACAATAAAAATGCAGTTTTATTTTACAATATGATACGAGCGTTGGTTTTAATTACATAAACTAACCTCCATCACTAAGCGTCCACAATTATACGAGTAGAACTATTAAACTTATTTGGGTCACGTGATATTTGACACATATATTTGTGTTTTATTTTTAATTATTGTAAAGTGCTTAAAATTGGCTTATAGAATGTTAAACACGTGTGTTTTTTTTAAATATAAAATATGAGATATTTACTAACTTAATATAATTATCCAATAATTTTGAAAATGCAGCTTAAGACACGAGCAAATACGGCAAGCAAAATGAGTTTTCATTTTTTTCATTTTTCTTGTGTTCGGCGGTGAAGGAAAACCTCGTGAGGAAACCGGTGTCGAATGAAATACTGCCTTGTATCAATCAGCAGTGTGTTCGGGTATGCTGAAAAACTTTACCGATTTTATTCCTAAGTAGGCTTTACCCAAGCAGTGGGATATAACCTTTGAACCTTAAATCTAATATTATTTTATACTGAAAAAAAAAAAATAGTTTTATAATATACTTTCTGAATACAGAAATCGCATCATATTTCGTTGATCTTAACACCTGCCTCGTCTAATAAATGTCACAACTAAAATAGTTTATCGAGTAAGAAATATATTTTAGGGTGTAACTTAGGCACGGCTTCATGCATATAATATATAATTTACTAATGGGGAAAATCACGGTGGATAAAGCTATAATATTTTAAAAATATAGTTAGTTAATATATTTAATATGACATTTGTTTATACTTTATTTGATTTAATTAAACGCAAGAGTTGGTGTCAACCTTACTAAAAAGTGGAAGTGTGAGTGGGCCGGTCACAAAGTTCGACTTGAAGATTTTACATGGACAAAAACAGTTACTTTATGGAAAGGTCTTTTGGGTAAGCGCTTTAGATGAAGCCGTACACTAAATGGGAATACGATATCAAAAAAATGTGGGCCCATAGTGGCAAAAAGTAGGCCAAGACCAGGAGAAATTACCGGCTTTGAGGCCTTGACCCGAGAAGGGTTCCAGTGAAATAATTAAATATTCCTTTTTGCTATAAACTTAATTGTATTATTGAATTTGAAAATTTGGAAATACATTTTAATTTTTTTTATTTAAATACTTATTTTACTTGGTGGTAAAATCTGAGTATGTACCACCCGCTCATAAGATTCCTCTCGCCAAACAGTAGTACTCAGTATTGTTATGTTCCAGTAAGAATCGTGAATCAGCCCAAAACTACAGGCACCCCTTGTGTATTACTTAAATGTCTTATTTCTTGAGTTGGTAGCGCAACCGCATTTTTTTTAGATATAATAATTTATTACATCACACTGATGCATTTTCTGTGAAAATGTTACTTCACGTGAAATAAAACCAAAAAGTATTTTGTCCAGAAGTTTCTATTGAACTTCTGTAACAAATGGGTCGGGATGTCTTTGGTGCCGCCGTGCCTTATAGTGATTTTCCCAAAGGACGTAGCAGACCGAACGGTCGGGATATTTTATGGTCTAGTTGAATTATAAATTTTTACACTTCTTTTATTTTTATATTATATTTACGGAGTGTTTTATAATATTCATTTATTCTCTATTAACCGTTATTAACACATGTATATAAAGTTTGATTTATGTTTTTTTACCAATAATCTGAAAAGGCCTCTCAAATAATATGAGGTAGATAAATGGAACGTTCAAAATCAATCCTTCGCTACGCAAGAGCATATTTCTGTTACCAAGGGTCAAGGCTGCCAGGAGGCATGCCTTTAAGCCAACGATCTCTTATCTGGACGTCAATATGGTTTCCGTAAAAGCAGGACACGCACATTTGGGGTGACTGTATTGAAAAACACCTAGAGGCTGTAGTCGTCTCTCTTGACATTTCAAAGGCTTTTGACCGGGTTTGTTACGTTAGCCTTTTTACCAAGCATTCTTCACACGGGTTGCTTTCGGGCTTTTGTGACTGCGATATCCGGTTTTTGCAGTGAAAAATCTTTCATGTCGTCAATCATTGAAGGTTGCGCTTCTGATCAATGACCGTCAATGCCGGTGCTCTTAAAACTTTTTTTTGAAACAAGCTAACTCTTTTGACTTTACATTAATGCCTGTAAATTGTATGGTAGACATAGCTGTAGAAAGTTATATGTTGAATTCAGATCTAATAACTCTAGGACCTTCGAGCAAAGAGAACTAACGGGTTGAAAAATTAAACATTTCGAACTGGAGTAATGCCAATTTGGTAG
Organism: Vanessa cardui; assembly: GCF_905220365.1. Classification (NCBI taxonomy): domain Eukaryota; kingdom Metazoa; phylum Arthropoda; class Insecta; order Lepidoptera; family Nymphalidae; genus Vanessa; species Vanessa cardui. The sequence continues at coordinate 8,876,513 of NC_061135.1, forward strand.
AATTTGATCTCGACGAAAAGTAAGCGTTTCTATTCAGCACCGAACAAAGTGTATTCACATTTACTCCTACTTATCGAGGACTACCTGGTAACTGTGGCCGATAAAATTATGCTCGTATAATTTTATTAGCCGACGCGATATAATTGGTCGAGTGCTTGAATAATCTATTATATTGCGAAGAATAGTGCTTCGAATGTCGGCGAAGTTGAACATTATTAGTATTGGAACTTTGGAACTAAAATTAAAGTGAATATAAGTTAGTTTTTCTTATAAAAAAGATTCATGTCTTATACAGAGGTATATTAACTAAGAATTGTTAGTAGTTCCTGATACAGCTTAGTAGATTTCTAGGTGGATATAATCAATTTTAATTGTATTTTATGAAAATACTCTGTAACTTAAATAGCGGAAAAGAATAACTACTGTTTTTTTATTGGTTATCTAATAATATTATTGTTGTAATATAGTTTGAGTTGAATAGCCTTCAATTTAATTCAACGCTAATATATATTTATAAATATGACGATTCAAAAGGATTTTTGTGAAACGATTTGAATTAAAAATATTTCCATTTTGATTTTATTGTAGGGGAAAAAAAATAAAAAAACGAGCATTATATATTTTATTCAAGGTCACTCTTGCACTAATTGTCTTTTCATCAAATTATATAAAATGTAACGTTACCACAAGTTCAAAATATAAATTATACTAAGAATATCGGTAAGATACCCGTAGCATTATTTCCAGTATATCTATAGTACCGAGATTACGTAATATTAATTCTCACCTTTCTTAATGCTACTCTATGATAATGAAGTAAATATTTTTAATAAACGTATATAAAGGGCGCAACCTACTGCACATAAGCTGTTTATAAGCTGCGTACTAACTAGCTCATTATTCCAAGATGATATTATAATAATCGATATTCTAGTAATAGTTGAACAGAGAATCCTCAAATTTACGTTATTTTATATAATATTTCGAACGTTAAAAATGGTTAACGTGTATACGTAATAATTTTTGATTTACACCTTTCTGGTACAAATCGTTTGTAAAAGTAGTATTTTTTTATGGTATAGGTATGGCGGACGAGCATATAGGCCATCTGATTGTAAGTGGTTACCATCACCCATAGACAATGACGCTGTAAGAAATATTAACTGTTCCTTTTATCGTCAATGTGCCACCAACCTTGGGAACTAAGATGTTATGTCCCTTGTGCCTGTAGTTACACTAGCTCACTCACCCTTCAAACTGGAACACAACAATACTTAGTACTATTATAGTTACCCAGACGGGCTTGCACAAAGCCCTACCACCAAGTATATATATAGTATAGTTTACTATACAGATTTTGCCAATTATCGAATTTATATGTAAACTTGAGAATCACTTTGTAAAATCTCAACAGAGACTAATCAATTGTTTCGGACGTATTGTATTGCACATGTGCCTGCCCAAACACAAACACCTCTGTATCAAAATTATTTTAATCTGACGAGAAGGCAATCTGACACGATGCTACATAGTTGGATTCACAATCAAAGGCTTTACGTGCTATCTACTCCCTCACATGGGGATTCACTATATATTTCTGTAGTTTGAATACGAAGAGCTTATAATTCATTGAATCTAAAAACCAATGGTTTTTATGTTAGTGTTTTTAATTTATTTATATTTGGTTGAAACATTACCAACGTATTACATTTAAATATTTTAATCACAATCAAATCCTTCTTTCATTAAAGAATCACAATAGGTCGGAATGAATTATTTAGAAATGTATCATTTGATTTAAAAATTTAAACGAAATTTGTGCGAAATAAAAATTCAAAAGAGATTCATTCATCAATCGCATTAGCACGGGAGAAGTGAGATGCAAAAATGATGAGAAAGCGCTTTGATTTAAAGTGCAAATAACTCGTTCAGTTTGTGAATTTTATTCGGAAATGGAACGCTGACGGTTACATACTAATTTCGTTACAATCAGCTTCGTGGTTACAATTTTAATTTAAATTAAGAACACATTTTTATTCAAAAGATACACGTTATTAAATATAGTTAACTATATCTATATCACGCCCTGAATTTTTACGATTATAATCCGATTATATAAAGATTTTACACCAAGATATTTTTAATCAATAACAAGCTTAAAATATTATAAAGATGAATTTGATTAACGTGAGAAAAGTAATCGTATAGCGTTAAAAAACAATTTTTTTCAAGTCGGTCGAAAACATTTTTTTACAAAACAATTTATTCAAAACAATACATATTTATACATACATGACTGGTTATATACATTTATTATCAATAATTATTTGTTTGAAATTCCTATTATGTAGGTCATAAGTTTTCAATAAAAGTCATTAATTTTATTACAATGGAAATGCCTTGTTTGTTTTCATACGACTGTTTTTGCTATTACCTTTGTAACGTATGGAAAGCCAATCGATTACAGATTATTGATGTTTTACAAAAGTAAAACTGACCGTGAGCTATGGCTTCATAGGCTCACACCATATTTATTATTCAAACTTGTTTCTCGATATACATTACACCAGGGCCGGATTAACATGTCGGGGCCCCTAGGTAATGCACTATCGGAGCCCTGTTAATCTTATGTAGCTTTCTAAACTATAAATATATCTATTTATTTTAAAACCTTTTTTTTGGTAATGTCTTCTATTATTTACTTTGTGATCCCTCATCAGATATTCTACAACCAAAATGCCTTCCTTTTACTAAATTTTTGTGTTCCGGTTTGAACGACAAATTACTCAGTGAAACTACAGGTTCTAGGGACATAACATCTAAGCTCCTAAGGTTGGTGGAGCTTTAGCGATGCATGGAATGGTTACTATTTCATACAACGCTATCGTCTATGGGTGGTGGTGACACCAGTAGTTGGCCCCTTTCTTTAGCCGCCTACTTTGTTCAAATGGGGCTTAAACGATTTTTCTGCCTTGGGCCCCGCATAGACTAGGGGACGCAAAGCTTACTGAATAATCTTGCCTTACGCATAATCGGGCCTTGATTACATTGGCTACGGTGTATGTTGGTTGTACTTCCGAGCAAAATTATAACTGTAGTTATTTTATTTAATTTTGTCGTAGAACTTTACATGTTTGTAACATAAAAGAAAATTGTATTTAAGATATTGTTATTTGTGAGAGAATGGTTATGATTATGTTCGCAGTCAAATATTGTACTTTGTAGTAATTATCTTGACCTTAAAGCAAAAACTTTCGAGTTTTTCATAACACAAATTTTGTTTAAGGTAAGTTTGGATGAGGTCGTCCTCATCAGGGAACTGCGCTTAGTTGTTTATTTAAATTTTATACTTGGAAACCAGTCTTTTTGCAAGAGTGTTTTTTTTATGATTTATCATAAACATCACGCATGAACACTAAATAAGCACGTGTTTGAGATGCTACATAAATTCTGAACTTGGTCATTATTAATTACTAAAATAATAATTATTGATTTTAAAGTAAATTCTTGATTTTGTTATAATTTTATCTTCACTGCTCGTGTTTGAGTAATCATGATCGCTGTTCCTATTATAATAAAATCATAGTCATTATTATTTTTGAGTTATTTCGCTGATGCATTATTTATTATTTATAACAAAACTCTTACAGTCCTATGAAACTATACTTTTGACAGGACTTGAGTGAGGAATCAGGCTCACCAAAGGCTTTACGTGCGTCGCATTGTGATGCAACTATAAATATTTCTACTTCGTTAACATCATGAAACAAGTTTCGTGTTCCAAAATTAAAAACAGAATGTAAAGCTCTTTTGTACAAAATAAAAGAATCGCCCTCATTTGTATTTTGCTATTTACGTTTCGCTAGTTATTAAAGCATTTCGAATCAGTTGTCTGTTCAATGAAAATTGATGGCTTTGGAAAACCTTTTCCAGTTCACTAAATCTATCCACTGTCCATTCATTCATGTTACAATTGTATGGACGGGCGGTTGCTAATTCAAGTATCTAATTTGTTAAAGTCCATTCGCGTCAAATGAATCTCTTACTTTAGATAATTACATACTATAAAACAAAGACGTTTACCGCTGTCTGTCCCTATGTATGCTTAAATTACGCAATTTTCGTAGTGATTCGAGAGGAAGGTTTTTGTATATGAGATACATGTGACCATGTAATGCATATACAAAAACTATTATACTACTATACTATTATTATACTAACTATTATACTATTACTAAATATGGTAAAGAAACATTGATAATTTTAGAAGTTTCTTATGTTATGTAGCAAATAAATAAATTATGTAGTATATTTACTATCAGTATTAGGTACACCCGTGTAAAGCCTGCAGGCAGGTCGCTAGTAATACTTTAAAGTATATTTTTTATATAGTTAGAAATTACTAAGAAGGTTTTATTATCGTATAAAAACAAATCATTTCTATTTTTCATACCTTTTTATTTTAGTTACGAGATGGAAAATTAATTTCAGCTTCATAGTGGATTAAGTACATTTTTAAATTTATAGAACTACTGTTTTGAATATACTAAAAGAGTTTTGAAAAATTAATTCTTTTCAAAATATGTTAACAAAGAATAAAGTATAAAAGTCTTTATTGAAATGAAACGTTAAGATAGAAAAAAATAAACATTTCGAATTAAGTATTTTCGAATGAATACATTTTTGAGTAATCAAATAAGTACATTCACATAATTAGAAGATGTAGTCGGCTCGTTTGTTGTACTATTTTTATAGTCAAATAAAGTTTGTTGTACTATTTTTATAGTCAAATAAAGTTAAATGTCAAAAACCTATTAAAGGAAATATCCCCATGGCGCGGACAAATAACAAAAACAATATGTAATCATATCAAGAATCCGAAATATACAAATATCGTTCCGGAGTAAAAAATCTTTTTTCATTAAGAAGAAACAAGTAAAGAATGTAATCCAATGTTATATCATATAATGTAAATTATATTATAGGTACAATTAATTCAAACGAAAATGGGGTTATTTTCAAAGTTTATCTACACAATTTACGACATTAAAAGTAATCACAAATGCAGCAAACGAGAACTGCAGCGCTAATTTCGATTCAATTCACAATTTTGGACAAAATATCTTGATCACTTTTAAATTTGACATAATCTTATTTACGAGATTCGATTCATTTTGTTCCAAAGTATTTTTTATTCAATTTATATGTTGGCGTCGTGGCATCTCTTTCACAAGATGTCTCAACTAAAACGTCATTACTTTTGTAACATCCTTTAGCACAGACACGCTCTTTAAAGATTTCACATCATAATAATTCGTCCTTCTTTCAAAAAAAAAAAAACAAAAAATTAATAGAATTCTATTTTGTCAATTTATATGTAAGTAGGGTTATATTTCTTATAATTATAATCTTTTAAAAATTAAACAACTTACCTTTCTTTCTGAGTAATTAAAAGAACTGTTTATTTAATAAAGAATACATATTGAAATTGTGCCCTGACCGAGTTTCGAAATACGCATATAAAGCAGACGTAAAAGAAGTTTAAAGTTGCCTTAACTCGAATAAGCGAACATTATAAACCAAAAGTCATTGTGAAATTGTAAAGTTTACACAAATATAAAATCATCAAACATATTAACCTTTTGTGAGCCCGGGGCACGTTTCATGAAAGCCCCTTTCCACGCTATTCGCTGTCTGTGGATAAACGAATGAGATACGTATTCCTTTACAATTCCTATACAAAGATTCATTGTCGGTTTCTGTAAGACAATAATTTCTTTTGATTGGACACGGATGATACGGATGTGGAAGATTTATGAGGTTCAAACAAAAACCTTCATATTTAACTTAACAAATAGTGTAAATATTCTGTGTTCCTGTTGACTTATTAAACCGCTATAGTCTTTCATTATTGTTACATTAATTAATTAAATTTGCCATTTTCACCTGTTTGATGAGCAACTTTGATGTTCTTACAATCAAAGAACCACTTTCAATTTCCTCACCCTTACAATGTCAGAGGTTAAGAACCAACCATTTCCATGCTTTCCAAAGCATGGGAGTGTATGGAGTAATACTGGATTTTTTCTGTATTTTTTTTTTTATATTTTACCTTTTGAGTGAAAGTTGAAGCATTTTTCGCCAGAGAAGACGAATAGAAAAAATTTCGTAGTGGCTTACATAATATAATTTCGATATTAGGCAACGTCATCGTCTAAATATGAAGTGTAATCTGTCTTAATAAACGTAAGTTTTTTATTTCCTTAAAATATTCCCTATAAAAATATTATTGAGTATAATTATGTTAATAATTTGATATGCATACATAAATACCGACGATTAAAAACAGATTACTATTATTATTAATAACATTGGACTTTATTGTAAAAAGGAATTAAAATGATTATGCGTAGTTGTTTAATCGATACTGAGTAACAATTTATTAATATAAGAATTAATTACATTAAATGCTTAAATATATACAAATATGAACTAAAACTAGTTACTGTATAATTCTTGACCGCGTGGAATGTTAACAATAATGCTAGCAGCACCTCCCCGTTAATTAAACATTTAATAAAAAAAATAGTAATCATTAAATTGTTACTATATAATTATTTAAAAAAATATTCCCGGTTCATTATTTATAATAAATTAATTAAATTACTTTAAATTTTTTTTAATAATGTAAAATAACTACTGTAATAAAAGTGAAAAGTATGAAAATGACTTTATTTTGTACATACGAGACTAATCTCAGACAATGCGCACTCGACAACGACTTTGTGCAACTAATCCCCTCATAATCTCCATGCTTTTACACAAAATGGCTCTTCATATGAATACCACTTGTGTAAAAGAGCTTAACATCTGAGAACAAAAAGTTAACTCGTTATTAACCTGAACTGAACTCGTATCCTTAAAAAATACAACTAAGTCTTATTTCTTATACATACGTACAGAGATATTATAAATATAATTGGGAAATTAAATTGACATGATAAAATACTACGTGTTAATGCACACCTATTGCAAAATTGGAAAAAAATAACTTAGGAAATTTTTCTTTGCCGTATAGGCGAGGAAGATATATTGGGCTCTTATTTAATATGGTGTCTTTTTGCTTCACTATAGCGAAGCCATAGGTACGCTTTCGCATACATTCGTAAAACTGTCAACGTTTGCCGGCGTTAACAATTCCAATGGGTTCCTGTTTTTATCAAAAGGCACACAGGAATACCTCATGTAGTATAACTAAAACTCATAAATTCATGTGTGATAGCTGCTGTCTCCTCCAAGGTAACGTATTTATAACATTGTTCCTTTATTTACTGCCTACGCATTCTTAATTTTTATAGTTGACGGGGTACCTATTGGTGACGAATGAAAGAAAAAATAGTATTCGTTAAACTGTTATTATAGAATGGGTTAAATTAGATACTGGTTTTTTATGTTATAGTTAAGCGAACTGGCCGATTGGCCACCTGATGATAAGTCACCAATGCGCCACCAATCTTGGGAAATAAGATGTTATGTAGCCTGTGTCTGTAGTTACACTGTCTCACTCATCCTTTGAACGGGAACACAGCAACACTGAGTATTGTTGTATTGCGGTAGAATATCTGATGAGTGGGTAGTATTCATTTGGCAAGCCCAGATTCACACATAATTATAAAATGTATTTTTATACTATTTATAGAGAATTAAACTCGACTGCACCATTGAACAACAGTATAGCGAAAGGATTTTAGTTATTTATTATTAAGGGGTTTGGAAATAAAAAAATAGAATTTTAATTAACATATGAAATTTATTTTTTAGTCAAATCAAAATTTTGTAAATATAAATAGTGTTCTATGGTTTTGTAAGAGAACATGTCGGAAGCTGCCTGACTTCAATATATTTTTGGAATGCGATCACAGATATCGCAGAACCTTAGAATATTTATGTATGTCAGTAAATATCAGCGAAACATAGGCCTCATTCCGTAGATCTGTCAAAAATAATTGAAGGTCATATTATCTATTATGTTAGTTGACTAAATCAATGCTAAAGCCTTATTTACGAAAGAAGGTCAAGTGAATCAGTATAATTACATTCTCAGTTTAAGTTCCACGGTTCATGGTCAAAGTACTATTCATATTCAGAACAGCCAAAAACATGGAGCATCATATTTTTACAGTGATTGCATTGTTAAAAAAAAACAACGTTTAAATCAGATTTCTACCAAAAAACAGCACCTTGGGATCCTAGTAACAATTCTTAATAATAGAGTATAATGTGTACCAATATTATTTATAGCTTATTTTGGGGGGACAGGTAAATGGGTCACCTTATCGTAAGTGGTCACCACCGCCCATTGACAATGCCGCTGTAAGAAATATTAACATGCGCCATAAATCTTGGAAATTAAGATGTTATATTAGTTGTGCCTGTTACATTGGCTCACTCACCCTTCAAATTGGAACACAACAATAGTATTACTGCTTAGCGGTAGAATATATGGTGAGCGGGTAGTACTTACCTTCTCTCCACTGTTGTAGCTATATAGCAAAATACATCACAATTGCAAATATTCAGTGGGCAATATTATTAATATTCAAAGCACAATATTCATGTTTAATAATTACATAAATTTTTCGGATTAAAATTAAAAGTTAACACAAAAAAAAGTTCATTTGATTCTGCATCGAGCGCTGTGGAATCACCGAGAAAATTCACACTTAGTATTCTGATAGTTTCACACTTTCAACCTACTTCGTCTTGAAACTTTTCCGTGTGGATCGAAGCCAAGTGACTTTATTAACCCGTTTTGTTATCTACAACATCTTAAGTGAAAACTTAAAACGATAGTTTTACAACATTAATTTAATAATAGTTGAAAACAACAGCTCTTCTTGTAGCATCTCAAAGCGGCATCTATTTACCACAGTATATCAAGTTTAATAGTACGAACTCAATTATATCTTAAAAGCAACGTATTGTTTTATCTAAGCACGTATCAGTATTATGTAAAAAACTTATATTCCAATTTGATGATTTGTATTCAATTAATGCGTGCAGTATTTTAAAATTTAGAAAAGGTCTTTGTTTTTTAATGCAGTATTCTACATAATTTTTGAAAGGACTTCAGTCTTCTTATCTCTTCTCAGTCTACTTACACACCCAAACTAATTATTCAAAGCGTATTGGCATTCCAATATAAGTTAAACTTAGGGTTCTGTGTGACAACATTTGTGACTTTCATTTTGAAAAACGGTAGTATTTTGGTATTATTTTTTTTTGGTCGACCAAACCGCCTTGAATTGTTTTAACATTATTAGTCAAAAGGCCGACATGCTAATGGAGCGCTAAATATATGGTACTTACTTTTATCAATAAGCTTTGCCGTTGTAAGGGTTTAAATCATGACTATTGAAAATGTTACACATTCTAAGTTTATTTCAGTAAATACTTTTTTAAAAGTACACCGTACCTAGAAGGTCAGGATTGCAACACTGGGCGTTGGTAATCATGTTTTTGGATGGCTGTCCCATACTAATATAAAAGTGAAGGAATAAAGTGCATCTTTGCTAGTCTATGTATATATATCTACCTATAAGATACCTTCTATAATATTGTGCAATTCTTTACTCCTTGAAGTTGCAACTTGTAAGTTTTACTTAATTGTTACGTTGGTTTACTTATCATTCGTCTCTTGGTTAGGAGAAAATCGTAGGTTCAAACATAGGCAATGATTGTATTTTCGTATCCTTAATTTTTTTTTATAATATACCTTATACGTGGCTAAGGCTAGATATTAATTCCGTCGTTTGTTCAGAAAATGACGATTGGTTTAAAAAACAGTGACAGATTTTTTACATAATAAGACTATATACAGTGTTAATAATTTAATTATTAGGGTTTACAAAGAATCCTTAATTTTCCTCCCCCATTTCATTTTCATTTGGCTCTACGCAAACAAAAAAAAATGTGTTAAGTTTATTCACGTAAATTTTTAAATTACTAAGAATATTTTTTAAATTTCAAAAGACAACATTATTTGGAAAGCAAACGTCTTTACTTTCAAGGTTAACCTTTTATTTCGTTCATATGATATTAATTTACAACATTCCAGAATTAAAAAAAATATTCAATAGACATTGAGTCATTTCCGAGTCGGTACTTTGCAGTTATTTTTTTGTACGTTCACTTTCAGCTTATTACTGAGCTTCAATTCAACTTTTTCTTCCTAATTGCTACACCAGTTGCTTGTATGCAAAAAGAACACAAGACATTTCCAACATTCTAGCCGGAATAGAGCTGCCGGCTCTTTAAAAATTTAAATCATGCTGCAAAACGTTTTATCAAAGCATTCTATTTTGAACTTTATTACTTGTTACTTAAGTTTTAATATTTCTTGACTTGTTATCTTTAATGATTTAGTCATTAGAAAGCGATATACCAAAGCGTAGCGTATGAACGCGACTATTGAAATTATTTTATTTTGTGAGCAGAGTATGCATGAGTTTTATATTTAAACGTTCTCCAAATAATATCTCCATCGATATTTATTTCACACACTATATTTTATAGTAGAAAAAATAATTTAAAATTTAAACTAAAGTATTGGTGGAATATCAATTTGATTTATTGCAAAATTATAAGGATCGAACTTCAGTAGGTTGTTTATAAATGCCGTGCCAAATTTTGTGGACTTGGTATATAAAGTTATATATAATAAGTAATGGGATCAAAGGTCGTAATGTTTAAGGGCCCACGGTTGGCTGCGCGATTTCAAAGTAAGTACAGATTACTTTTTTAATTGTAAAACCAATAACTACTTCAAACGGTATAGATTTACTCTCCCACAAAGGCGTGCCACTCATCATCAAATTCTTATCAACCTGCATTAATATGAGTGAGTATCGCTTGTGTAAAGAGATGATCATGTCGAATAAAAGTAAGGAAATAATTTAAAAAACGAAATTATTTTTATTTTTATCCATACAATTTTAACTCGATTGAGCGAAAAGTATACATACAAGAACAGTTATAATAATGTCTTTATTGGGCCTTAACATAAAAGAGTGCAAAGTTTTGACCAATTATAAGTTTGTAAAACAGATTCTTTATTATCCTATTCCAAAAACACTTTAAAAAGAAATTAATTAAAATGTATTTACGCTAAATTACAAAGATAGAAAAATTTTAAACAGAGAATATAAATTTGCATGCATGAAGACAGCTTCATCATTAATAGCGCACTCACAAGGAACCTGGAGTTTATTAGGAAAAACTTACAGGAAAACGTAGTGAAGACACAATAACTTTATTTGCTTTTTCCCTTTTAGTGTTCAGTTATCAGAAGAGCTTATATAAAAATCAGAAAAAAGTTTAATACAATTTCGATACAAGCAAAATTTCATAATTTCCATTTTTGTCCCTGTATCAATAAATCTTATAAAAATATTCCATTTAAATTCACGATATTGTTACAGTGAATAAATAATATGGCAGATATTTTTTTAACGATTCGTAATATTAAGTTTATTACTTTTATGTAATACATTCTGATACATCGAGTTTGTCCAGTGGTTCGAGAACGTGCATGTTAAGCGATGGTTGTCGGTTCAGATCCGACCAAACATGAGTGTTTATAACTCATCTCACTCTTAGCAGTGAAGAAATAAATTGTGTAAAAATCAAATCGCATTGGAGCAACATGATAGAATATGCTTTAAAATCTTTCCTCAACAAGAGAGGCATCTATCCACTACTAGGATATTTAAAGGCTTTAAAAACTAAATATAACATCTGTCTTTATATATAGTTTGTATAGTGACTTATAACGTCATTTCACATTTGATAATTTAAAAACTTGCCACGAGATTTTGATACTCGTATTTACTTTGTTTGACAATTTTAAAGGTAAAATTGTTCTTACTTGTTAATCTCACATCACGAGATTTATGAAACTAAAAGTCCCATTGTCTTAAAATTTAGCATAGTTGCTTTCGCAACGTAAACTTACTCAGAAATAATTTATAAAAGTATATAAAAAATACGAGCGTAACTTTGTATGAATTTTATCCCTACGAAGTCGGGGCGGATAGCTAGTCCGTCATAAATATACCATGTTTGATTACACGAGGAGGCTGTGTAGTAGAATCTAGGCATTATCCTGTCACTTACATGAAATCCAATAAGTCTGTTTGGGTAAATTTACTACGGCCATAGAATAAGTGCACTAGTCTGGAAATATCCATTATATTCTCATATAAGCCGAACACAAAACTCGTTTATTTAATTTACGCTTGATTTGTGGAACAAATACTAGCAAAATTCACACGATTTTGGCTTTATGAAAACATAATATCAATAGTCCAATAATAAGGATTTTTTTTGTTTTTAAATATTCTTAACAATACATCTAAAATCTAGATTTTTCTTTCATCTAATAGTATCTATATTTGAGCCTTTATGTTTTGACAATATTCTTTTAGTATTTGACTACGAACAATATTAGGAGCGCAATTAAATGTATACCTGCCGTGAGAAGTGCTGTTTTATAATATAATTATTATTTCCGCATTTATTGTGTATAAGCTTTAATATATGTGTTTAACTTCTAGTAATTCGAAGTAACAAAAACATTAGCGTAATTTCCCCACCTTTAAAAAGGCGTTTTCCGCTATGCGTGCTCATAAATGTACTCTTGAATTTATTCAATGTGTGCCACATTATAGTACATATAATAGAGTCACCTTTTCAAGTAAATAAATTGTGCTTATTGTACTTATTAATAAAAACATAAATATTTTTACGTCATTTTCATACTAATGTTAAGACCCAAATAAAATGAACAATAAAATAAATAATATAATATCAAAGAAATAAGCATATTTATATATAAATCATCAGTAGAATAGAAGAATATATGTTAAATAAATATTGGACAATATCACATACATTGTTCTGATCCCAATGTAAGTAGCTAAAGCACTTGTGTTATAGAAAATCAGAAGCAACGATGGTACAACAAACACCCAGACCCAAGAAAACATAGAAAACTAATGAACTTTTTCTACATAGACTCGGCCGTAAATCGAACCCGGGACCGCGTAGTGGCATACCAATGAAAACCGGTGTACACAGTACTTGACCACGGAGATCATCATATTAAAGCAGATTAAGATATTTTCAATGTAAACACGGTTATCTTGTAAATATCCCACTGTTGGGCGAAGGTCATTGTCCTTTCGAGAAGATGTTTGAAGTTTATCGCACTACGCCTAGTAATGAATACATTTATACCAGAATTTTATTCACCTTCAAGTTCTAAAAGATTTATAAACACAGATTAAGCAGCCGAACACAATCATGATTCAACATAGGTAGTCTAACAACAAAGATAGTACGTACGTAGTATTTTTACAGCAGTTGTAGTATTAACTACGACCAACTAACAAAGTAAAAAATTTTGTTTAAAATATTTTAAAACCACCACCACTAGATTAATATTTTGGACACAAAATGTTTCCAACTATGTTACAACAATGAGTAAGAAATATTCGAGTTTCATTTATGGCTTCGTTTAATTACGTTTCGTGACAGTTTTTGTAATTAAAATGGCACAACTGTGTTGCTATTAACTGCTCACCAATGAAAGTCTGTAACTAACTAATGTGTTCTGGAAATGGCAATTAGTAAAACAATCAATTACAAGTTAGTGCACGTTTTATATGTATAAAATATATTTTAACAACATTGATGAATGACACTACCGATTGAGAGTCAGTCAGACGTAAATCAGGTATGTGAAAGTATTATGTATTTATTGCACAATCAAAATAATATATTTGTGTAAGTTAAGCAGACACAAGTAACTGGACATATCAAATCAAAAGATTGGTGGCACATTGGTAATGTAAAGATTGGTTAAAATTTCTTAGCGCCAATGTTTATGAGCAATGGTTACTACTTACTATCAGGTGTGCCATTTACACACACAAAGCTGCAGAGCAGTTTAGGTAGGTAGCATCCATTCATCAGATATTCTACCGTGAGGGTGAGTGAGTCACTACAGATACGAGAGACATAACATCGGTTTCCAAGGTTGGTGTTGCATTGGTGATGTATGGAATGGTTAATTTTTCTGACTATGGATGGTGATGATCTTACCTTTAGGTGACCTATTTGCTTGCCCGCCAACATTCACCATAAAAAACGTAGCCAACGGAGCAACCATATCGAGTTTAAAAGAAACACAACATAATATAGACCAAATTCAACCAATTATAGGAAATCCTAACTTATATTAAAAATGACGTATGTAAGTTTGGTTATTTGTTCTTTCATCTGTTACGTTAAATATCCTTGAAGCGCAACCGACCATCGTGAAACTTTGCAAACATGTTGTCAGGAGTTCAAAAAGGACGTATCCACTCTCACAACTTTATACGCAGGCGAAAACTAGGAATAACTGACTTATCTTATTCTGGTAGAAAACAAATATATAAATGCCTTCTATATTTTATTTTTAACAATAGTTGCGTGAGTGTAATACGAATATAGTCCTTTTTTATACAATCAGACCGATGAGTTTGAGGTGCTATTCAAATTTTCCGTTTGCTCATTGCTCGTCCCGTATCAACCCTCGGGCATTTTTCACATCATCGCTTCCTTTACAAAATTTACCCTACTAAAATGTTCTCTTGCTATAACATCGGATTTAAATAAAATAAGCAAGGATTATTGATATTTCCGCTCACGAAAACGCGCCCCTCTATTTGAATTATCAGCGTATATTATTATGAGTAAGTACATACAAGATGTTTTAATGTAGATGAGATGACTAAAGAAAGTAAGGTAAAAGTACAATCAGTAAAAAGTCCCAAATAGACTATATTTTTTTTTATATTCCACCAATTTGGGGACGGGTACGCCTTCGTGCATTTGAAAACAATTAAAGTTGTTATAATGCTTGATAATAGCATTAGAATTCTAAACACTTTCATCATGAATATTAATCTTATTTATAGAAAAGCATATGCTTCCAAATGTCCCACTGTTGACTAAAGTTCTGCTCTCCACTAGAAGAGTAGATTTAAAACTCCTTACGCTGCTTCAATGCCGGCTCGTTAAAATACCATAATTATGTTATAGAATAATATCCAACATTTACAGATTACTCGAGTTTTTTACAAGAGATGAATTTATTTGACTTATATTATTACACAAATACTTATAAATTGAACAGTAAAGCGTTTAATTATAAAAAAAGGAATATGAAAAAGCAAAACATTGAAAAGCAAACGTTGTCAAAACAAAATCCATGTACGAATAAAATGTAGTAGAATATATTGTATTTTTACCAGTACCAAAGGTTTGTGGAAAATTTCAGATCAATCGGTTGCGTGGAAATGTTTAATATTCATTTGAAAAAATTCAACTCACACGTGCCAATACGTGAAGTTAAATAAACGCTTGTAAAAAAGAAAAAAGAAAAATTTAAAACTAATTTTAATATTTGCTTTTTCTCTGCATTATTTTTTAATTCTGAATATACATATAGTTTAAATGGAAAAAAATTACGTATTTTTTGTCAGAAAGATTTTTTTGTTTTCGAATTCGATTTTAGTATAAGACTCTGTTTAAGTTTTATAAATATGAAAAAGTATTTTATAATAAAAACCTCAATCGTTTTAATAGATGAAGTCATAAAAATCGTGGTCTATTGTTAAAGCATTCACGTTTCCTTCGTTCTTATCATAAATCTTACAAACTATGAATAAGAGGTCTTCCTTTTAAAGACACTATTATTTTCCCTATAAATACTTTGTAGATTTTTACGATAGAACTCTTTGAATAGCCTCATTTATTTACAAAGTCTTAAAAAACACTTATTCTTGTATTTTTATGATCATTGTTATTGGTTTAACATTTTTGTACATGGTTTTTTTTCTCTCTATGTAGGGTAGGGTTCTGTAAGACGTAGAGAATAAACAGATAATCGTATCAGTAAATCATTCTCAAACATACAAATTCTTGGTATTATATCTGTGTGAAACTTTAACATCGTTTGATAAGGTTTCTTACTGCCCTTTTGGTTGTAACACATTACTGTGTGACGTATAAGCTGTTCAACCAATTGTTATGATAATTTTTCAGATTTCAAATCGATTATATGTTTAAATAAAGTGATGCCCTACAACTAAAATAAACATAGCCTATTATATTATCTTAATGTGTGTGAGCTACGCTTAACAATCGCGTAATTTAATTTAATTTTACTGGAGTGCGTATTTAGGGGCCAAGAGATACTAATTTTTGACGCGAACTTAGCTTGAGAGTTTTTTAATATACTTATATAGTAATCAATTAAACTTCATAACCCCATTCCATCCAACTCCATATACAGTCCTGTCATCCCTTAATTTAGTTTTAACTACATCTACACTTCTTTCCTGTATATAAACACACATGAAAACAAACTCAAGGAAAGGAAAATATTTCTGATATTGTTCTCAGGGTATGATATTTTATTTTAATACTCCAATCCATCATCCATTGGAGTTATATATTTTGATCAATGTTACTTTACATCGGACAGCGATCGATGACTGTTCCATTAATAAGGTCGCTAAGCACTTTGACGTAACTCTTTTACTGACAGAGCAAAGAAAAAAATAATGTATGTATTTGCACAGGAGTCATTGAAACAAAACTTAATTTAATTCTATTTCTGGTAAAATTATTATTTAAACCAAATTTAATAACACTTTAAAAACAAATATTCCCTCCTTTTTTCCTTTTTTCTTTGTTACAATATACAGGAGTAATAAAGATTAGTGTAGAAATGAAAGTAAAAAAAACACATTAACGTTTTAGTCTTGTAGTTTCATGTTGGTTATCTATTTTTTATTGATGGAGGTATTGCAGAGGACAACGATTCAATCTTTAGTTTGTGTTTGCATGGAAAATTCATTCATTTTTGTCACCAAAGACGAATGTCTCAATAAAACATCAAAGGCTTCCGTATACAAACAAAAAATATTTTGTTCTTGTTGTCTTTTTTATATGGGGATGCGTTTTTATATTCATTTATATAAAAAATATGTATAAGTATGATGCATTATATGTGATTTATAATGAAACTGAAAAATTCGGAACCAAATTGTGATTGATTTTTTTATTAATGATCTTAAATTCAACATTAAAATCCTTTAAAGTATTAAATGGGTTGAAGAATAAATTTCATTTCTGTCCGTTCCAACTTCGTGCGGCTAAAATTCATACAAAGGTACCCTTTCCATTTCCTGCCCTTAATGTTAAAACACCCCATTTTTTGTCTTAGTGAAAGCTTTCTTTATAAAAAAAACCTTTGTTCCAAATTTCAGCTTTTGAGACTCAATAGTTTTAGATGTGTGTTGATCAGTCAGACAGAAGGACAGTTCACATACTAGCTGTTGCTCGCGGCTTCGGGTACGGGTCATAGCTTCATACCAAATTTTATCAAATTTGGTTCAATCATTTGGTCGTGAAAGATAAACAGCCACACGATTAATATAGACTACATATGGGTATTACAAACTCCCCCGGTACTGCGAAACTTAGCTTCTTTTTGTGTATATATCAACACGTCACTTTAAGGATTATTATTATTAATGTATAATACAAGTTGTTAATTTCTTACTATTCACTTTTATTCCTTCAATTTAACCTATTACAAGTTTTTTTGAATGACATTTTTCATAACTAACTTGTCCATCTAGTGACTGGCTAGTAAAAATTCGATATCGGAGTTCGAACACAGGTTTGAGCCTCAACAATGTTATTGGATTTTCCATCAATAAACTTTAGAAGTTGTCATAATATTATTATTCAACAAGGTGAACGGTGATTTATTTACTGAAATCAATAGAAAAATACAATAAGTTTTTTTCAGTCAAATCAGATTGATTTATTATGTTTTGTATTATGACATAAACAAATTCGAAAATATACCAGTGAAGTATACAGCTTAGGCGAGAAAGGTTAACAAATGATTTATACCATAGTACGCTTTGTTGTTAAAATTCATCAAATTGTTTTTGGAGTAATTTAATCAGAGTAACAATTAAAAATATGGTATATAAACACTCTCAATAACCACTTTATAATATTCAACAAAAAAATAAATAATGTTCCCATATTTTAGAGTAATAAATATGTTTCTTTACTTTTCATTGATTTTTTTTATAATAATTCCTAAAAATAAGTATGTATTCTTTATATATGTCGATTATAACATAAGAACTTGAAATGAGTAAAGTTAGCCTTATCCGATACTTTAAGCGAATGGGACTATTACACTCGAATCGGGCGAGTTAGGCTGAACTGCCGACGTGATACCGCAATTCTATTCCATATTACAGTTCAAATACTAAAAGCACTTCTTTCAGTGAAAGGAATTATTTAATATAGCAAGTAAAAAAAAGTCTTATGATAGATGTTGAAAATGAGAAGGAAATTTTCACTAAAAGAAAATAAAAACAACATTAAAAATTTCAATATTGAACTTAAAATATAAACGAAACTACAAATTAAAAATTATACAACGTAAACGGACTTAAATCTAGGCTTAAACATGTTTAGTAGTGAAGCTTGTTCTAAAAGTCCTATCCTAGTAATCATATCAGGATAACTTCAGATATAAACCGATTAAATGTTAGGAAAAACAAAAGAAAATCTAATTACGAATACCTAATTGAGTGTGAATCGTGTAATCATCTTCGTCATGTCTATGTGTATGTATGTGTTAGATATCGATAAATTCGAACTAATGTTTCGTTTTGTACAGGAAAATGTTTATGAGATTTTAATTCAACAAATTAAACCAAATAATTATAAATTAAAAGATGTTCTATTTATGCAACAAAAAATGTGTTGTAGCTTGAAGTAATACAAAATGGCTTCAATCACATTTTCATAATGGGCAGCGTCGTTAGCACAATAAAATGTTTCAAACGAGCTGAAAATGATCACAAATATAACGGTTTGACGCTTAATGTGATAAAACATATTCAAAAAATATTTTTTATGTTAAGCGCGTAAATAATAATAATGTAACTTATTTAAAAAATACTATTTAAACGATTATTTTCGTTAAATTGAGATGAAGTTTGTCGTCAACGAAGTAAACGGTGTTTAATTTATTTGTTACGTGAACTTGGTTAATTAATTTAGGCAAGGTCTGGCTTCATTTAGATATGAGCGTATTTTAGACGGGGAAATCGAGCATCGGGCTCCTTTACATTGTGGTCTATCGAGGGTATCTAGTAATCTCTTTGGGGTCAGATAGTAAATTGGTGTGTAGTTCCAAATTTTGCGTAATTTTGAACATTAAATTTAAATTATTCAAATTCTGTTTCTATACATATAAAAATCAAAGTAATTTAGCAAGTACCATTGAATCGACATTTTAAAAAGTGAATTTACACTACACTTAAAGGTATTTTAAGTTGTACCGAATAATGCTATTAAAAAAAATTGTTACTCATTTCCAACTATTACAGAGGTAATTAAAAACAACTTAATATTATATCTTGCATGAAATCAACGAATGCTAACTCAACGCTTTATTATTATCTTTATAATCTTTTAAACGCCGTTGTAATTATTAACATGAGATATTAATATATTAATTAGCAAAGTAACTGTTTTAAGTATTTGAGAATATTTATTATGTAAAATCAAGTATTGACTTTGTGGAGATGGAAAAATGGTGTTTATCCGTTACCGTTAAGAATATACTTAAATGTGAATGAATACAGTTTTTATGATTTTAGGAGAATAAGATACTCCTTGAGTAATGAATAATAAAATATTGTGATCTGAAAACATATATATATATATTGAATAGTATATATGCTAGTTAATTGTCTAAGTTTCCTAACCACGTATGTCGCAGAGTTAGGTTTGTGTGCACAAGGGATGACAATGGGAATTGTAGTGCAGCTTTGGATCCATAGTAACACCTAAAATTACTTAATAATAATACATGAATACTAAGAATTCAATAAGGACTTAAGGTGCCGTTGTTAAATAAAAAACACGATATACACATATTATTGTAAAAAGTAGGTCATTTATTTAGGTAATTTGTAAAAATTAAAAAAATTATAGGTAAATACTAAATAGTACAAAACCTTATATTGATTCTAGTGGAACGCCCATTGTTAGCACATACCTAGACGACATAATTCCACCAACGAAAACGTTTTTTCACCCAAGCATACAAAGCAATAAAATCAAGACATATTAATGGATGCTATCATTTTAAGATCGAATTATTTTGTGTGATACACAATCGAATGCTTTTGATAAAACCCAGAATCCACCAAGACCAATTAATTTCTCCAGCACATCATATATATGCCCAAGCAGCGCCGTTCCTGCGTCAGTTGTGAAGCGACCCTTAGTGAAACGATATTGATCATTGTGAAAATAGCATTTACACCCAAATAGAACAAAAGTTATTCGAAATATATTTTTTCAAAACTTTACTAGACTGGAGTACTGAAATAAGATTGTTTATTTTTCGGGTTTAAAAAGTGATAAAACTTTATTTGAGTAAATCAGGAAATAAACCTATATTCAAACATCTGATAAAAATTTAAGCTATATACGGACTAGTATTAAAAATGCTTAGTTATTAATTGTATTTTTTTTTCCTTCAATATTAGTTTTGGGATCATTTTTTCCTCAATAATGTAGTCGAATCTGGTGAAGATTTTATTTACTAAGATAGTTTAGTAAGTACTTTTATAAAAAAAGAAAAAAGCCTTCATATATGTTCATTTAAAATTCGTAATTGCATTACAAATTTCTACGCCTTTTCTGACAAAATTTTGGCTGATTCTGCATTAAAGGATTTATAAAAGCTTATTCTACATGAATATATTTTATTTGCAAAAGCTTTTTGTCTTTTTTAATAGTGATTTGTGGAGTGGCAAAATTTCAGAAATATTATCTTTTAGCATCGCAACCTTTCTTTACGGATTGCTGCATGTTATATAATTATTTATTTTTAGACGAGGTAAAAAAGGATCTTCAAAAGGTAACTTTCAACAAAAATCCGAAAAAAAAGAACATTTTCAAATTAAAGCTTTCGACGGAAATCAGACAATTTTATAAAACTTCGCGCTGCTCCTCTCAAAGTTTTTATTTACTTTTTCAACCAAATTGAATGTTTCATGTTTAAACAAAGTTTGTTTACATCGGATTTGAGAATTATTGTATTTCTCTGGTCATGATTTGTGTATCAAAATTTTTATCAACCCTGTTGATTATGACCATGACATATGAAATTACCATGATAATGTATTTTGAATTTACGATGAATATGCAAAAATTAATCTCACAATTCCTAGTTGTATATTTTTTCGTCATATATATTACCTTTAAATATATATATTGAATTAATCTGTTACAGCTGCGGAAACCGGTGTCGACGCTCTCAATCCCCGGCGCTATGAAGGCGTATTCCGGGAGGGACGCGGCGGCTGAGGAGGCCGGAGTTGCGCTAGTCGGCGTTCACAGCGAGTACCCGCGTTACGGCGAAGAGAGGGCGCTCGGCGGTGGCACATACAAGGGAGGGGGGACAGCCAAGCACAAACCTAACATAGGATATAGGTAAATATAGCTTGTTATTGTTCTAACTTGATAATCTCATACAAAAACTTAACTTACAGGCTAATTAAGTAACACGAAAGGGTTCTTATCCCCAAAATGAAATCATATAACTCTTTGGATATATGGGGTAGATCAATTAATAAGTTAAGTTTGAAGTCATAGGTAATTTAATTAAAACTCAAAACTATTTAATACAATATTTGTGCTTAATGTTTACTTTTAAATATTAATATATGCCATGAGTATACCAAGTCATGTAGCAACGACCTTAAAAACCACTTACATAATCTACACCAATTTTTTGAAGGTGTCAAGGGAATTCTGTAGTGTACGCATGGTTTATTCTGCAGTCATTTTTAAGAATTTAATCTCGCGCTAGTTAGCTATTTTTCCTTTGAACTCGAGGAACGAAAGTTTTGCGCTGAAGTAAGTAATGGCCTCTTTCGCTAATAACAGCCGGGATTTACCTACTCCTAGATTTAACACTTCTTCGGGTTTTAATTTAGCCCAGTGAGTCTGTCCTATAATTTCGACATGAGTTTTTCTATAACTAATTTGAATATATATAAAAATTAAAAAATTCTAAGGCTGTAACTTCATTCCAAACGACCTCAACATTATATATTTTTGTCAAATATTTCGTGGATCGCAATTTACAATAAACTAAAAAATTCCGCCACGTGTCCGACTATCAATCGGACCGCAAGTAACTAATACTATTGAACTGATTTTCATACGGTTTTTCATCAATAAACGAAGTGTTTCATAAGAAAAGTTTAGTAGTATAGTTCATAAGGGTATAAATTGCCTGAAACAGACGAATACCATGAGGATTTTGGCAAAATTATGCTGTACTGGACTGCTAATTGGGTTGTACTAGGATGTATTATGTTTTGTTAGTGTATATATGGCATATGTATTTAAATATATATATACCGTTATTTTACCCGTGCGAAGCCAGACGGGTCACTAGTCAGGTATAATAAAGACAAAGATGTTTAAAGAAACCTTACTTTTACATACGTCAGCAGTTTCTTGAAAACTGTTTTAACACTAATAGACCTACATTCTACTCCGAACAAGGGTGACGAGATAGCATAACACAATGCAATATGCATAGGCTTCAGATTGCTTATCAGCAAGCTAATTAGAATCTAATTTCCTTATGAATGAGGTCAAGAATCATCTTAATTAATGAAGTGTGTCCATTTTTTACAATTCATAGAAAAATGTTTATCACCAATCAAATCAAAGTATAATATTTAATTCGAGTAGGCTCTCACTTTTAAAGTAAATTAATTAAAAACTACCGGCTGTTCAGACTGTACAGTGTATATATCATATAAATACTACTTAGCAAATACGAAATATAAATCTATAATCATTTATTGATTTTATGTGTCATTTATATTTTTTCCTGAATATTACATTGGCATTGCCTTAATATTCGATTTATTAAGGCAATATAATACGGGATTAACACGTAGAAGCATACTTATCGAGGAAATATTTTATATTTTATGTAAAACAGCCACAGCATTTTGATGTATTGTAATATATAAATATTGATTGTGATGATATCTATATCAGATAAAAACAGTATGAATTTTTCGGATTTCAGAAATTTCGATTATAATTTACTAGATTAAAATTGTTCTTTCAAAAATAACAAACATTAGTCAATAAGACAATACTAAAAATTAAAAAAAAAAATCCAATATAACATTATTACGAAGTTGATAGCTTTTATTTTTCAGAAGCATTCGGTTCTTTACTTTACCTACAAATAAAATTATTTAAAGCTGTTCTGGTGAACGATTGAAACGCTCAAATTTCTCACCTCGAAGTTGATAGCTTTTATTTTTCAGAAGCATTCGGTTCTTTACTTTACCTACAAATAAAATTATTTAAAGCTGTTCTGGTGAACGATTGAAACGCTCAAATTTCTCACCTCTTCAGTAGCTTCGAAATTTAAGAAGTATTTTTCGAAATAGATTACCGAAAATCGATACCGAAAAATAGAAAAGACTTCGATTTTTAAAATAGTACGATTAGAATACCAAAATTTTTTTTTAATAACTATTTATATGCCTTTAGCCACGGCATAGACAAGCCAGTATCAAATTTAAATTTGATATTATTAATATATGTTATTCCTGTTTACTTACTGATTGATTGTTTTTTATTATTTGAGGTATTTTTAAGACAAATACTTTTCTTATTTTATTGGATCTTTAAGATTAATGTTTTATTTTTCTGCACACGTATCAATCGTGTAAGAAAAATGGCATAAAACTCTGGTAAATGTTCGAGTCACTCTTGATTAATTTCAAAGATTTGTTCGCTAAATTGGAGTGTTGACCTCGTTTTATAATAAATGCTTAATCCTGGTAATTATGGTGTTGAATTAAATTAAGAATTTATTTGTTTACGTGCATTATTGACTTATTTATAATACTCGCTTAATTCAAGCAAAAATATGTGTTTTTAAAGACATGAATTTATTACTTAAGTAATGAGTAATTAACATAATAGTACCACTTGATTTTCTAATACTTAACAATATACGTTAAATTAGTAAATTAAAAAAAGACACGTTATGGTATAATAGAATCATTTTTATTGGGTTAAAAAGATACAGTTAGATGGTATGTAAAAAGTGTTGTCTCAAGACAAAAAGGCGTATGTAAAACGATGACTAAATGAAAAACAAACGTCACAGAAGCGCTGACTGCAAATTTCCGTATAATTAATAAAGATGATTTAAATTTTGAATTCACGTTTCAAATGTACATTCCTGTGAATATATTGCGAGGAAATTTCTATATTTGTAAAATTAGTGTCTAAAGTAGGAAGAAGCATTCTAGCATAAAGTCTAAAGCATTTTCCACTACCTAGAACGTGACAGAATAAGCTTTAAAATGTCCTCGTTTATACTAAATTACTTTGAACACCTTAAACTTTTATGACGTATTTTATTACTGAATTCAGTGAGCTCGTAAAAATAGCAGAACGCTTGAAATAAAACAAAAAAAAAACGTGTCATAAATTAAATCGCAATGAGATAATTATAATTGATTCCTTTACTTCATGCACGGTTTAATATCAACTAAGTACTTTTTATGACATAGCCTGAACAAATATACCACTGGATGATAAATGATTATTGTGCATAAACATTGCAGCTCGTAGACTCGTCACCAACCTTAGGAAGTAATGTGACGTGTTTGTGCCTGTGGTTAGAACATCAACGCAAAAAAGTCTTTAAAATCTATACTAATATTATAAACGCAAGTAATTAAAGTAAAGTAATTATTTATGTCTGTTTGATTTCAATAATTTATTTTTATAAAGCAAGCATGTAGTGCATTTTGCTATCACTAGTTCCTAACTTCGACATAAGTTCGATTTAAATTAAATTAGCCATGTTTTACTTTGTCATTTAATTTAATTTATTTCGAAATTAAAAAAAAATAATGTTTCGATTTTGTAATAAATACGTAAAAGATGCATTATTATTATAAAATTGCCGATGAATATATCTATATATATAAAAATGAGTTGCTGTTCGTTAGTCTCGCTAAAGCTCCAGAACTGCTGGACCGATTTGGCTAATTTTGGTCTTGAATTATTGGTGGAAGTCCAGGGAAGGTTTAGAAGGTGAGTAAGTATGATAAAAATGCTAGGAATATTATAAAAAAAACAACTTTGTTTTTCCTTAGAAATAGATTTATTAGAGAATTATCATTGATTTTCTATGATTATCGATGTAAGACAATAAAACATTGATGTTTTAAAATTGATTTTGCATAATTTAAAACATCGCTACGTCTATTTTTCGAAACTATTTCTATAAAAATAAGTGGCATTTTTCGATGTCACTTTATAACTCAAGAACGGGCTCACCTATCCAAACTAAATTTTCAGGGTTTGTTTGGACTATTTAGTAGATGGTTTATGTGAAGTTTGCTCAAAATCGGTCGAGTGATTCTTCATTAATCACATTTTTTGTAACTAATGAATTCAGTGGAGATAATGAATTTAATGGAGATTTTCCAGACTAGGAATTGTGCTGTTAAATTAAAAGTAAGTATTAATTAAAAAATGAGTCTACTCATCCACCAGTTTCAATTTATTATTTAAAAGTACAGTGTTTGCATTTATTTTCATGTCAAATTATACAGAAAAAAGTTACTGCCATGAATTTTTATTTGTATCGATTGATGTTTCGTCCACAAGCACTAAATTATATCTCGAAATGTGGTAAACTGTATCATCAGTACATCGTTGACACGTATGCTAAAATAGAAACTGAACGTTTAAAATTTTTTCGTTTCAACCGAGCATAATTAAGATCCGAAGAATATATTCAATTGCAAGATACGATATCGAATGATGGAAATGTAAGTGACATCGGGTGATTCACTATATTGTGAAACGAACGAACGGCACAAGACGCAATTTCTTATGTACGAAAAATGGTTGACCGGATCTATTCATTACATTTACATGTAATCCGCAGTGGGATGATATTAAAAACAGTTTATTTGAAGAACAGTCGACAACTGACCGTCAAGACATTAGAGCACGTGTTGTTCGGAAAAAAATTAAATTACTTATAAAAATAATGTATATTTGGAGAGGTGCGTTGCCATATTTACTCCATTGAATGGCAAAAAAGGGGATTTCCGCATGCACATGTATTAATTTGGCTATTCAATTTATACCCGAATAAGTATTCTTTTTTATAAAACATAAAACATCCCTTTAAAAAAAATATTAACAAAAAAATTAACATTTTGATAATAAGTCGGAATGCGGACAGTTGACCCACATTGCGGGTAAGTGTGCGGACACCCGTGGGGTAAGTAAACGCAATAGGTTAAAAGTGAATTCTATAACTAATCAACTTATAACAGAGAAAACTGAAATTAAACAGATTATTCAAAAAAAATTATAAAGAAATTGTCACAAATTTTTAGTTTTTCGTTAAAATCTGTCAAACAAAATTATCTTTCAGGTCCCCAACGTCGTTTCTTTACTCCTTTTACCACGATTCGCAGTCTTGCGCAAGCGCACAACGAAAGACAGCAGTGGGGACTTGAAAGCATTAGACTGAGAAGCTCTATTTTATCCACTATATATGAACAAAACCCTGCTGAAGAACTATCGTCCCATATCCCTACTGAGCCACGTCTATAAGCTGTTTTCAAGAGTGATCACGAACAGTCTTGCCCGAAGATTCGACGATATTCCAACCCCCAGAACAGGCCGGTTTTCGGACCGGATACGACACCATGGACCACATCCACACAGTATGGTAGATTATACAGAAATCCCATGAGTATAATCGGCCCTGCCTTTGTCATGCATTCATGGTCTATGAGTAGGCCTTTGACTCGGTTGAAATCTGGGCTGTTCTGGAGTTCCTGCAACGTTGCCAAGTTGATTAGTGACACATCCAAGTGATGAGATGTCTCTACAAATCTACCACCGAGTACAGAATCAGCAAACAAATCCCATACTATTGCCTCGAGGAGTGAGACTCTAATAATAATCTAATAATCCTCTAATCACACTTTACAATTGAAAGAAGAATGTAGATATATTTGATAAACGAAAGAATAATTTATAGTAATTACAGAATAGTTTGTGATGTATCAGTGTTTTTCAAAACTCTAAAAAGTTGAAAGTAAGTCAACGAAAATACTTTTTTAGCAATTAATAACAAACAACACATAGTGCGGCGCGCAGGCATGTCGCAATTAATTTACCATTTAGGCCTCACTGATTGGTCGAAACAAACCCCTCCCGCACCTTTTACATGAGAAACAGGCAGTGCGCTCGCTTACCCACTGCGTTCGGTTACCCCCTACGACTATATACACCATAATAAAACTTGACCACCTATATTTTATCTGTGTTGTATTTAGTGAAATTATATTGATTGGTATTGTAAATGAGTTTCAAATTAAAACTTATGGTATAGCCAGTTTATACTAAATGGTTTTGCACATTTTATGTTGTAAGGACTTAATCATAGCGACATGGCAATTTATCACGCAACCACATGATTTCTGTGTCATTGAAAACATAGAAAAAAATATTGACAGTGTCGTTTTTAATGTAAGTATCAATTGTTTATTGTTACAGTTCATATCACCAGTTTCGCTGCGTGCAATGGTTTCTATTCACATCACATTTGGACCAATTTAAGCATTTCGAATATGGCAGTACGAAGTTTGCCGGGTCTGCTAGTGATTGATAAAAGTTGAATTTCGTGACAGGCTGAATGCCACGCTGGTGAAGCATCGGGCTCATCTAGTAACAATTATAATTATAACAATCAAATTTGCATACATATTATACATATGACATTAATGTCAGCTAAATGATGTCATATGATAAATGTAAATGATTGTATTCAATTTTGCGTTTCGCAACTATTCAGTTACAAAATGTATAAAGCGAACACACCACAAAGACGACAAGATAATAATTTTTCGCTCATTGAATTTTATACCAGCATTTGTTGCTTCATACAATGCAAATAAACTAGAATATTGTATTTCATTTCATATATGCCTTCTGATAAAACTAGGAAATGGAAATCTACAGAGCAGAAAAACGTACGCGATGTGTAATACAAAAGGAGTTTTGTAATATGCGTATTTTATATGAGTTATTGAACAATTTTATGATATTGAATTTATGGAATTTAATATGATACATGCTAGTTAGAGTGGAATGCTTAATATTTAAAAGTTTAAATTATTTTTCAAAGCAATTAAAAGTATAATAATAATTTTAAAATTACTTGTTATGGAATACTTTTTCTATTCGGAACGGTATATATGGGTAGTTAGTAAAATGTATTATACACGGTTACATAAGGCCATTGGAACAATCAGATGCCACGTGGATAGCTTGTTTATGGCCATGGCCTTTTATTCATAAATATTAAATTAGTGGATAGAAATTGGCTACGTTCAGTATATTTAAACGAAACTAATAGAAGAGTTTTTTTTATAAAAATGTATGTCACGACTCTAATTTTTAGCTCCAGCATCATTCATAAAGGTTTAATTTGCTTATTAATCAATTTCGTCGTTTTATATCCGGCTCGTTAAAATTATCTCCGGTATTATTGTCGGGAGAGGTTTTTATTACAACTTCTAAGCCAATAAAATATTTTATTCTTATCCGGATATGTCTCTTGCCGAATTACTGAGTAAATAAAAATGCAGTATGTTATATATAACGCCTTAACTCATTATATACCTCAAGTTATAAGTTTATTTATATATCCTGGCTTCGCACGGGTGCAATACTGATACCTACTAAATATACTACAGAATTTATTTATTTCCGACGTCACATTACAAACGTTTTTTTAAATTATCAGCGTTTCTTTACTATATTGTGCATGTACTATATACAAAAACTTTCCCCCGAGTCACTCAATCTATTAAAAAAAACGCATCGAAATCCGTTGCGTTTAAGATTTAAGCAAACATAGGAACAGAGAAAGCGATTTTGTTCATACTATGTAGTGATATTTCATTACTATATCTTTACGTTTCATATAATATATATTTTTACTAGTATAAAATATAATAGTAAAAAAAACTAGATAAATAACAATTTTTTTCACATATTTGGTTGAGGATTTCACAGATATTTTGGATCTGTGACATATCGATTAATGTTTCAGGTAATTAATAATTCAATATCGAATTCAATAGAAATATTCATATGAAAGAATAGGAAGACTTATAGATATAATTTTCTAAATGTTTTCTTCTTGGATCTTTATTATTTCAACACGAATGCTCACTTATCACACCTATAAAACTGATACTAAACGTTTAGTGGACACAGGCCTTGAACGAACGGAAATAACTTGCATCGGGTCGAATCGATTTTGTTCGTCTTTAGAATTTAATGATGCATTTCTTGTTATTAATTTACATATTTCATACACAAGGGTAATTAGAAGGGATTCGATATTCATCGATAAACAACTGTTATTATCGATTTATAAAGGTGAAGACAGACTTATGAATTTAACAGCTTTAAATTTTATAAAGAAAAATATAAACTATACCACATTTGTCTATACTAGTAGGATAAAGCGAAAGTTTGTTTGTATGGATTATGATTTCAGGATCTATTAGTCCAATTGACTATAATAATATTGGTGAGAAATAGTATCGCGTTCGAAAGCCCATTTTCTGAGAAAGATATCTTAAATACCATAATATAATAAGCTACGAAGCTGGATTATTTATGTGAATGAATCCGCGCGGAGCAGTTATCTATTCTATAATATATATTAGTATAACAACAAAGATATGATATAAATATATTCAGCAAGAAAGGCTACTTTCTAGTAGTCTTAGATAGACGTACATATATGCAAGTAAAGTATGCGTATTTAGAGCAAAATGTATTCGTATTTTATTTACCTGTTATTGATTTTTCTTTACTTAAAGAAAATATTTTTCATTTGTATAACGTTTAATTCAATGGCACAATGAGGTGAAATTATTTTTGAACACGGTTTTATCTTGACCCGCATGTTACAAAGAATAAAACGTAATCTTCCAATCCAACTTTCAGCTACTTCCGGTCTGTTGAATATTTTGTAATATTACATATATTCATAAAGCCAATAATCTTTAAGCATTGAACAATTCATTAAGTGTTTAATTTTATTACTTTTGTTAAGTTATCTGAGGGTGGAAGGAGACTTCAATAGTTTCCTTATAATAATATACTTTACTAGCGACCATGAGATTAGTGTTGCCCATAATCGACCTTAGTATTGCATTTTTGCGAGACTAAGATAAAAAACAAGACCTCCTCTTGTTCTTATATTTAGGCAATAGTACACGAGATAAACTATGCACCTAATTAAGTACATAAAATTCACGGCTTGTATGACCTTGGATCTGTAATTTTTTGTTTACATTCACGGGTTCCAACCACTTGTCCAAAATGAATCAAAACAAAATTTAATATATATTACCAAACTTGTAATTCTTTCTCAAAAAAATTAATCAAAAAAAAAAAAATTTAAATCGTAAATCGTGGTTCTTTTTAATGTTACCCTGCCTTCGTAAAATTTGGACAGTTAATCATGAATTAAGTCCCCGGACGTTAATTACTTGAGTTCAAACTTTAGTAATCTGCGTCAGTGGCGAATATTAATTAATGGACAGCGATCAACTGTTATAGCAGACCATCAATATCGCTAATCCTCCGACAGTGAACCTTTGGCTCGAACTCTGCTGAATTGAACGAATTTCATAATCCTTGCGGTACTGTCAATCAATTTGAAAGCATTCGTTCTAAATAAACTTGTTCTTTAAGCACTGACCTTTGATCGATACTTTTGAATTAAGAATATGATAATATTTTTCCTTTTTATTTTTCCAGATTAGGTAGAAGAAAGGCGTTATTTGAAAAGAGAAAACGAATAAGTGACTACGCGCTAGTTATGGGGATGTTTGGTATAATTATCATGGTTATAGAAAATGAATTATCAAGTGCCGGAGTATACACAAAGGTGCGTTGTTAACTTTTTATTATATTACCTAAAGCAATGGTTGCATTGACCCTTTATAATTTTTATACGTAAACAATTATCCAGTGCGACTTAAGCTTTACCTATTGTGTGTTAATGGCACTTTGCCAGAAACCTACACGCAACGGCTCACAAAACAACAAAATAATATAAAAAAACGCAACCACATATTTTATATGTAACGGTATTATTTATACATGTGAATATAAATTTATGATGTAGGTCGGACGAGCAAATGGGCCACCTTATGGTAAGTGGCCACCACCGCCCATAGACATTTATCGCTGAGAGAGATATTAATCATTCCTTATATCGCCAATTCACCACTCACCATAGGAACTAATATGTTATGTATCTTGTGCTTACTCACTCTGCAAGCCGGAACACAACATTAAGCATAGCTGTTTGGCGGAAGAATATTTCGGAGTGGTCTGAATCTAGACAAAGTCCTATACAAAGCAACAACTTATTACATATTAAATTGTAACATATTGTATAGGTATCATCATTAATTGAAAGAAAGAAGTCTGTAAATTTCCGACTGCTGGGCTAATCTAGTCTCCCTTTTGAGGAGAAGGTTTGGAGTCGATTTCACCACGCTGCTGAAATGCTGGTTGGTGGATATATATATGGCCAAATTTCTTTGAAATTAGTCACATGCAGGTTTCCTCATGATGCTTTACTTAACCGACGAGCACGAGATGAATTATAAAAAAAATTGAGCACATGAAAATGCAGCGGTGCTTGCCTGGCTTGAGCTCACAACTTTGGTTAAAATGCACGTGATCTAGCCACGGGGTCTGGGATATCGGCTTATAATAAGTATATGAATTGGTAATCCTATAAATCAATGTATATTTTTTGTTCTATTACAGGCATCAATATATTCACAAGCGCTGAAGACGCTAATATCAATGTCAACTGTGATCTTACTCGGCCTAATCGTGGCTTATCACGCTTTAGAAGTACAGGTACTAAATATAATACACTTTTTAAATATATTATTCTGATAAAAGAACGAAGGTTACATTTGCAAAATAAATCGTTTTAAAAAAATTGCATAGCTGAGTGTTAAAGCTATATTCCGCGATTGGCAAGGCGACATGTTCCTTTCGATAATAATATTACGGAGTTTATTCTACTACGCTACGAGGGTCGATTACAAATGTTTCACAATTGTTCCCGATTCACGTGGGTATCCTCACGATCTTTTCCTTATTGCTGAGTGCGATCTCAATTATAGCCACACAGTAAGAAAATATAAGCTCAGCGGTGCTTCCAGCTTCTTACACGTAAAAACTCTTTTATAAATTTTCAGTTATTTATGATAGACAACTGCGCTGATGATTGGCGGATAGCTATGACGTGGCAGCGGATTGCACAGATTGCCCTCGAGCTAGCTATATGCGCAGTTCATCCTATCCCAGGACAGTACACCTTCACTTGGACCACAAAATTGGCAAATAAAGGAGGAGTAATTGGTGTTGAAGTAGTAAGTATATATTTTACATGTATAATAATCGACCATAGATTGATTGGTCTTAATTGAATAGATTAATGACAAATAGTAACGAACTAGTTTACTAGAAAGTCGAAAATATATATATTTTCGAAATTAAATTATGGATTGATATTTTACGATCTTACTTTGATTCGACGTATGCGTGCTATGAAATGGGATGGTGGCCTTTTTAAATCATGTTTAATATTCTCTTAAGTTTTTTCTAGTACTATTTTACATTTATTTATTATCTGATTTCTAAAAGATATTTACGATTAAATTTTCTTCGTAGGACACAATATATAAGCAAATTCAGGTCTGTATTAATCAAAAGTCAATATTAGAAGTTTTATAATAACTTTGAAGGTTTTCTTTTGGAAAGCATGTGCATTGCATCATTAACAATGTGCCGCATTCGCCATTCCTTGCCCAATCCCAGAATTTGTTGATGGATTTTGTTA
Organism: Vanessa cardui; assembly: GCF_905220365.1. Taxonomy (NCBI): domain Eukaryota; kingdom Metazoa; phylum Arthropoda; class Insecta; order Lepidoptera; family Nymphalidae; genus Vanessa; species Vanessa cardui. The sequence goes on from NC_061135.1 coordinate 8,909,721, forward strand.
CCATCTTATGAATTTATGATTGATGTTCCTTTCGATCCCGTGGGAAGCACATACGTTGTTTAAGCTTATACTAAAATAATTCAAATCTATGTTACGTATATATAAATTGAATATTATGTCATCGAGTTTTTATCATTTAAACTTTGAGCATGAAATATAAATTAAATGATACATTTATTTATGTTTTTAACATTTTAAGTATAAGCTCAATCACATTATGTTTCAAGTGTTCATTTAAAAACCTTGTTATATATATCCTTAAGTTATTGGTTCTAGAATCTACAAGTTTATATGTTTAATAATATATTTCTTTTAAATTCCAGGTTCCGTATGACGTAACTCTTTCCCTTCCAATGTTCTTTCGTCTGTATCTAATATGCAGGGTTATGCTGCTACATAGTAAGCTATTTACAGATGCTTCGTCCAGAAGTATAGGAGCTTTGAACAGAATTAATTTTAATACTAGGTAAGGAAAATTTGTAAAAGATACAAGTACTGTTAGATACTGCAAGATATCTACCAACTCTAATTATATTTTCTAACTGTTTTATCGTTTTAATTTCACAGATTCGTATTAAAAACTCTAATGACTATATGTCCTGGAACCGTATTACTTGTTTTTATGGTATCACTTTGGATAATCGCAAGCTGGACTTTAAGGCAATGTGAAAGGTCAGTATTATAAATCACTTAAATAAAAGAGCTAAATTTTGTTAAGAAAACGTCTAAAAATATCAGTCTCATGTCGAGTATATACAAAAGTTAAAGTATTTATTTTAGTCTATGTGTATTAATAAGCTAATCGTTACCATGAATTGAGTCATCAGTATCGCTTATTTTTTATTTTTATTTGAATATTTTGTCTTTTATTATTTACACGAAATTGTTACCAACAACTATCGGTGTATTGCCTAAATGGGCATGCTAATGCTTATGTACTGTGTCGTTGTTAAATTATTCGTTCTGCTTTTTACCCTCTGTGTTTTTGTTCCAATGTTTACTTTGTTATTCAAATGATGTTAATGTAGTAATTCATAATTATCACAATGATAAGAGTTTGACTTTGAATACTTTCGCTAATGTAGCCATCAAACAATTGAACACAATCGCTGTATATAAAAATCGACTTAGTATATGTGTTAGATTTAGCAAAGTGTTGTAAAACGAAAATGCTTAATGTGCTCTAAGTGTTAGTAAATTTAATATTGATTTTAATAATGTTTACATTAATGTTTATTGAGAAAAGTGCTGTGTCGAAACCTACACCGCAGAGGAATGCACTATTACTACAAGATAAAGTATTACTATCAGCTACGGCAGATCACATTACAATAATTGCCGGTTTGATATTATGTGTAAATCAAACAATCACGCACAAAATGGCTCTAGGTTCCAACACATTAGATAAGCTTACAATAAACTGGCAAAATATACGCACAAAACCACTGCACTTTTGTCACACTCACGCATCAATGAGATATCTCTGCTTTCAGATAAGCAGAAGGCTTTCTATTCTTCCTCTTCTATATCTCTTTTTCTCTCTTGTTACGTTGTCTTTGTAAGTGTTCATTATCTGTGTTATCATAACCCTGTAATACCAAGTAAGTAAATGGAATTTTCACAGCATGGCTAACAGTACATTATATTTGGTATTGACCCCAAATAAATGTTTAGTCTGCACGTTGTAATCAAGTCATATGATATTAGTATTTGTGTAGTTCTAAAGTTTATTTTGTATCGTTCGAAAGGCATGCTAAATTATTGTTTGTTAAAAATCTTGTACTATGGCTCGATAGCATTTCAAATTTTTTATGAAAATTTTTCATTTCTCTGAATGGAATATTTAAATAACGGATTAATTTACATCCGGCTTTTTTAATGCAAAATATATTGTATTATACAATCGGTTATCTTGTGGTTCTTGTTGGGCATTTTGGCTCTCAGGTTCCACGATGAAGACCATGCCAATTTGCTAAACTCAATGTGGCTGACAGCTATAACCTTCCTCTGTGTTGGCTACGGTGATATAGTTCCAAACACTTACTGCGGCCGTGGCATTACTCTCACCTGCGGTATGGTGGTATGTATTATAACAAATGGTAGGCTATTTGGGTTTCATCTATATGAATCGTTCGACGGGAATTTCGAAAAGCCTTTTTTCGCTTTACCTAGACGTAGCAAGAATCAATAAAACGAAACCACTGCTGTTTTCTTTTTCTTCTGTTGTCTTGCTTTGTCTAAGAAAACTGTGATAGGTTGGTAAAGGTGAGCCATTTTATGTGTCATAATCTACTTCACAATTGACTGAAGCAATTTCAATTTCACAATCAAAGTCAAACTCTTCAAGACGATACGATCTTTCTATTTCTTCAATTTCTTTCTTGTTTAAAAAAAAATCCTTTCACTTTTGCAATGGGATATGCTTGCGTGCAGTACTGATAGGTAGGTTATACACATTACTTTAACCTTCAATAACAAGAATATCAGAAGGCAGACGTACTAAGTAAAGCGATGAATTTATTTTCAAAAGGTTTCACGATGAAGAACATGCTAACCTACTCAATGCGATGTGGCTTATTGCGATTACATTTCTCTCCGTCGGTTTTGGTGACATTGTGCCAAACACATATTGCGGCAGAGGTATCGCCGTAAGCACCGGCATTATGGTAAGTTCCTCACAGACATTCGTGTTCGTGTTGACTGACATCCAGTGCATATTTGTTTTGTTTCAAGATATTTTTTTATTTCTACTCAACTAAATATTTACCGTGTAAATTAATCTTAAGATCTCATAGCACTGATGTATATAATTCTTTGGTATTTTCGATAACAAAGTCAGTCAACACTAACATTTTATTGTTTCAACAGACGACACTCTACACATGATAATTGTTTACACTATAACAAGAGATATTGAAATCACCGCTGTTTTATGTATTCGATGTTACCGTTGATATTTATGTTCACAGATTGTAAATCAGATGTATGGTATTGTAATTATAAATTATATAATAAAGGAACGTCATAAATGTTGCATATATTGAAATAAACATTGTCACAACCGCTTAATTATAACTCACATTAAATGTACACACAAATGTAAATTTATTTTACTCCCGAATTTTAAAAGAATAAATAAATATTTTTAAATAAATGAAAAATTTATTGTCTATTGAATAATTATATCGTCCATTTCCCTGTTAAAGCCAGCTATTAGAAATATTTAGTAGAATGGAATGCTTCAACTCTCCTCTCTTTCTCTAGTTCTCTTTTCACTTAACTATTTCACTGAATTGCACAATACGTTTGTTTTTAAAATGGCTCACTTTTCCTAAAATTATTTTGTCTAACTTGAAAGTAAACATAAGGTTTAATGCACTGTTTTGTATAAATCGGAGTTTGTAGTTGAATAAAGATGGAAATAATTATAACATAAAATTAAACGAAGTGTTTTTGCACTAATAGATGGATATGCACTGAGGTATATTTGTTACAAAAACAAATAACTATCGTTATCCTGTCTGCGAGTGGTTTGAAGTGTGAAAAATGTTTGTGAATTGATTAATTTTAATGTAGATATAGTAATTAATACCTTTTCAGCTAAAATTTGCAGTTCCATAATAAGTTTGGTACACGATTAGAGTTTAAAGATTTGAGCACTAGATATTAATAAATAAAAGCATCTAATATTTATAATAATGACGCTATTTTAACAGCTAAAAGTTTTAATGATTTTGTATAACATTCATTAATAAAATAACATTATCGAGGATGATCGACACTTATTAATTTCATCATAACTAAAATAAATTATCTTTTTATTTAAAATAAATAGCTTTAACGTCTATTGTCCTCGAATAAATGAAATTTAAACAATAACTGGTAAAATATACCACATAGATCAAATATATAGTTTATTTTCATTTCTAGCCTGAAAATGCATTTTTTTATTTAAGGAATGTGAAATCTTGAATGCTTTTACACGTTCGCTTGCATTTTACATTAAGGTATTCACTTAACAGGGAGCTGGATGCACTGCGTTATTAGTCGCGGTTGTTTCAAGAAAATTAGAGTTAACTAGAGCTGAGAAGCACGTTCATAACTTCATGATGGATACACAACTTACTAAAAGAGTAAGTATTTCATTGACATCAGTTCACCACAATTGTTAATCTAATTAACAGGGGGCGGGATGTACAGCATTATTAGTGACCGTTGCGTCGAGAAAATTAGAATTAACTAGAGCGGAGAAGCATGTTCATAACTTCATGATGGAAACACAACTCACGAAAAAGGTAAGGTAACTGTTACACTAGTGACAGACCAAGGAGTTTGCAAGGTAAGATTATGAAAGTTTGAAATAGATTGCCATTGTAGTAATATACATTTTGATATAGATTAGGCTATGAACTATTGATAATAGAGTTATACTAATTATAGATATTAACAGAGTGAACTAATCTTTGTGGTTAGTAGATGTGTTGATTTTAATAAACTGGATTAGATGCTAATAATAATACTAACAATTGGCATATTTGCAGTTTTTGAATATGATTATATTTTTTAAATTATTAAATAAAAAAAATATAATTTCGAATGAATTGATTTATGATATTCCAGCTGAAAAATGCAGCAGCCAATGTTCTAAGAGAAACTTGGTTGATATACAAACATACGAGACTCGTGAAAAGAGTTCACCCGGGTCGTGTGAGAACACATCAAAGGAAATTCTTGTTAGCAATTTATGCGTAAGTATTTAAAAAATATTCAATACTAAGTATTTAATAAAACTAATGTTTTATGCTTGTGCACTACAAATTGTCATACATAATTCTTTGCTATTGATATGACTAGTAGTATGTGCAGATACATGCAATAGCAAAATTGACTTAGGTAATATCTACACATGTAGGTAATACCTAAGTTAGTTGTTTGAACATAAAGAGTTATTTGAAAAAAGTTTGCCCTATGTCAGCATAGAGGTAGTACACAAAACCTAAAATCTCATGGGTGGCTGATGATAATGATCGATGATGAAAAGAATTAGCTGAAATTTCTAGGGTTTGTTTATTTAGGCGTAATTTCAGGTCATATATAATCAAATTTCGTAACAAAAGTAACAACAACACTTTTGGTCTTAATGTTGCCATTATCAATATTTGCCACTCAAATATATTTGATATATTTTTTTAAATAACGTAGTTATAGAATTAGGAGTTGAACCAATACTATTTTTTTAAAATTTCAGATTACGAAAGGTTAAAATGGATCAGAGAAAACTAATGGATAACGCCAACACGATAACAGACATGGCAAAGGTAATTTCAATTAGAATGTCTTTATTCCAAGCTCATGCTACTTTCATACACAGATCCATTTAGATCCTTAGCTAGCACTCGATTTTAAAAAGATAAATTAACAAATGGTAAGGTAAAGGACCAGTAAAATTTACCTAGCTGATAAATTAGTAAGCATGGCCCCAAATTCGTCTTCATTCGCTAAGCGCACCTTCGTGTAGAAGCAAATTAAAACCAAGCTTTATTATTTAGAGCGCATGTGATCTCGTAATTCTATGTTAGAGATTTTTTGAAATCACGAAAACACAACACAAACATTTAACAATTAACATTCCCAAGAGTTATGTCTTGAGTTATTTTTTTATAGTACAGAAAGATACTACACACGAAACTATTATTTAAAACGAAAGTGCAAATTGAGCTGCAATGCGATTGATAGTAGGACCCCTTTCTTTTGCAGACTCAAAACACGGTGTACGAGATTGTATCGGATATGAGTACAAGGCAAGACACAATCGAGGAGAGATTAACTAGCTTAGAAGAAAAACTAACTACGTTACAAGTATGTATTTATATAAATTTTGGCAAAATTATTCATATACACTAATTCATTTCATTAATGAATGAGCACAATACCTTCAGTGTAAATTACTAAAGCGCTTCGGAAATATTTTTTCTAATCTACATTATCATCTGATCGTCATTCATCAGGCTTTGATATTAATACTTTGGAAAAAAAATATAATTTTCAGGAACAAGTGAACAATTTACCAGATGTCATGGCGCGGTGTCTACAGCAATGCTGGGAGCGGGCTGAACAAAGAAGGAACTTTCTTCACCCTGACACAGCTGCCGTCCCTACTCCACCTGCATCATCTATATCTCCTTATTCCAGGTATGTATTGTTGTATATACGTATATTTTCCATTAAATTTATGTCAAAATGACTAGAGCGGTGGCAAGAGTGAAAACAATTTTTTGCTCGACTTGACGTAGAAATTGCTACTGAACACACTACTTTGTATGCAACTCCAGATTGAACATTAGAAGGTTTAGTTCAGCCGCCACATAGTCGCTAAATTAGTGAGATAACCAAACAATATTTTCAAGTCAAAATATTAAGGTACACGGTAATATTATGCTTACTGAGAAACTGCGAAGGCCTCTACAATATTTTGAAGTAAATACCGCAGTAAATTAAATTCCAAAAAAAAAAAATTAATGGATTATAGGGTCGGTTTAGTTTTTTATAACAAACTTTTAGGCATTAAAAGGCTTCATAAAAAGGTACCGAAGTATATGATCAAAGCCGATTTTGTATTTCAGAACATTAGCAACTTCAACGCATCCATGGCCGCAGAGTCCTGTTTTGCAACCGGCAGCGCGGACACACTCTGCCCCCGAGAGTGCAACATCGCCCTCTACTGCCCCACAAACTTCGAGCCCAGCTCCACATTCCTCACGGCCGCCTCTACCCAGCTGAGTACCGCCTTCCAACTCCGAACTCCTGTGCTGAACTCGACGAAACTCGGCGCCCGTCCTCTGATCCCCTCACCACAACTACGCCCCAATGTGGCCATCGGGGAAATTGTTTCACGATAAATTTTGACTTTTACACAATATGCACCCAGTACTTCAATATTTTAATTTAGTTTTATCAATCTTATATATCACACTTTTAAATATTTTGATGATGGTGTTCAAGTATCAAGGATGGTGTGTCAGTGAAATAATTATCCCGGTTTGCCGACGGACCATGCCGCGGAGCGAGACAAGGTCAGCCGTAGTTTTTTTCGCTGTTCCCCAAAGTTTCGGATGTGTCAGACTGTTTTAGTGATATCGTTTAGGTAGTGAATGAAATTAGGCGGAAAGGACATGCTGTTGTGATTATACAAAATGCTTTATTGATAGACGCTTTAGCCAATATGTTAGATGATATTTTGAATACATTATCAGCTTTTGTATTATTATTACTTAGATTGGCGTTATCTACACCTCCGTTTAGGTTTATCTAATGTTCGAGGAACCAACAGTGTTTTAATGAAGAAACGTTTATACTGAACTTTATTGTACATAGCACTATGGTTATAATAATAATGCACGAATGAATCTATAAGCACGTCAATATAAAATACGTTTTCTAGATTCATTAGTGTATATACACAAAATAATTAATAATTTATAACAATGTAATGATAACATATAGAAAATAGCCATAACAGACAGAGTTCATATTAACAAGAGTGAATACGCATAATTAAATAATGTGCAACTAGTTATAACAATAGTTAGAAGACAATATATTATAGACTTACACTTAAAACTATATCATAATAAAATATCTGCATTAATCCATTTCGTGTCTCGTTACTTTGAGACTCGGACATAGTTTGAGGCTGTCACAGATTCAATAACACTGTATACACACTTTTTAGGTTATAGATAAATTGAATTGTTACTACCTGCCTATTGACATGTAGATTAAAAAAACATTTTTATAAGATTTAGAATAAGTAAAGCTTTGTAATAAGACATTAAGATTGATGGCTGTCTAAATAGTGCCTAAAACACTACGAAAATTTCGATTATTCAGTTTTATTATCTTAACAATGTATGAAAATATGTAAATAGATAACTAAGATTTGAGAGTAATTTTAATATTTAATATCTGATTTTGTAGCTTGTATGAGTACGAGTGATGGGATCAATTTCTTTATAAATTTCAGTTCCATAATGGACCCAACAATAACATCATGTATTTTACATCTATATTATAATGGTGTTATTTATAAATAATAACCATAAACAGACCAATAACATTTTTGGCAATCCATTTATATTTAATAATAACATCAGAAATATTTGTATGCGTTAAATTTCGTATGCTTCTTAAATATATGATAGCTTACGAACATCATTTTAAATGTTTAAATACGAAAGATAACGTATTCACTGGTATATATCACCCTGAAATAAATAATATAATTAAGGCCTAACTTCAAATGTAAAATTAACATTTCGAAATACTTCTGATGAAAAAATTCAAAGGTACTAAGTTGTTACAAATGTTTATATCAAATAATTTCCAATTAATTCAGATTTTATTGTACACAATTAATCGACTAAATGAATACGAAACTTATTATATTATTTTTCAATTTAAAACATCAAACAGCAATATTAAAAATATTGTCTCATGTTAAAATAAAATTTTGAAATGATTGTGTACAATAAAGTCGGCCTTACATTACATTTTAAATAATATTGCTTGGTTACTTTAATTTATAACGAGATTATCGATTACTTTCACATGGTTCCATGTTAATAACTTATTCACTATTAGGTCTAACGCTTGAGTTTTCGAAGTTTATTGCTATAATTTTAGATTAAAATTTCCTGTTAGAGGATCGATTTGAAACACCAACTAGTATATTTAGATATAATATAGTACTTTAGATGTAGATATTGTTGAATTTACTTACATTTTTATTCTAATGTTACGAATATATTTCGTCTATTGAATCGTATTAATATATTTTTAAGTATTATTGTTTTCGTGCAATTAAATCATAACATAATAATACCTATAGCATCTGTCAATTCTTCTTCTGCAAAATAACATTGCATAGTTGTGTTCTGGTATGTAGGATGTTATTGCAATTATGCACACTAGAAATATAAAAATAACAATTTACGTTTGGCATAAAATAACAAATAGATCATCAGGGATGTTTGAATGCCAATGCCAAATTATATAGATGTGCTTGATGTAATATTAATATGATTGAAGAGTAATTGTTTATAAAACATAAATTTAATCAAACATTATTGTACATCAATACACATTTTGATTTTAATATTGTAATTTTTTCTTTAGTATTTTGTTATGGATATTACGTGTCGCACGTCATTTACTTAAAGTATTTTCATAATAAAGAATCACAAATAAATTATTTATTATAAATTTATCAGTATTTTGTTGTTAATAGTGATAATAAATTTACTGTTGTAACCTTTAGTCAATTTAATTTAAATTAGATTTTAGTTGTGTTACTAGTAAAACTTGAACCATTGAATTATAAGTACATTTATTTGTAAGATGAATTGACCAAAAGTTGTTTAAGATTGACTAACATAGAAGTTGTAAATAAAAATTAATAAGACGATGTAAAAATTAAAAAAAAAAACTGTATAAAGTTGTATTTGCGAATTTTAATGTAAATAAATACATGAACGAAAATACGTTTCCAGTAAATTATTTTTAAACGACTAGGTTCGTATAAATTGATATTTTAGTTTTATGCGAATTGTATATTCTATGCGGTGCGTAAACAGAAGAAATGAAACTTTTGTGATCATTGTTAATGAAATGAAAGTGTAACTTCGATTATATGAGCTGTAGTATTTTCTAAAACGTATTTTATTTGAACCATTCCTTTTATGATAAAAAAAAAAGTAACAAACTATATATCAAAATCTGAATTCTGTTTAAAATTACTATTTTGCCTTGGCAACTTTAAAAAAAAGTCCTTAAAAGCCTACATACCTACACACTAGGAAGCTGTACCGAGAGTCCATTGGCGTTGGTAATCACTTTCCATCAGGTCTTTTGCCTATAACATAAAAAAAATGTTATAGTTTACATAATAGTTTTACAACGACGTAAAACGTTGACGAAACGATGAAAACTACACAAAAGCCAGTATATTTTCCTGACAAGACACATATTCAAAGAAAGTTAGTCTTAACAAATTCAAATGCATGTTTGGATTAGTTCAGAGTATTCTATCGGATCCTTTATCACAAAGTCCATGGCAATTTAATTAAAAGGCAGAAGGGACAGTGGGACTGACGTACCTGTGTATAAAAGTCTCAAAACTTAAAGTATACTGATATATCGTATTAATAATGTATATTCAGAAGAAATTTCCTATCAAATTAAAATAATGCTGACGAATTAAAATTACTACTCAACTTTGCAACATTTTTTTTTATAATATAGAATCTTTTTATAAATCACCACTTCATAGAGCATAACGAGTGGCAAGTTCAACACAGGTGATTAATTAACGCAAAATGAATTTTACATTATTAACAACTTGTGAAACCGAGTTAAATTCGCACGAACACTTATTATAAATATGTATGCATAGTATCGCATACTTTATAATTGTTTCAGATCAATAATTCCACCGTCATTATTTCATAAAACTTTGTCGGTTTATACTAAACACGCCGTGTAAACTCTAAGACGGTACGATTATTGAAATTTAATCATCGGATATCATAATACCGTTTGCAATTTTGTACGAAATATTCATAAGGTAAATATTTAAGCCATTTTCGTAAATGTATTCTATATATCTATTCATTGAAAAATGCAAAAAAATACAATATTGAGACAAGCGCGATCCGATGTAAAGACAGACATGGAAAGAGATCTTTGGTTAATATTATTCTAGCGACCTGCCCCGACTTCGATCGGGTGCAGTGCGGATGCTATATACTACAGAATGTCTTCTACGTTCACAGTTTTCCATTCTTTAGACAATGCAACCCGATATGTCCCTGCGTTTTTAAATCTGTAATATCTTCGAAAATATTCTAAAGGTGGCCTTTATTTATTATATAGATCAATATGGCTATTCATCTATATTAAATGCATAATGCGTTTAAGGTACTTAATTGAATAAAGATTAATCCTATATTACTTAAAACATGGCTATTGTAGGTTATCCCTATGAGATAGAGATACTTCAATACGGACTTTTTGAAGACATTTTTAAGGTGTAGTAAATTACACAATACTGTAGTACATTACTTTGATCTATCTCGGAGAACCGGGAGTGTACAGTGTATACTGAATCGTTTTCGATAGAAATATCCAATACATTTTTTTCAGCCTGTCTTCCTACGTTCCAAATTTGAAATGAGAATTTTGGAATCTGTAGGCTAAAATAAATCTAAAATAACGCTAAAATAAATGGATGATAATCGCAGTCCGTTATATAAATAGGAGACGAGATGGCCCAGTGGTTAGAACGCGTGCATCTAAACCGATGATTGCGTGTTCAAACCCAGGCAAGCACCGCTGATTCGTGTGCTTAATTTGTCTTTATAATTCATCTCGTGCTCGGCGGTGAAGGAAAACATCTAGAGGAAACCTGCATGTGACAAATTTCATAGAAATTGTGCCACAGGTGTACTCCACCAACCCGCATTGGAACAGCGTGGTGGAATATGTTCCAAAAAAACCTTCTCCTCAAATGGAGAGGAGGCCTTTGGCCCAGCAGTGGGAATTTACAGGCTGTTGTTGTTGTTGTTGTTGTTACATAAATACTGTTATACTATGGTTATACTAATCGAATCCTGAAAAGTTTCAGGGTCCTCATATTTGACCTTATATTAGTTGCCGCTTTAATTTACTCAGAAACTTGTGCAATTAAAACGTAGCGCTACAAAAGATAAGTTTTAGTTTATAAATTGTATTTTCTATTTTATTTATCGCGTTATAAATTAGACGTTATAATTTAATTATCAATCTGTACCTTTACCTTCTGTTTTTCGCGGGTCCATGAATAATTTCTTATCTAATTAACGTCAATCAATTGTTTCAGAAGTTATTAAATTGGATGATTTATCTCCAAAGAGTTTTTACTTTTCCTATGGAATAAGGGATAAAATCTGTTGACTTTCCCCTTAGGTAATTAATAGCATTAATATGAACCTGTTTGGAGAGCATCGAAAGGCATTTAATTAAAATAGCATAGAGAAAATATAAACTACAAGCCTATTCCTTTTGAGTCATTAACAATAATAAGCAAAAGATTATATAGTTAGTTAGAGCCGAGATGGTCCAGTGGTTAGAAAGCGTGCATCTTAGCCAATGATTTGCTGGTTCAAACCCAGGCAAGCACCATGGAATATTCATGTGTTCAAATTGTGTTTATAATTCAATCGTGCTCAGCGGTGAAGGAAAATATCTTGAGAAAACCGGCATCCACTAACTTCATAGAAATTCTCGCACATGTGTATTCCCCCAACCTTGCATTGAAAAAGTGATGTGTCATATATTCCGAACCTTCTCCCTAAAGCGAGAGGAGGCCTTAGCCCAGCAGTAGGAAATTTACAGATTTTTGTATATATACATAGTTAGCAAAATTAAATTAGCAATTTTTGTTACAAAACTATTCAGTAATGGGAAGATCGATGTTTCAAGCGAGTAGATCATATGCCGATTGAGTAATAAGGCTTGATCGAAATTCCTGGTGCATAAGACTAAACATCAAGCGGCATATACGACACGACCGGAAATTGTTCCGGCGCAGGACTAACGACTTTACGTGCTTTCCGAGTGCTTTGCTTGGGGTTAAAATTTTTAATTTATAAGTACGTTGTATTTTTCTGTAGTCGATATCCCTGGTAGCATTTCCTTCGAATACCGGTTACAGGATGCCTAATTTACTTTTTTGTGTGTTTATGTTTTGAAAATAATGTACGAATCGAAAAACGAAATCGATCAACAATGGGTCAAAAATACAAATGAAAACCTAATCTTGCTGCTTGTATCTCAGTGAAACTTCTAATTATAACCAGAACGAACAAATAGTTTGTTTTGGGTGTAAAATACTTTGCTGGATAATCGTGAAAAATTCGTGCATATCGAATCATATCAAGTTAAAGTTTCTGTTCTGAACCGCAACGCAAACTCTGATGGTAAAGAAATTATGAGTATATTCAATTAATAGCAGCTATCTGTAAACAGAAATTATTTAGCTTCATATAATATAATTATGATACGGCGAGATTAATCGCTATCTGAAGCCGTAGCTGAATTTAAAATTTTATTTTTGTAAAACCGATGTAGCTTATTTTCATCTTATATAAGCTACTAGCAGACCCCGCGTTGCTGTGGCTGAGTGATTAAGGAAGGATTTAAAAGACAAAATTTAACACAAATTAACATAGCATTTTTAATTTCATTTTATTTATAAATACTCTGATAACCTTTAATTAAAATAAATCACAGTTTATCACATTAAAGTTTACTGAAGCGCCAGTCGATGTACAATATTTTTGATCAACCTGTCTTTTGTTAGCACAAATAAACGTGATGGTCTTCCTACACGTGAACAGGCCACGTATAATTGCCCATGGGAGAAACATGGATTCTCTAAATCTAAGCCGCAAATAGACATTTTTTGGCCTTGTGACTTATTTATAGTCATCGCGAAAGCTAAACGAATAGGAAATTGCAGTCTTTTAAATGGTATTGGAGAATCTGACGGTATCATTGGAATGCGTGGTAACCGAACGATTACTCCTTTAAACTTTCCTGTCAAAATAGTTGCTTCGAGAACATTTCCGGTGATTTTTTTTATTACCAAACGTGTACCGTTGCATAGTTTAGGGGGGTTCAAATTACGCAGAAGAATAATCGGTGATCCAATTTTGATTCGAGTGTGGAGGCATTCCTGTTATGTCTAAAGAATTTAAAAATTCAATTGGAAAATTCACTGCTTCATTTTCATCAACAGTAGTGTCGATTGACTTGAACGACATTAAATCACCTGGTAATAGTTGTTGTATCTGGTAGTTAATTAGATCTACATCAACATTTTTCGCTGCCATAATAGCACGATTACTAAGCCAATTATGATTTAGATAGTTATTTATTATATCTGGGAATACACTCTCGATCAATTCATTTTTAGTTTAAACAACAGTACAGAAATGTTCTGGTAATCGTATGCATTGGGTATCTTGATAAAATTGTACTTCACCGTTTCCAATATCTAATAATTGCTGAGAAAAAACTTGTGCTGCCGGATCATTTTGGAGTTGTACTCGCATGTTTTTTGTCAATCTTAGAGTTTTGACGTTTCTCTATAAAAATGATTGTTTTAGACATGCATTGATTTCATCGGCAAAAGTAGAGCGAGGAATGACAGGCAATGTTTGCCGGAAATCACCAGATAATAGTAAAATAGCTCCACCAAAAAGTCTGTTATTACTGTTTAAATCCTGCAAAGTTCTATTTAATGCTTCGAGCGAATGTTTATGAGCCATGGTACACTCATCCCAAATTATGATTGAACTCTTCCGTAATACTGCAGCCATTCCGCTCCCTTTCTTAATGTTACACATTGCATTTGGATTTGTTCTCGATAAATATTCTTGGAGACGATTATCACGCTGTTCTCTTGATTCATGCGCACGAATATCAGCTATGCGAATTGTTTGAGCTTCATTTCTTTCTGCTCTTTGTTCGACTGATTCGTGAGCTCTTTCAAGACGCCGTTGTCGAGCTTTTTTTCTACGGGCATTGTTGAGGTTAGATTTTTTTGGTGAAAATTTTATGTGAATAAATTCCTTGTACTATTATTTTGTTGTTCTTATATTTCACTGCATTATGTAACTGTAAATTAGTAGCTATATAGATATCCAAAATAATATACAACAAATGAAAATAAAATGAAAAATGATCCAGAAAAAGCGATGTCACAGAGAGTATCGATCAAAAAATGGCTAGCACCACGTGTAGTGGAAAATGAAATCTAAAATTCAACGGTAGCGCCATCTATGATAAGTTAATGATAAAGGGTCTGACAGATTTCTGTAAAAAAATCCTATGTGGGGCGCCATCTGTTCGAAATTTTCGTAACTTACAATTAATAACAACAATCAACTTTGATAATCAGTTTATTGTTATTTATAAATCATTGAGGCCATTAATCGAAATGAAAACTATCCTATCTCTTAAGTTGGACCAAATTACACATAATTGCCAAATTTCATCAATATCGGTTGAGTTGGTGAAGAGTTCACTGGGAACATACATTGTGACACTGGATTTTTATATATTAAGATTATTATTTATATATATATATTAAAATCTGATAATTTTTAATATATTCAAATATTGAAATATAGTGTCTTAAAAAAAATAACAAAATGTTACTAAAAGAGTGATGAGCATGAGCATATAGGAAGGGTAGTGACCTGGAAAAACATGAATGTTTGAGACATGGAATGTTTAAGATGGGATATTAGAAATAAATATCTATGTGAACAATCTGATGACTAATAATAGAGAAGAATGGAAAGAAAGGATTCCAAATAGAGTGAGACGTGGGTATGGAAAACAAAGAAAGAAGAAGAGTTAGCAAATCGCAATATTAAACGAGTTAATGAAACATGAATGAAGATCGAATTGGCAAAACAATTTTAAGCTTTATTTTGTTGATCATTGAAATAAAACATACAAAATTCCTAAAATTTTCCATAAATTCCAGAAGTATGTGTGGGTGAATATGTATTTCAAACTAGTCTGAATTTGTTATCTCGTGTCACTCTATTAAGACACGTTTGTATACAGAACGTATTTTACCATTTTGATGTGTCTATGTGTGTTTAAAAAAAAACAACACAATCAGTTGATAATATCTATATCTACAAAATTTCGTATCACGATGTATGTTAGCGATAAACTCCGAAACTACTGAACGGATTTTGATAAAACTTTGTTACCATATAGAATATGCTCTAACTTTCAAGGAGTTTTTATTTTAATTATTGTTCTCAATATTTATTGTTGCAAATTGTAATGTTTATTATGGGTTAGTTCTATAAATTTCCAAATAGATGGTAGTTTAGCATCTAAGTTGCACAGGTATCCGGCAGATGACGTCCTAGATATACATATACAATATTACATATAACAGTATTTGTTTAATTCCAAGTCATTTTCGTTTATATTCTCAACATAATCATAGTATAAAAAATTTTCGTAAATCATTTTCATAATTATACTTTGTATTGTGTTATTGTTGTGCAGTGTTCAGATTGAATATTTTTAATATTGTAAATAATAAAATAAAGTTTTATTTATGACTGTTATTCTGTACTAATTTTCATTCCAACTCAAAACACGTAAGTGATTGCCTTTTATTTTTGTTATTTAAGTAGTTTACGATAATTTATTCCGCCGTCCATTTTAATCTAATTTATTTATTCAAATGATAAATTAATTTTACATATTTATTTATTTCAGTATATGCACGACGTGAGCCTGCTAATAAAGCTCATGAATTGGAAGAAAAAATTGCAGGAAGAAACGCAGCTCAAGAAAATTAGAACAGCAAGATATTCACAGACAGGGATCTCGAGAACTGTGGGATGATCGTCTACGTCAAAATATACTGGGAATAAGATCGGCGCGAGAACGGTACATAGACATATTTAGGGAGCGTGACAGATAGTGACAACAAACCAACCGTGCATTAACAGGTGTATCATTCAATCGCCTTGCGCTCGCAAATGCACCAGACCTCAAATACTCTACACATCATCAAATTATAACTGGTGCAATGGATAAAATAAGCCAATATTGTCAAATCTTAAAATTCGGCGATGAAACGACCGGTATGTTTTTGTGCATCTAGAAAAGTTGTACTGACACCTCTTCCTATTCCACCGAAACGTTAAAAATCATTTGCTGACAAATTATTTTTACGTAAGATACGCAAATTCAATACTTGCTTCCAAATTTCGACCTGTGGCGCAACTAAAATTTGCGATCTCACATGTAATGGAAATAGTTTTAAAACTACATTCAAAATCCAAAGCTAAGTGTACCTCAAGATCATTCAACGCATAATGATGATACAAAGTTTCTCTAAATTTATTTTATGGTCAGTTGTGAGGAACGCGTGACAGCTCGGTGCCTACATAATTTCATCGAACAAACAAAAGAGAGAGCAATAGCGGAATATTTTGCTGTAATTGATTTAATCGTAAAATATTCAGATTTTGGTAACACACGTTGCTGTCTGTATTTTTTTGACGGCAAAAGCTAGGTTTGCCTTATTCTTAAATTTTGATTTAGCTTGAAGATAAAATCTGTCCAGACGAAATTGACCAAATAATTTCTGTCAAAATTTCGAATCCACTAAATGATTCAGAATTCTCATATATTATTACCAGTTACATGATCCACGGACCGCGTGGTGCTTTTTACATGACATCACCATGCATGGAAGACGGAAGGTATAAGAAACGTTTTCCGAAACACTTTACCAATAATACTATTACGAATATCGATGGTGATCCATTATATCGCCACAGAGATCCTGAGAATTGTGGTCACATATTTGCAATGCTAATGTCGAAACCTACAAATAAAATGGAAATTAATAATCGGTGGGTAGTTCCATACTCACCTATGCTGCCAAAAAGTATAAGACTCATGGAGGAACTTTTGAATTCTCTTGACATGTCAGGAATCAATCAGGCTTACCGCTTATTCTTCTACTTAATTCAAACCGACCTCCAATATGTACATAATGTGAAAATATTCAAGAAGCAATCATTTTGACGGAAAAATTTAAAGGAGACATTGTCCCACTGCCACGTATTCCACTGATAGCGCCAGAATCTCCAATACCGTTTAAAATGCTCCAATTTTCGATTTGATTAGCTTTTGCATTGACCATGAATACATTTTAAGACCAAACATATCTATTTGCGGTTTCGATATGGAAAACCCGTGCTTCTCACATGGGTTTCTCATATCTACCAATTAATTTAACTATGTTTTTATTTTATATTACAAATTATAATTTAGAATAAAATGAATAAAATTCAAATTCAGGAAATATACTCTATATTGGTTTTTGCTTAAGTTCAACCGATATTTTCCCTATTATTTTTAGATTTTGTAAAAAAAATATTTTTAATCTCATATGAATGAATCTATTTTAATTTTTTTTTAGAAAATATTATTTTGATTGTACCAAAGAAATACTAAAAATTTTATTCACTATATTATAATTACTGAGCCACTGTAACGCGTGGCTGGGTGAACTAGTAAATGATATACGAGTAAAAGGGAACGACACTATCGCATCATGTATGGGTTGTATTAGTCTATTTTGAAATTTGGTAGATAATTATATGTATTTAGCTTTGCCGATTCATAAATTCATATTGTTTGTAAAAAAATGAGTAATGAAAAAGGCATATTATTCGAAACAAAATTTTTAAGATTATAAAAAAGTGCAGATATATACTCGTTGACTTGCAGGCAGGATATACCTATTATATAAAATTTCAATTAAATCTATTTTTCTAAAGTGATATTCTGATACAGATTTTATATATACCATCTAATCCATGTGATATTAAAAAAGGCTAAAGGAATTTTTATATGGCACATACTCGATTGTAAGTAAGTACTTTATCGTGTCTGATCTAGATTATAACGTCTCAATCGCCCGCATCTGGTAGAAAAACAAATCACAAAACAGAAGTTTTCCCGACTAAGTTTGATCAGAAGGAAGGTCGATCGTAAAAGTTACTAGTAAATACTTTTCCATGCTGTAACACACTGTACCTAACCCCAATAAATGTGTCACACGCAAGCTAATGACAATGGAAACTTTTATTGAGGTTAAATCGTGTAATTGCGTGTAAATATAGGCATTCATTTAAATACATTACATATTTACATGTGTATACAATATACATGTATTTTATACATATACATACAAGCTGTATTGATCTAGAAGTAAGATATATTAAGTCATCGGCATAATATGACAATAATTGTGTTTATAATTCATCTCGTGCTCGGCGGTGAAGGAAAACATCGTGAGGAAACCTGCATGTGTCTAATTTCATCGAGATTCGAGCACATTTGCATTCCACCAACCCTCATAGGAACAGCGTGGTGTATATATGTTCCAAGCCCTCTTCGTAATTCAAGGGGAGGCCTTATCCCAGCAGTGGGAAATTTACAGGCTGTTACTTTACTTTACTAGCTTTAAAAGAGCACGTACAAAAATCTAGTTACATTAAATAAATATGTATATTTTATTTGTAAAATAACTAAGAAATTTTATGCATAAAACTAGACTACTTATTAAGTAATTGAATTGAAGCTCAAATAAAAATTGCATATAATTTATTATATTTATACTTAGACTTTTCTGTGACTTTTTTCGCACGTTCGCATGCGATTTCTTTTATTAACAAGAGAAATGAATAATAATGAAATTGAATATTTTCGGTCAAGAATTTGAAGCAAGGTGGGACATTGGTTGGAACGTGTGCATTTTATCAGTGGTTGCATGTTCAAACTGAATGTGAAAATGTTGAATTTTCATGTGGTTAATTTGTGTTAATCCATCTTGTGCTAATTTTATACATGTGTACCTACCAACCCTGGTGGTTCATGTAGCGGCGTGGTAATAAGCTGCAAACATTCGCCTCACAGGCCTTTGCCCCGCAGTGGGAAGTTTACAGGCTATAAGTGTGAAACGATATATTACTGTATTTCTTACTTTTTAATTGATTGTCTCATTACGTAAATTTCGTTTTGATTGCTAAAATGATAATTGTTCCTATACATACACAAGTAATAAATATTGTGTAACATATTAAATTTGCGAGTATTTATCAACGTTACAAATAGTTTGTTTGGGTTTAATTAGAAGTTTCACTGATAAATAGGCACTGAGATTAAGTTTTCTTCATTTGTAATTTCGGTCATTCTCTGTAGAAATGTTCACAAACATACAATGTTCAACTTGATGTCGTTAATTTCTTTATATATATATGATTTGTTCTTGTTATATCGTTTATTTAATTACCTTTCTGTATGATTAATCATTTCTCTTTTCATTAATATTCATAAATTAATTTTCGATGAAAAAATATATACTTATATATATATATACTTCGTCTTTTAAGTATTACTAGTTATTCATGACTTTAAGTAGGAATAAATAATAAATTACTTCTTTTTTAATAAAATATACAAAAAAGAATAATTCTCTTTTTTAACGATATACGACTTCTGTACCAAATTTTTTAATCGTATATTTAAGTCTCAAAAATCTTAACAAACTAAATTTCTTTTAAAATATAATATCAAGTGTATTTTTTGCTTTGCTATCGTAAGTTCGTTCGTATATTTACTTTACTGATATTATAAATGTGGAAGTAATTCCATGTGTTTGTCATGATTTGATGAAACTTGGTATGGAGCAAGCTTATACCCTAAGAACATATGTAGGTTACTTTTTAATACCTTAAAAAGACAACACTTAATACGGGAGCAAAAGCACGCACTACAACTGTTATATAATATACAATGTTATACCATTGTGCAAAATATACTGCGCACATATAAATTTATTCTTGTACAAATTTTCTAATTCAATTAATTCAAATATAAAAGTACAACTTTACTATAATCATACGGAATCATATTCATGAACTTGCTGTTTTAAGTGGAAAATTGTACTTTTTCTAGTGCAATTAAAAGCATGATTAAGTATTCATTGGCAATGATAAATTCTACAGTTTTCTTTCATTTTATAACTCGTCTTTGAATCGTTAACGGAAAATGTTTTTCAAAAATAAAAAGAAGTAAGGTTTTATTATGTTTCCTTTTTTAAATTTAATTTAATTTACTATTTCATTTTTTATACGTATTACAAATTATAAAAAGACCAATATGTAGTTATCTCGCCTAAAAACTAAAAATGACAATTTTCATAAATAAACCAAGCCGTAAAAGTAATAAATTATGTAAATTGTGTGTAATTTTCACATGTTTTGGTCATAAATTATACAACGTTCAATGAAATGATCAAATTACGAATTAATTTTATTGATGAGTATTTTGATGAAAATTATCAGTTATTCAATTGACAAATTCAATATATTCAATTTTAATCACTGGCTATACAATATAACACGCTAATACAATGCAAACTGGAATAGAATATTTTTAATATTGTAAATAATAAAATAAAGTTTTATTTATGACTGTTATTCTGTACTAATTTTCATTCCAACTCAAAACACGTAAGTGATTGCCTTTTATTTTTGTTATTTAAGTAGTTTACGATAATTTATTCCGCCGTCCATTTTAATCTAATTTATTTATTCAAATGATAAATTAATTTTACATATTTATTTATTTCAGTATATGCACGACGTGAGCCTGCTAATAAAGCTCATTGGAATTGGAAGAAAAAATTGCAGGAAGAACACGCAGCTCAAGAAAAATTAGAACAGCAAGATATTCACAGAACATGGATCTCGAGAACTGTGGGATGATCGTCTACGTCAAAATATACTGGAATAAGATCGGCGCGAGAACGGTACATAGACATATTTAGGGAGCGTGACAGATAGTGACAACAAACCAACCGTGCATTAACAGGTGTATCATTCAATCGCCTTGCGCTCGCAAATGCACCAGACCTCAAATACTCTACACATCATCAAATTATAACTGGTGCAATGGATAAAATAAGCCAATATTGTCAAATCTTAAAATTCGGCGATGAATCGACCGGTAGTTTTTGTGCATCTAGAAAAGTTGTACTGACACCCTCTTCCTATTCCACCGAAACGTTAAAAATCATTTGCTGACAAATTATTTTTACGTAAGATACGCAAATTCAATACTTGCTTCCAAATTTCGACCCTGTGGCGCAACTAAAATTTGCGATCTCACATGTAATGGAAATAGTTTTAAAACTACATTCAAAATCCAAAGCTAAGTGTACCTCAAGATCATTCAACGCATAATGATGATACAAAGTTTCTCTAAATTTATTTTATGGTCAGGTTTTGAGGAACGCGTGACAGCTCGGTGCCTACATAATTTCATCGAACAAACAAAAGAGAGAGCAATAGCGGAATATTTTGCTGTAATTGATTTAATCGTAAAATATTCAGATTTTGGTAACACACGTTGCTGTCTGTATTTTTTTGACGGGCAAAAGCTAGGTTTGCCTTATTCTTAAATTTTGATTTTAGCTTGAAGATAAAATCTGTCCAGCCGAAATTGACCAAATAATTTCTGTCAAAATTTTCGAATCCCACTAAATGATTCAGAATTCTCATATATTATTACCAGTTACATGATCCACGGACCGCGTGGTGCTTTTTACATGACATCACCATGCATGGAAGACGGAAGGTATAAGAAACGTTTTCCGAAACACTTTACCAATAATACTATTACGAATATCGATGGTGATCCATTATATCGCCCACAGAGATCCTGAGAATTGTGGTCACATATTTGCAATGCTAATGTCGAAACCTACAAATAAAATGGAAATTAATAATCGGTGGTAAGTTCATACTCACCTATGCTGCCAAAAAGTATAAGACTCATGGAGGAACTTTTGAATTCTCTTGACATGTCAGGAATCAATCAGGCTTACCGCTTATTCTTCTACTTAATTCAAACCGACCTCCAATATGTACATAATGTGAAAATATTCAAGAAGCAATCATTTTGACGGAAAAATTTAAAGGAGACATTGTCCACTGCCACGTATTCCCACTGATAGCGCCAGAATCTCCAATACCGTTTAAAATGCTCCAATTTTCGATTTGATTAGCTTTTGCATTGACCATGAATACATTTTAAGACCAAACATATCTATTTGCGGTTTCGATATGGAAAACCCGTGCTTCTCACATGGGTTTCTCATATCTACCAATTAATTTAAACTATGTTTTTATTTTATATTACAAATTATAATTTAGAATAAAATGAATAAAATTCAAATTCAGGAAATATACTCTATATTGGTTTTTGCTTAAGTTCAACCGATATTTTCCCTATTATTTTTAGATTTTGTAAAAAAAATATTTTAATCTCATATGAATGAATCTATTTTAATTTTTTTTTTAGAAAATATTATTTTGATTGTACCCAAAGAAATACTAAAAATTTTATTCACTATATTATAATTACTGAGCCACTGTAACGCGTGGCTGGGTGAACTAGTAAATGATATACGAGTAAAAGGGAACGACACTATCGCATCATGTATGGGTTGTATTAGTCTATTTTGAAATTTGGTAGATAATTATATGTATTTAGCTTTGCCGATTCATAAATTCATATTGTTTGTAAAAAAATGAGTAATGAAAAAGGCATATTATTCGAAACAAAATTTTTAAGATTATAAAAAAGTGCAGATATATACTCGTTGACTTGCAGGCAGGATATACCTATTATATAAAATTTCAATTAAATCTATTTTTCTAAAGTGATATTCTGATACAGATTTTATATATACCATCTAATCCATGTGATATTAAAAAAGGCTAAAGGAATTTTTATATGGCACATACTCGATTGTAAGTAAGTACTTTATCGTGTCTGATCTAGATTATAACGTCTCAATCGCCCGCATCTGGTAGAAAAACAAATCACAAAACAGAAGTTTTCCCGACTAAGTTTGATCAGAAGGAAGGTCGATCGTAAAAGTTACTAGTAAATACTTTTCCATGCTGTAACACACTGTACCTAACCCCAATAAATGTGTCACACGCAAGCTAATGACAATGGAAACTTTTATTGAGGTTAAATCGTGTAATTGCGTGTAAATATAGGCATTCATTTAAATACATTACATATTTACATGTGTATACAATATACATGTATTTTATACATATACATACAAGCTGTATTGATCTAGAAGTAAGATATATTAAGTCATCGGCATAATATGACAATAATTGTGTTTATAATTCATCTCGTGCTCGGCGGTGAAGGAAAACATCGTGAGGAAACCTGCATGTGTCTAATTTCATCGAGATTCGAGCACATTTGCATTCCACCAACCCTCATAGGAACAGCGTGGTGTATATATGTTCCAAGCCCTCTTCGTAATTCAAGGGGAGGCCTTATCCCAGCAGTGGGAAATTTACAGGCTGTTACTTTACTTTACTAGCTTTAAAAGAGCACGTACAAAAATCTAGTTACATTAAATAAATATGTATATTTTATTTGTAAAATAACTAAGAAATTTTATGCATAAAACTAGACTACTTATTAAGTAATTGAATTGAAGCTCAAATAAAAATTGCATATAATTTATTATATTTATACTTAGACTTTTCTGTGACTTTTTTCGCACGTTCGCATGCGATTTCTTTTATTAACAAGAGAAATGAATAATAATGAAATTGAATATTTTCGGTCAAGAATTTGAAGCAAGGTGGGACATTGGTTGGAACGTGTGCATTTTATCAGTGGTTGCATGTTCAAACTGAATGTGAAAATGTTGAATTTTCATGTGGTTAATTTGTGTTAATCCATCTTGTGCTAATTTTATACATGTGTACCTACCAACCCTGGTGGTTCATGTAGCGGCGTGGTAATAAGCTGCAAACATTCGCCTCACAGGCCTTTGCCCCGCAGTGGGAAGTTTACAGGCTATAAGTGTGAAACGATATATTACTGTATTTCTTACTTTTTAATTGATTGTCTCATTACGTAAATTTCGTTTTGATTGCTAAAATGATAATTGTTCCTATACATACACAAGTAATAAATATTGTGTAACATATTAAATTTGCGAGTATTTATCAACGTTACAAATAGTTTGTTTGGGTTTAATTAGAAGTTTCACTGATAAATAGGCACTGAGATTAAGTTTTCTTCATTTGTAATTTCGGTCATTCTCTGTAGAAATGTTCACAAACATACAATGTTCAACTTGATGTCGTTAATTTCTTTATATATATATGATTTGTTCTTGTTATATCGTTTATTTAATTACCTTTCTGTATGATTAATCATTTCTCTTTTCATTAATATTCATAAATTAATTTTCGATGAAAAAATATATACTTATATATATATATACTTCGTCTTTTAAGTATTACTAGTTATTCATGACTTTAAGTAGGAATAAATAATAAATTACTTCTTTTTTAATAAAATATACAAAAAAGAATAATTCTCTTTTTTAACGATATACGACTTCTGTACCAAATTTTTTAATCGTATATTTAAGTCTCAAAAATCTTAACAAACTAAATTTCTTTTAAAATATAATATCAAGTGTATTTTTTGCTTTGCTATCGTAAGTTCGTTCGTATATTTACTTTACTGATATTATAAATGTGGAAGTAATTCCATGTGTTTGTCATGATTTGATGAAACTTGGTATGGAGCAAGCTTATACCCTAAGAACATATGTAGGTTACTTTTTAATACCTTAAAAAGACAACACTTAATACGGGAGCAAAAGCACGCACTACAACTGTTATATAATATACAATGTTATACCATTGTGCAAAATATACTGCGCACATATAAATTTATTCTTGTACAAATTTTCTAATTCAATTAATTCAAATATAAAAGTACAACTTTACTATAATCATACGGAATCATATTCATGAACTTGCTGTTTTAAGTGGAAAATTGTACTTTTTCTAGTGCAATTAAAAGCATGATTAAGTATTCATTGGCAATGATAAATTCTACAGTTTTCTTTCATTTTATAACTCGTCTTTGAATCGTTAACGGAAAATGTTTTTCAAAAATAAAAAGAAGTAAGGTTTTATTATGTTTCCTTTTTTAAATTTAATTTAATTTACTATTTCATTTTTTATACGTATTAAGCAATAAATTACAAATTATAAAAAGACCAATATGTTAGTTATCTCGCCTAAAAACTAAAAATGACAATTTTCATAAATAAACCAAGCCGTAAAAGTAATAAATTATGTAAATTGTGTGTAATTTTCACATGTTTTGGTCATAAATTATACAACGTTCAATGAAATGATCAAATTACGAATTAATTTTATTGATGAGTATTTTGATGAAAATTATCAGTTATTCAATTGACAAATTCAATATATTCAATTTTAATCACTGGCTATACAATATAACACGCTAATACAATGCAAACTGGAATAGAATATTAAGTTTTTCGAGTTTTAATTGTAATTCACTTAGTGGTAGGGACTTTGTGCTTACCTGTGCAAACCTGTCACCCAGACAGGTTTGCACAAGTAGCACTCACTCATTATATATTCTACCGCCAAGCAACAATACTTTGTACTCGTGTACTTAAAATGCCTAGTGAGTGAACCAGTGTAACAAAAGGCACAACGCACATAAGCATCTTCGGTGTAGCATGTAAGAAATGATTCTTCTTGAAATTTCTGCCGGTACTGATATCTGTGGGAGGAGTAGACCACTTGCCATTGCGCAGCCTATTTAACCGGGCGCCTGTCCGGTATAGTTTCTTTTTTTATAAAATATTATAAAAAAAAAACCATATTCTAAATTCAAAAACATAATTAGCATAAGCTCCATTTAGTAGAGTATTTCACGCGAAATAAAATCTAAAAATAATTTACAGCGTAATGCTTATTACTCTCAGTTTTACTATAAGTGCTTTTTCTGTGGAATTTTACACTACGAGAAATATGAGGGGTACCAACATATCAACATCCATTTTCTAATGATAAGAGAGTTACTTCTAGGAAATTGAAAAAATAAAAGTAAACATTATTTATACATTTTTGATGACGAATCAAATCTCGTATACACAATATATACAGTTGCATGTTTTCTTAAATAATAAATATTGTAAGGTTAATAAATTACTTAAGCGATAAGGCTTTTTAAAAATATTATTTGCTACGCTTTGTAACGATATATTTGCATAAAGATTTTAAATAATTATTACGTTAGATTATATATATCATAAATAGAGTCCATATTCGAAATAGGTTTTACTTTTAAAAATACTAAATTACACTCTATTTAGTCACCAGGAACCATCTTCTCCGATGGATCTGACTTACATGAAGCGTGTGAAATTTTATTTCACACTGTTGGGAGCCTGGCCTTATAAAGAGCTCTATGAAACGTATAAGGAAAAATCGAAAACACTCCCCTTAAGAAATTATAAGACGCTATTCGTGCTGTGGATTGGAGTACTTTTGAGTGGTGCACTGTATTTGAAAAGTCATGTAAGAAAACTCAGTTTCTTTGAACTGGGTCATAGTTATATAACAGTGTTTATGAATTTTATTGCCGTGGTAAGTAATTATTAGTAAGTACATTAATTATTTCGAATTGATTTCAATTCAATGATATTTTAATCAGATATATACAGATATAGATAGAAAAATTCTAATATTTGTTCACAAATATGTATATGTGAACAAATATTAGAATTTTTAGGGTGTTTCAAAATACAGACTTGTTTTTATCTATGTTTTTAAATATTAATGATTATGAATTTTATTAAGCTGCAGGCTACTAAGTTATTGAATATTGCCTACCTTTAATGATATTTTTATAAAAAAATATATTTTAGCAACGAGTCAGCACGCCGGCCATGAAGTCATATCGCAGAACTGTTGTAGACTTCGTCTTGAAATTACATCTTTTTCATCACAAAGACAAATCAGAATATGCTATGAAGGTAAAGTATTAGTAGGAAGATTCCCAAAAATGCTTATTGAATCTATTTAGCATCCAATATAAAGTCTATAATATCCGAATATTGGCATAACATAGCCTCGGTATTATCAAACTATTTGGGAATTATTAATTATGCATAAGTATGTGCCTCAGCTTAAGGAACTCTCCTAAATCATAACTCTGCTTATAGGAGATTTATTGATTTATTTTGTAACCATTGCCGCGAAGACCACTGCAAAATTAGCTATCGCCTGTAACACTTAACTGGTATTTCAATCAGCGTTTTTTGGAGATCCAAATAACGCCGGTTACCAGTGCAAACATTACGTATAATTATTATTCCTTTTATCCCCAATAGGCCAGCAACTTGATGGGAACTAAGATGTTATGCTCCCTGTCTGTTTTACTGTTTACTTACCCTTCGAACTGGAACACAACAATACAAAGTATTGCTAATGGGTGGGTGACACGTATAGACAACTAAGACGGTTTTTCACAAAGTAAAAAGCAGAAGAGTTTGTTATATATACTGCGTGTGAGTGTTGGAAGAACTAGTTAATAAAGTAAAAATAAAAGACCGTTTTGAGCTTATCATATTTCACGTAAACTGAAAACGAAAATTTCATAAAGTTTGCATATTTTTTTAATAACATTTTTAAAACAAAAACTAAAAATACTTTCGCTCGGCCGCTTCGTAAGCGTTGTAAATTGTTTGTGAGGTTTGAAGGAAATCGTAATTAAATATTATACATTTTGTTTAATGTCACAATTTTATCTGAAGAGAAATATTGTCCGTGCCTAATTATTTGTGTTATTAAAATCCCAAAAATATCTTCACAGGTTTATCAGCAAGTGCACAAGATATCATCACTGTTCTCAATTTTCCTATACGTTCTTATGTATGTGGGTAACATACTGTTTCAACTAATGCCACTCTACAACAACATTAAATCAGGGGCATTCAAAGCAACCTCTCACAGTATAGAAAATGGAACGCGCTATGAACACTCAGTATATCACTACACACCATTCGAATATCACAATTTTGGATACTCAGTTATTTTTATCATCAATTGGATTCTTGTATTTGATTGTTCCATTACTTTCTGTACATACGACTCCTTAATGACACTGATTGTATTCAATATTTGGGGACATTTGAAAATATTAAAATACAATTTGGAAAATTTCCCGAGGCCACACACACAGGGCGATACAAACGCTACGAATTCAATAATGTATACCGACGAGGAATTAAAAAACGTTCAAGCGTTATTGAAAGAGAATATTGCATACCATATAATGATTACTCAGTAAGTATTATGAAGTAAACAGTACGGTTCCGTTCTTTACAGGACATAATTAAACTTGAATTCGGGTCCTAAAATCTCAGAGATGGAAATTTCGAATGTGACACTCTGAAGATTAGGGGCTTAAACTTTAACAACCACTGAGTTTAACTTTATTCATATTTTTAATTTGTCTCATGTTCGGCGGTAAGGAAATCGTAACTCAAGAGTAAAGCTGCAATTCTGAGACGAAATTTCGTCTCGCTAAACTGCCAAAGTATCTTGAAAACGATGCCGGAATAGTGCCGGTTTAAATCTTTTGATAGAATTTCCCTTATAAGTTACAAAATTTAATAGTATTTACAATTTTAAGTAGTACTTCTAAGACAGGAATAGTACCTCGTTTGATGTTGAGTGTTCATTAATAAACTCAATAATTGAATATCTTGTAGCATGCACAAGCGTTATTTTAAGCAAATTATGAAACCATATTGTGATTATTAAGTAATTAATGCATATATTATCATTAATTCTTCCTTAGAGGAGGGATAGTCCTCCTCCTCTAATATAATAATGATATTATATCACCACGCTGTTCCAATGCAAGTTGGCCACAAGCGAATATTATTATGTACGTTTAATCACGACGTCTGTCGTACGACATGAATTACAAATACGAATTAAGACTTGCTTGTCTGAGCTTGAGCCCGTAATTATCACTTAAGATGCAAGCATTTGAATTACAAACCGTCTAAAATAATATTCAATATTTGAAACAGATTTATGTCGCAGGCTTCGAAAGCTTTTGGTCCGATTATGTGTTTTTATTACTTGTTTGACCAAGTCAGTGGATGCATTCTACTATTGGAATTATCAGCAATGGTAAGTGATATTTTTATTTATACATAATATAAATATTGTATTCTTTGATACTAAATAGTGAAAAAAAATCATTAAAACGAAATAGTTGAAAATTGTAATAATATCAAAATGTAGATGATTCAAGAATAATTTTACGTACTTTCGAATTCACATTTTGCATGATTATATTAAATGTACTATCGGTATGACACGTAGTACTATATTGCGAAGAAATAGCAAAAAACTTTATTCCACCGTTTCAATAACGGAGTTAAATCATAACTTTTAAAAGTACTTATCAGCAGCATCAATCAAATACACTTTTTTATATACATACATCTTCTCTGATAATCAACAACTATTAATAGCATCCTTTTTAACATTAATTATGAGCAACATGCCGTATTTGTGAATTCCTTTCTAAAAAAATATTTAAAATAGTTACAAATATCTGAGAATTTTACTTCAAAATGGATTAATTCTCTATTTAAAATACATCTATATTTTTTCATAGGACATGGAAGCAATTGTAAGTTATGGTATTCTAACAGCTATTCTCTTACAACAACTGGTACAAATATCTGCTATATTTGAAATTATTGGATCGAAGGTAAATATAAAACTTAAGTTATTCTCTTATATTAAAAAAATCTTGATTCAAAGCGTATTCGCGCTGTTTATAGTGAGGATTTATTTTAATCTGCGGCAGACTTTCTCGCGATGATAGCATTCGCGGTTGTAAAAAATAATTTATAAGCTCCAGCTCAAGGTTTTGCACGAACAAAAACCTCCTTTATTCTTTTTCAATACCCGTCGCTTATCTATTAGGCTATCAAATATTTCAAATATTTGAATAGCCTGATTATTTTTCTTTATATTTAACATTGCCTCGGGCAGACACTGCGGTTTGGTTTTGTACAAGCTCTTGCAAGGCTAGGTATAGATCTAAATGATCTGACTGGCTAGGACTTTGATAAAGAAATACACTGGTACAAAATTAGGAAAATGTGGACAATCGGGTAGTGGATTATATTTATTTTATTCACCGGTGACACTCAATGGAGAACCTACCTATCATCAATTTTAAAAATATATCTCTGAAAGGTTTTCTAACACCTTAATACATTGAAACCACTAATTTTTGTCACAGTAATTTCAAAACGCTTTGACTTATACCTTTGACTCTAATTACTCTATACGTCTTGATGTAAACGCCACGATATTATTATATGACTATTCATTGTTTACAGAGTGAAACATTAAAAGATGCAATTTACAATTTACCTTGGGAGTATATGGATGTAGAAAATAGAAAAATCGTATTGATTTTCCTAAACAATTCTCAAAAACCGATAACATTAAAAGCCATGGGAATGATTTCTGTTGGAGTTCAAACTATGGCGACTGTAAGATCTTTCAAAAGTATTTGCTTCAACAATAAACAATAAAAAAAAATAGTAACAGTAGTGGCAAGAATGCTAGCAGAATATTAATAATAACAATAATCATGACAATTCTGCGTGCGCCACTGTTTATATTTTTTTTTACACAAAAATATAACTTAAAAGATTTTTCCTTGTGTACAAACGCGGGTGTTTTACCAAAATGTTTACAAATATTTCTGTATTACTTTCAGATTATGAAAACATCAGTATCATATTTCATCATGCTACGCACCTTTGCTGAAAAATAATATGTAAATGTATATGTATGCACGTGCACTCAAAATACTTGTCCTTAATATATTCTCACAATTTTTAATTTCTAAAAATATTTTAAACATTCCACTATAGTATTAAATTGCTAAAATAATTCGAAACTAATTAATTAATAATTAATTTGAAAAACAATGATATTAATAAAATATTGAAATACATTGAAGATGTAATTATTAATTCTTCAGTATAAAAACAATTTAATTAAATTATGAATATTATGTAAATAACGAGACAGAGAATTAATTTATCAAAATAATTTTAAAATACGGCAATGTCACGAAAATACCGGAGATTGCCCAAATTTAAATTGCTGAATTTTAAAAATGTTTAAATTCCTTTACCGTGTCAAACACATCGCTTGCTTAAACTATAAAAAACGTTTGATTGACGTCTCGCTTGATAAAAAATACCTTTTTAGAGTTTCTTTTCTGAAACTTAGGTAACTTAGCTGAATAAACTTATCCTGTAATTGTCGTTTATAACATAAATGTATATATATATATTAAAGATTTTATCAATGTAACAATTTTTCTTTATACCTCGACTAATATTTTTTATTGATTATCTATGCTTAGATTTTTTTTATGACATCAGTGGCAAACGAGCAGGAGGCTTACTCCTGATGGAAAGTGACTACCACCGCCCATGGACATCTGCAGCACCAGGGGGCTTGAAAGTGCGTCGCCGGTCTCTAAAAAAGGTGTACGCTCTTTTCTTGAAGGTTCCCATATCGTATTGGTTCGGAAAAACCGTCGGCGAAAACTGGTTCCACAAAGTGGTTGTGCGAGGCAGAAAATGTCTAAGAGATAATAAATTATAGTTTAAATGACACGTTAGATTTTTTTTATGATAATAAGAAGTTAATGGAACGAACGCGTGCAGGCTGTACCAACACTACTTCAGCTGTTTTTATGTGTTTAGTAATTTCATTCGATCTTCAAAAGTTGTTCAAAATTTTAAGTCATGAATAATTCTACAAGTGTTACATTTAAATGAAATTCTGTCACATACGTGTCCAAAAGGAAATAGTTTCATTTTAAATATACAAATACTCTAAGGAAATATTTCTGTTTAGTTATACGGTAAGCGTATCAGCGTTTTCCTTAAACGCTTTATCGAGTTTCAATATAATACGACATTGAAAAATACTTAACGAAATTTTCCAGGATATGATATCCTTTGAAAGATTTTCTACCAAAATATAATATCGCTTCCTAAATCTATATATACTTCATTTTTTTTATTATAACCCCTATGAGAAAGATGAAAAAATAAAATGAAAGCTGTGCCAGCTTTGGGATAGCGGTTATTTTTGTTATTTTTTAAAAGTAATCACAATGTGCCTTGTCGTTATATAAGATATATATTTTTTATTTTATTTACAAAAACTTTCAATAAAAAAAGTATCTGATACGAAAATATGTATTAATATAAGATGTAACTCCTTATCTTGAAGTTGTGCAAGCATTAATTATTCTTTATATTAATAAAACTGATTACTGCCTTGACAGATTTGAAAGTAAAATTATAGTGTTACAAGATGAAGCATTGGTGTGTCATGGATTTATTTATAAGGTTATAAGGAGTTATATTTTGATGACACAGTTTATTGTATCCATTCGAAAAGCGCCTCAAGCGTATCGAGCGCTTTTCACGCAACGCAACACAGCCATCAATGTTATACTATCAATTATAAATATTCTACAAGTTAGTCATCATCAGCCTGTAAATTTCCCACTGCTGGGCTAAAGCCTCCTCTAGCTTTGAGGAGAAGGATTGGAGCATATTGGAATATGCTCCAATCCTATTCCATGGTGGAATACAAATGTGGCAGAAATTCTATGAAATTCGACACATGCAGGTTTCCTCACGTTGATATCCTTCACCGCCGAGCACGAGATAAAATATAAACACAAATTAAGCACATGAATATTCAGTGGTGCTTGTCTGGGTTTGAACCCGCAATCATCGGTTAAGATGCCTGCTTTCTAACCACTGGGCCATCTCGGTAAAAAGTCAGTAGATTTAGAATTTATATGTTATAAAGTCATAAATTTATTTTCGAACTTCATACGGATGAAAAAGTACTTATACATTAAATAAAAATATAATATACAATCAAAATTGATAAGAGAGGGCGCAAACGTTTATGAAAGGTACGAATATTTAAAAGGTTTTTGTAGACATAATAAAGGCTTTAAAAAAAGGTTTGTTTGTGTAATTTATGTTTTGTGAGATAATTATGCCAAATTATTTGAGTCAGTTAAACCGTTATTTGTAAAAGCAAAAGTATTTTATTTTTTTTGCTCATAAATATAATATAGGAATGT
This sequence comes from Vanessa cardui, assembly GCF_905220365.1. Taxonomy (NCBI): domain Eukaryota; kingdom Metazoa; phylum Arthropoda; class Insecta; order Lepidoptera; family Nymphalidae; genus Vanessa; species Vanessa cardui. Next base: position 8,943,492 of record NC_061135.1, read on the forward strand.
GTTACGAATTTAACGAAATTAATTTCGAAAAACGTAATTTACAAAAAACGAATGTGTTTTTTTATAACTCGTTTATAAAAATGAATAACAATGATTTAAAATATCAATAAATTGCCTTTGCACTTAAATGGGGTGGGTAACAATACATATATCATGAAATATAAACGACGATGGTGAAGTTCCCACAGGGAAAAAGATAATAAAAATGAATGAACGCAAACGACATTATCTATCATACTTATTTTATATATTTTATACTATAATGTTATATTACATACTAACTACATTAGTCCTTTTGTTTTAGCTACATTAAAAGTTTCTAGTAGAAGGGCAGTTTGGCATCAAACGCAATCAACACAATCTGTTCTCTATCGAAAATTATTACTTTGGAATGCTAATTCTTGCTGTTGGTGCTTATACAACTTTGTCAATGGTCTTTTTCTTTCTTTTTTCTTTTTTTTTCTACCCTACCCGTGACCACAAATTCTGTAAAGTGCTCGAAACGTCGGGATTCATTTAGTATGGAGCAAGACGGTATAAAGACCCGAAGTGAGGTGCGCTGCGAGGTCCCATTGGTGGTTAGTTTTAAGGCTAAACCATATTTGCCATTGCATGTATGTTCCCAAGAAGGGCTCTTCTCGGGGGCATGCAATGCAATGCCATATTAACATGGTCCAGCAGCCTTCCTGATTCGTGCCACCAGCCATCACAAAGTGTAAGAATCGCACATAATCCGGTCCAATTTCGTAAGAAGATTTTCGAAACTTTCAAAAAAGTTCTAATTTATTTTATTTCCCAAAACTACAGTGTCTGCAGGATATCAATTTAGCATAAATTTGAATATCCCTCTTCAATCTTTCAAATTTTCATATCAGTGCAAATTTTTCGGAATCTATTTTTGGTGTGTAATATCTATTGGGGCGCCTTGGGAACTACTCGTAAGCGTGACGGCAAAATGTCATGACGCTTTCTTATGCCCCCTTTCCAACGCAGCTTTACTCCCATGGGTGTGTAGCATGTACATCACATTCTTTGCTTTAAATTACTATATTATAAATAAAAATATTACTAACGTTGAATTTTGTGAAACTAAATATCATATATTATACTTAAAATATATATTAATTTTATATGTAAAAGTAACTCTGCCTGTCTATCTGTTTGTCGTTCTTTCACAATAAAACCGTAACAACAATGAACTGAATTTGATGAAATTTGACTACGTTTTTTGCCTAACACTTGACAACTGAAACGCGAGCGAGGTGCGGGCAAATAGTAGTATTAAATAAAGTATAAAAAGTAATTGGTTACATTAAAATATTTGATTAGACGATAGTATTACTTTTAAAATTCTCAATGCCTGATTATTTAATAATAAATGTGAGACAGAAGTGTTAAGTCATATTAATTAAAAATCTGCCGATGAAAAACAGGTTCACTATTTCCCACAAACAATAATCTACAATATTTCAAACTTTAGAAGTTATTCTTCTGTAAAACACTTGTAGTTTGCAATAAATTTTAAGATAGTAATGTATTCAGGTAGACTATTCAGAAGCAGGTTTCGTTTTTATTCGTTGACCTTTCTAATTGTGATATTGTTCTCCAAGCTGAATTTCGGCTATTGTTGTCAGTATCAAGAACTAGCCTTACACTACATAGTCTTTATTGTAGTGAACAATAATCTGTCCACACACAAATGTATTTTCCCAGTGTCTAATTCGATGGAACAGCAATCCAACGCGACCGGAAAGATTATTTTGACAACTCATTCCTTCATTAAATTAGTCAAATCCATTTTCAAATTATCGATTTCACCAACCGAAACAGTTGTAAAAGAGATTTTGAATACTTAACTATTTTGATTTTTTAACTCGTTATTTTATATGTTATCTATTTATATTGTTTAAATGTATATTTTGTGTGTGTATTACCATTAGTTTGTATAAAAGTAATTTAACACACTATTTACAAATGATCTTCAATGAAATTAGAAAAATAGTTAATGTGTGAGAGAATTAAGAAAATAGTAAAGGATAGAAGTTCTAAATTAAGCGCCATGTCATGATATATTATTATTTTTTCCGTTCCATAAATTCAAATCATTCCTAAAAATACTTATGTATTACTATGTAAGTAAAGAAGGCATACTGTTTAAGATTATATATATATATATATATATATATATATATATATATATATATATATATATATATATATATATATATATATATATATATATATATATATATATATAATAAAAAAGCGTGGAGCTAATTCATGTTGACTTCTTCACGGAATGTACATAGGTAATTATATTTACATATGACTTTGTATTTTTAAATGTTGAATAATAATAACTACTGAGTTTCTTGTCCGTTCTTCTCAGTAGAATCTGCTATACAAATCGGTGATAACTTAACTGTTAGTTTGTTAAATGACGACTTAAAAGTGCTTGTGGGGAGAACCTACCTGAATAAAGTATATTTTGATTTGATTTGAAAAAAAATTAAATATTTTAAAATTATATTTTATTTTCAATAGCTGCAATCCATCTAGTGGTACATGGTCACTAACGTCTTTATATAATATTGGTATTGTAGTAAATAATTACTTTTGCTTTCGCTAATATCCCTTGTGCATGGAAGTACGCTAGCTCATTAATTGTGGCTAAAACGCAACAGTATAAAATATCAGCGTTCGGCGGTTGGATAAAAAGTTTGCCATTAAATAAGAAGTAATGTAAAATGGGATACGTTTTAAGGAACTCATTATCTTTAAAAATGTACTTGTTGGTGTGTTTATAGTACTATTTGTATATGTATATGTTTTGATTTTTGGAAAAAATACTTTACACGCCGCAGTTCTCTTTGATGTTTGTGTAGATGTTGTAAAGAAAATGATTACCGCATGAACAGTTTGAAAAAGTCATTCGGTGATTAATAGTATTTTTTTTCGTGTAAAATACGTGGTAATGTGTTTCATTATTGGTTACATATAAATCGAATGGTGAATTTGTGTAGCAAGTTATTAAAGTTGCTTCCGTCATGTCTCCAGATAATATACAAGTGAATGGAATAGATGATCGCTGTAATTGCATTTACATTGCATTTCATAGGTAAGTCGTCACAGAAAACTCACTACGGAACTTTTAGTAGTATAATCAGCACCTAGACCGTTGGTTAGCCACATGATTTAGAGAACCAAGGATCTCAAGCATTATTGATAAGCGGAAGAAATAATGAAAATAAAAAATGAGCCGCCAGGAAAGATTGATTTATTACTGGGTATAGAATATTCAATTATTATGAATGATATTGTCAAGGGCCCTTTCACCGTAAGTATAAAACACAGATTTAGGTTGGATATTTTTGACAGTATTATTGACGATAGCCCATAAACTAACACGCCCACAATGATATTAAAATATATTCGGGAAGTGAAAATATTGGGTAAAAACGCAAATGAAATTTTATGCCCAAAAATATTACCCATTAAACAGTTTAAAAAGCAATGGAAAAAAATATTTAACGCACATTGTTATACTTACACGAATTCCCAATTGATGTTTTATGTTCAATATATTGTAAGGTTTTCATGAGAACACTTCAAATATACTTTTCTATTTTTATTTCGTTTGAGTAGTTGTGTTTGTAAAAAGTATTGTTAAAAACCTTTTAAATGTTAAAATACTTACCATAATACAGAACGAAATATAAAATATTTTTAAGAAATAAGTATTAACAGTGGGTGGCATGCCAGTGTATATTAAATATTATTATTTTGGATTTACAAATTATTTTTAAATATATTTAAAAAATTGTAATCGATTTGAAACTTTATTTAAAAATCGACTAGTAAGCGACTTTGTTTTATACTATGTAATGATTTATTTATTCTATGTACCACTAACATACATATATGACACACGTAAAAAACCAAAAATGGACAAAAATTTAAAATCGATAGGTACCTACTTGTATTTCGTTTTACAAGTAATAACAACACGCACTAAATACTAATCAATTAACGATTAGTAAATATTTTTATATATAGATAAGTTTAGTGCCAAAAGTTATCATTAATAGTTGAAGTAAAAAGAAAGAGAATTAATTAATACATATGGTTATTTAAAGTATATTATTATAATTATATATAGGATTCCTACTCCTATATATAGCTAAAAGAAATAAAAAGGTCTGTATAGAATAACATTTAAGTGTAAGTGCATTTTATTCAACTGTTATGTTTCAATTCAACAATTTCGACGTTAGTAGCTTTCCGTTGACTATAAACATTGAATCATATTGAGGTAAACTGTAGCAGCATCTTTGGTGATGAAATCCTCCAGCCCAAAAATTGAGCCAAACAGGTCTTGATCGATTTTATCGCCATCAGTCGCTTGCCCGAATCTCGTTCATTATCAGCAAGATGAACACGTCCAAGGGAGGCTGAACAAGCGAATTTCCCTCATTCGATGTTAATGAATATTCTTAATTGTTTCATCTAATAATCAGTGAAGTGTTAAAACAGGGTTTAAGCTTCCTTGACTGAACTTCGTAGAAAAGAACAAAACAATAAATAATCACCTTTAACAGGATGAAAGGCTTGTATTTAGCAAGTTAATGAAACTTTGTTTCATTAAATATTGTTCTCATACGTGTACTAATACCAAGTTAATTTGGCTTTAAAGATACGCTGACAGTAAAGTTTGGTAAGTATGTGCTCATTTGGTTTTAGAGACTTGACATAATTAAGTACATATATAATTATAAAATTCCTATTACATAATCCTACAGATTTTGTTTACTTGCTTCTTAAAGGGATTGCTTTGTATAAAAGAAGCTTTGAATAGAAGAATCAGTGGCTTCATCTACGTTTCAGAGAAGGTAGCAGATGATGCCCTATAGTACCTTTCTAAACCCCTAGAACTATAAAATTCATAATGATCAGTTGATTGGTTAAAAAACGAGAAAAAAAATTACAGCTTGCTCAACTTATTTTCCAAAGAACATAATATTTATAATAAAAATACATATTAAAGTTTTTCATTAAATATTATCTCTTATCATTGACAAGTTTTAGAAAGATTTCAATATAATATCTAAGAATACCAAGAAAGACACGAAAGATGACTTATCACAGTATACGGGAAAGATAGATAAATATTTACCGGTGCTCACTATATAGTGTCATTGTTAAATTCGACAGTCAAAATCATCCCTACGATTAATTAACTTAGCAAACAGTTAGCTTTGGTCACATTATAATCTAATCTTAACATCTCATAACCTTAATTATAAATTCATGACTGTACCCACATCTCTATATAATTAGATTAAATCCGACAAGGAAACTTGACGCAGGCATTGTTTTATCGCGGTAAATCTACACCATTTAAATAGGCCTTCATTTAAACAGAAGTTCATTGAATTTGATTTAGCTCGTTATCGAATAAATTTACATGAAGTATAACAACTTGGTGGAAATGATAAAAAAAAACATAAAATGAAAATGTTGTTTTTTCATCATTCATTTATTTCCTAAAAAAATATATTATGTTTATTAGGGATCCCCTAAAGTGTATATAAACATACTAGCTGAGCTTAGACGGTAGAAATATTTCACGTCTAGCTTCAATTAAATTTTTCCATAAGCGTGCTCACTCAACTCAATCCTTCTCCTGAAATGGAGAGAATGTCTAAGTCCAGTGAGATATTTTTGAGCTGTTAATTTTACAAAAAGTGGATAGACTATTATAGGTATAGGTTGGCGGATGAGCATATGGGCCACCTGATGGTAAGTGGTCACCATCACCCATAGACAATGACGCTGTAAGAAATATTAACTATTCTTTACATCGTCAATGTGCCACTAACCTTGGGAACTAAAATGTTTGGTCCCTTGTGCCTGTAGTTACACTGGCTTACTCACCCTTCAAACCGGAACACAACAATACTGAGTACTGTTATTTGGCGGAAGAATAACTGATGAGTGGGTGGTACCTACCCAGACTGACTAGCACAAAGCCCTACCACCAAGTTTTTGTTAGTCTTTTTTATTTTGCCATTGAAATATGCGTCTCGATGTTTCAGGGCGGATAAATTCTTTATAGCAATATATTATATGTAGTTACAAAACAAACGCACACATTGATAATATTATTGAAATTTGATGCAAAAACACGGTGGATCTCTAATCAGGTGTATAACTTAATTGTCCAATTATGATCGGCTCTACGTCATACGCTATTATATGTATATCTTATAATGATGGCAATGCTTAGCGACTTAGTATTCCTATGTCATGTAATAAGGAGTAATTTACTCGATTAAGCGTATAATCATGTTAATATTAGACACTTTGATTATTTATCTACCAACGTGTTTGAGAATAATGAATTGGACTGCTGTGGAGAATATGATAACAGATTCTTATCTTTTAAATAAATAAATGTATTTATTTAAATTTGGAACATTGATACCAATTATTCTAACAACCAAGCATGATTTTTGGTTTTGAGTGATGTTGTCAGTAGCCTCTGCTATGCGCGGGTCACGTTCGCATTTTTCACGCATCTTGACATTTCGTTAATACGAACCTTTACAAATACACCTGCTCTCATAACTGTTGTATAGGTCAGTTTGTTATTATGTAACAAATGTGTTCACCGTTTACGTCACGTTTCTTTCATGAGAGTACAGAACATACCTACATAGATATTCTATGAGAAAATACTCAAAAACTTAGCGAAGACCAAGATCGTGCAACGTTACGTACGTTACGTTAGATAGTATTATGTAACAAGTATTTATTAATTTATTTACTATTAAAATTACACTTAATAATTAAAAATAAAGTTACCACTTAAAATTAATATAAACAAATGACAACTTGATAAAAAATAAAAACAATAACAGACAGCAAATAAAACAGATAAAGTTTAGTAATATGACGTAAACTAATTTTAAATTCACTAATTTTAGAGTTATATAGGTATAACAAATTGTATACAATGTATGTATATAACATAAATATTAGGTTGGGGAAAAAGTCTTTTCGCATATAGTATGTATGAACTTGTAATAAAATCTCTTTGGCTATACCATTTGTATCTGGCTGGTTTTGGTATCATTAAAAAGTTTTAATTTTAAAGAAGGCATTTCCAAATTCAAATTAGGAATTTGTGTGATTTTCATTTGTTTTTGTTGTTGTTAAAATGAGTGAATCTAAAGAAGAAATTCGATACATTTTAAAATTTTACTATGAAAAAGGTAAAAATGCAACTCAAGCCGCGAAAAAAATTTGTGATGTTTATGGACCTAATGCAGTATCAGCTGTGAGAGTAGCGCAAGTTTGGTTTAAGCGTTTTCAAGCCGGAAATTTTGATATCAAAGATGCATCTCTTTGAAAACTTTTTCCCCAACCTATTATAACCGTGCACTAAAATAGCGTAACACTGTAAGTCTGTCACCATTACTTCACGAGTGTGATACAAAGTGAGATCTTATAGAATAGGACGTCTGAAAGTTTCAAATTAGACAACAATATGTTTTTGTTTTCATTCATTGTTCTCGAACAGGGGTGACTGGCCACGTGACTTTGTCAAGGTCCATGTTGTTATCTTGAATAATTAATAGGTATGAGGTTACGTTTAGGTCTATTATATAAATACTGTGCTTCAATATACATTTTAGGATTAAATGTACAAACAATAGGTAATATATACAAGTTGGTTGTCTTTTGAATAAAGTCTTTTACGCGCCTTACAGTAGAATGAACTAACAGAAATCATGTAAGGAAAGCGTTATGCTCTTTTAGATCCTCTTTCTCTCTCTTTCTTTCATGTACGGTTGTTATGGTAACGTTTTTGTTATTGTTTCAATATACCGCATTTTTCACGGGGTATGTTCTAAAGGAATTGTTCGAATTAATCGCCGTTGCTGAATTTCACCTTCGGACAACTCGTCAAAATTCGAAATTTTACCCCCACCACCTTGACCTTGATAGGATGTCCGAAATATCACAACAGCGCCATTTTTAAGATATTTTATATCTTACACAACCACTCTGTGGAACCAGCTTTTATCGGCGATTTTACCGAACCGATACGACTTGGGAACCTTCAAGAAAAGAGCGTACTCTCTCCTTAAAGACCGGCAACGTACCTGCAAACCCCCGGAGTTGCAGATGTCCATGGGCAGTGGTAATCACTTTCCATCAGATGAGCCATCTGCTCGTTTTCCCCCTATAATTTATAAAAAAAAAACACACGAATTATTTTATTGTGATTATTACTTAATATATAGTGGAGGAAGCATCTTCGTTCCTAACAAGAAGTGTTGCGTCAGTACACAGTTACTACCAACTAGGAATCTCCGAGAACAAGACTATACGTGTGTTTCCAGTATCCCTCAAAATGTTTAAGTTATTTCATTCATTAAATGATTGCCATTTAATTCTACCACGTTTTCATTATATAATTAAGTTTTAATATTGACCAGGTATCTCACAACACCATTCGTTTTATACATGTTAAGATCTAAACTTTACTATCAAAACAAGCCACTGATATAATTCTTTTGAGATATTAGTCAAGGATCTCTATGCTTCGTAGGCTTTCGTTTAAAATGCAATCAGCAAATATCATCTTGAGTAAAAGTCTTTTGAGGGAACTGCGAGCGCCTCAAAAACATCCGAGCGCTTTCAACCATCAAATGCATGGGGCACAGAACATTACCAATACTTAGCTAAAATGTTTTAATTGAGAAAAACTAAATCTAAGAATTGTTTTGAAAATAATAATAAAAAGTAAATTCTTGTCCTATACAAACCCGTTGTCAAACATTTCACGTAAATCGTCAATCAAAACAAACAAAGTCACGTTTGAATTATCGTAATGATTTATGGTATATTTTTTATTTGGTTGACTGGAATGTCAACGAACGAATAAAGAAAATAGTATCGTACGTGTCAAGTCATTCGCCATTAACTATTAATTAATAATCCTCTGTGTGTGGCACTTTCTTGGCTGCTTTTTTATATTCAATTCTCATCGGTTCAGTGTGATTACGTTTAGACTTATGCCGCCAAGCGTGGGCGCAGCCTTTTGGGTTGATGAACTCTAAAAAAGGCATCTTAGTTTATAACTTAGTTTAGTTTTATATTTTATATAAATTTAAGTTTGAATTTTTCATTTTTAAATATCGTTGTGGTCCGTGATTTGGTGTTGTTAGTTTTATTACGAGCCACAAAATGTTTTAATTTATGTAGGAACCTTGATCTTTGAGAGCTTTAGAGATATTAAGTTTAATAGACTATAGAGAACCTTTTAAATGCGTGTGTGATATGAATATTTTATTTTATTAATTTTAATAAGAATGATGTATGCGGTACCGGTATGTTGTCGTCGCTACTTCTCATCTTTATAATTTCAATTGACTCGGTAAAATATAAAGGTGGGGGAAGGTTGAATTGGCCCTACACCTGCCATCAACTGTAGATAGAAACCACTGGTCGCTGAAACTTCCAGGAGTATGGGCGTAATTTTATAGTGCGCCCACACTATTTATTATTATATCAAGTGGAACTAACATCTAGAAGGTATCACAATCGAAGCTGAGCTAGATAAAAGACTTAAACTCTTATTTATAACCTAGACCGTAGTTCAACAGATAGTACTGTAAGAACTGAGTAATAAACTACACCGGTACTGGTTTCGTAGTCATAGCTGCGGTGTTTACAAATAATTGAAAGTCACAAAAATAATAATAAAAGTAATAATTAAAGTGCGATGAATAGTCAAGCAGACATAGCTAAGGAAATCTGTAGCCAAAGTGTTATCACTCACAACCACGGGTTATCATAGCATTAATTCACTGTTTCTGATAACAATTGCTCGACTGTCAGACGGCCTAATGCAAGTTAAACGTTTTTCGATCCTATATCCACTGACGGAAAGTGTAGCCATGTAATATCATAAAACGTAATAAATCCAAACATTATGAAATAATTTTCAATGAAACTCGTATGGTTATATATGAGTTTCATTATTCTTCAGAAGTAAGCGTAGGAATCATTCAAGTGGAACAACATAAAATAATTTGTTATATTTTCTACCGTAGTGGGTTATAAAGTATGAATATATATTATGAACATCTTTTTTTATGATTAAAGGAGCAGGAGGCTCACCTGATGGAAAGCGATTACCACCGCCTATGGACATCTGCAACACCGGGGGTTTTCAGGTGCGTTACCGGCCTTTGAAGAAGGACCACGCTACAGAGTGCGAGGTATAAAATGTCTTAAAAATCGCTGTTGTGTTGTGAAAAATTCGGAATCAACATATAATCGTTATTGTTGTACGCTTCTTATAAATAAGACTTATAATTAAATCGACCGTTTTCGTAACTTGCTTATAAACCTTTCATACGCTTTGTGTATTAAGTTTTACTTAAATCTGTAACTTCTCAGTGTAACACTAAGCTAAACTAAGCGGGGGCGTTCCGAAAAGGGCGAACATTTTGGTATAAACGACAATTTGCGTATAAAGCGATTAGTGCACCATGCCAGCCTGGATGATTATTTGGGTCTTTCACTGCATGAATGTATCACTTCGGTATTAATACAGCCTCCGCAATGCCCTGCAACATTCAGTCGCGATACTAGTAATAACGATTGATGAGTGATATCAATAAGGACGTCATAACCAGTCAAATCTGAGTACCACATAGTACATACACTACTCTAGCAACCCCAAAGAAACCCCAAAAGACAGAGTAAGGGACACTACCCTATTGCCTTAGATTTCATACAGTATAAGATTTTAAATTAACGTGGTTATTTTTATTACTACAAGTATTTACCTACAGTACAAACGTATTTGTAATTATATAATGTCGCAAGAGGCCTACCTAAACTGTTTTTATGGTATATCAATAATTTAATTGTTATATTGTAGTCGAGGTAAGCCCCGACCTTTTTTCTAGTGCTTTTATATATCAAATATGATGCTGCTTTGAGAACATACATGCATGTGACGGCCCGACATACCGTAATTTATCATAATTATTTATAGTATTTATAAGAACGAACCACTTCCTTATTATAATAATATTTTGCCATACATCTACTATTGATATAAGTGTTAGCATTACACTGATGCATGAATCTGTTCCTGTACCTGGAATATTGCAGAAAAATCAACCATACCTTACAGCCTCTCAGCATAACCGATGCAGCTGGCGTCATCGCGCGCTACTTTGCCGGTCAAAAACCGTACCAACCGGATGCCTGGTACCAGCATCTCTTCTGGGTTAAGAGATGCCGAGCACCACACCCCTTTATGTACATCCGATTTTGACATTCGTCGCGGGTAACCTGAAATCTCTATAATATAATTTTGTATAGAAAAAAGCAGTCACCGAAATTTTTTCCTCTAAAAGTGGCCAGTCTTTCTTCATCAAGTAATCAAAAAAGATGTTTAATATAGCGTCATTCCTTTTATTATCCTTTTTTATTACATATATATTACGATGAAATCTAATGAATGGACCTGTATGTATATTTTTTTAAGTTTCTATGTATGTGTTTATGTAAAGCATTAGTAGAGTAAAGAACAAAGTGAGGGGCGTAATAAAATTGAAAGGGTTACAAACTGTTTTTTAATTTTTCATGAGAGAATTTTAGTTACATGGATCAATTCATTACAGTTTCTACTAATGCAATGCTATTTGACTATGGGTCCAATTTGGTTTATCCATATTGTAAGCCATTGTAATACAAAAATTAAGCAAATAGATTGTGTTGTCCAAATGGCAAATTAAATTTAGTACCATTGGTTCCACCAGCAAAGACTTTGGCACTCATTAGCTTCAGAGACTGGAACATACTACAAATATTTTCTTAAAAACCTCAAAAAAATATAACAACTGCTTCCTAATGACTTGCTTTGGGGCAACAAATTTAATTTGTGGCAATTTTATGACAACTTTTATTGTTAAAAGATTTTTTTTTTTGTGAACGATCTATAATTTCTCGGTTTAAACTAAGACCAAATATATCACAAAGCAGATCCTCTGTTACTAGTATAATATAAATATAACCTATAAAGGGACGATCTAATCGGTAATATTACGTAACACTCTAGACACAAATAACTTGATCGGTCGCACGAGCCAATTACACTCGCAACAGCGCAACTCCGATGTTTATCTTACGATTAAATATAATTTAGATATAACTTATACATAAATACGTGTGTTTCTAATCACTGCATAGTATGAAGTGGCTTCCCACTGTCTATCATTTTCTATATATGCTTATATCTTAGAAGTACGTGGATTTTGTTGTGATTTTTTTAATAGATAGGATGATTCAAGAAAAGATTTATATTTATAATACAAGCAAAATTGAGAATCACTGATATTTTTAGAGGTTTCTTATATTATGTCTTAAATAAACACATGTTTTGCGCTTACTCTGCAAAAGCTGGATCAACCCTACGAAATAAATCAAAATAATATACTGCATTAAAAACGCCTACAAAAACGTCCGTAATGGTATATGGTTATCTCTTAGGGATAACCTACATCAACCATTTCTTATCTATTACTTTTTACGTGAAAAAATGGCTTATTTACGAAGTGATTTTAAGCAATACAGTTTTAAATTTATCTCATTAAGTACCTGAAATACGTTGTTATTTATATAAATCAATTATTATAAATCAATATCTCTCTGAACTGGCTTTCAGTCGTAGTTGTGAACGTTTTATACATAAACATTTTGTAGCTTATTTAGTATTAGCATTGCACAAAGCCGGGGCGGGTCGCTTGTATATTAATAAAGCCTTATATATGTACAATTATACTTAAGTCATTTTAGCTGATAAGTGTTTTCATTTCGCATCGTCCATCAATGTATTTTTTAGCTAATATGCAGACCTTTCACTGTTTACAAATTATATTTGAAAATTTTATTAAATATTTTTCAATAAAGCATTAAGTTGTCGTTGACTAAAGTGAAAAAATAAGATGTCAGAAGCGATTTTAATGTAGGTGATTGGGAGTATGTATCAATTAGAATGTAATAGAAAACTTTTATTAAAAAAAAAAAAAACTATAATAATGAGAATAGTTTTCTGTAGACGAATATTAATAATAATTATTATATCTATAATATTGTTTCATGCTCATTAAAACTAAATTAAATTTAGTTTAAATATTCTTACATCACTACCCATTAATTTTCAGATCAATTTTAGCAGATGCATTTACATTAATCAGAGGTTATTTTAAGCAAAACCCGTATTAAAATATTAAAGTTCAGTCAACTATTAGGAAAGTGATCGATTATTCCCTGAAACTGTCGATAAAATACGATGCGGCTAGAAAGACTAATGAGGCGGCAAATGCAATAATGAATTTAAATTCATTTGCTGTAATATTGTGCGGAAATAAACCTGTTTTTACAGGTTGATCTTAATCGAATATCACGTCACGCAAGAACGTTTTGCTCCCTTTTTAACTCTTATTAAATGGAAATTATGTACAGTTTTAGTCTATTGACTGATGTAATACATTTTTTTTATAGTACAAGTTGCCGGGCGAGCATGTGGGCCATCTAATGGAAAGTGGTCACTATCACCCATGGACAATGACGCTGTAAGAAATATTAAGTATTCTTTACATCGTCAATGTGCCACCAACCTTGGGAACTAAGATGTTATGTCCCTTGTGCCTGTAGTTACACTGGCTCACTCACCCTTCAAACCGGAACACAATAATAATGTTATGTGGCGGTAGAATAACTGATGAGTGGGTGGTACCTACCCAGACGGGCTTGCACAAAGCCTTACCACCAATTATTTTTTTATAGTAATAATGTTAGTTGAATTACAAGAAAGGACTACGGCAAAGGCTAAATTAGGCTACTTTTATTTGCCTAACAAATGACAATCAAACCCCTAAAACGCTGGCGAAGCCGCGGGCGACAACTAGTATTTTTTTTTATTTTTATATTTATTTAATATCAGTGTAAAGAAAAACAAATATACAATTACATTACAAATGCCATTAAACCTTTTTTAGGTTTGTCTTGGCATCAGAACACATTCGCAACGATGACGATTAAATAAGGTAAATTTTCAATAATTCGCCTGATTCTGAAAATACGTCATAGGTATACTATTGCAAAACAAATAATATCAATAACCATCATAAATCTGCAAAAAAAATATTGAAGTTCAAAAGTAACGGTTCTTTCAATTTCCTAAAAATCACCGTTTGAAAGATCGAAAATAAAAAAAAAATTGCCTACATATTGTTGTTAAAGTTTTCGCAACGTTAGATTCGAAGGCGTCTGAATACGTAATGTACGTAATGCTGCACCTAAGAAGGAATGCAAAATATCAACAGACAATAAAGCATATATTTTAGTATTAAGAACTTTCTAAATCAATCGGGTTAATAGTTTTTCATAAGATCATAAAAACTAGAAAACATACAAACAAATATTCTTTTTACTGTTAGTGTGGTAACATGTTGAACGTGATGCCTTTGGTTGAAACATAAAGGTTTAATATTTGAATGAAGAATTACCATAAATAATAAAACAAAGGGATCAAAAAGGATGCATTACCTTCGTCAAATTAACATTCAGTATCAAACTGAACTTTCCCTTACATACGGCCTTATTTGCTGACTAATAGTTTATAAGTAATTTGTGTGATATAGTCAAGACCATCATCGTAACATTGGAAGCTAATTCCATATATGTTGGTTGCTGGCATTCTTAGTTTCGGAGAAATAATGTACTTTAATAAAGTAAATTATTAAACATTCGGAAACAAAATATTTTTGAATATTGAGCCGTTATACGAAAATATATCCGGAGCTCTTTGATGTCAGAATATGATATTTTATTTTTTGTATACTTACACTTAAGAGCCGAAATGGCCCAGTGGATAGAACGCGTACATCTTAACCGATGACTGCAGATTCAAACCCAGACAAGCACCATTAAATTTTCATGTGCTTAATTTGTGTTTATAATTCATCTCGAGCTCAGCGGTGAAGGGAAACATAGTAAGGAAAGCCTGCATGTGTCTCATTTCAAGGAAATTCCGCCACATCTGAATACACCAACCCGCATTGAAGCAGCCGCTATATGAGTTGATATTCTCATTAAAGTCAAAATTTTTACTTTTTAAGGAGACTTTTACAGGCACTTTTTAATCGTCGTTTTTTTTAAACATATATACAGTGAAAATACTTAATACATTGTTCGGAATGTAAATTCTACCGAGAAGAACCGTCAAGAAAATCATTAGTTACTCTTTTCCAATAACTAAAATACAAAGTTGTTTTAAATACAACTATATCACAACATAGTATATGTTTATTTCTTAGATATACCCACAATAACTTAAGTAAATATGTTGTGTCGCACCAATGAGTATCTCTACTTTGTTAAAAACATCAGGCGAGTCGTTTGGAATAAGGCCTTCTGGGGAAACCGCAGAGGGTTATAGCAGAGAGGGCGTTACTTGGTTACGTTGTTGTGGATAGCGACAACGATTCTCGTGTGCGATCTTCTTTGAGAACTCAAGGTTCGCGGAAGTGTACCTGCTTCCGGTTACGGTCCGCGGATGTGGAGCGAATCAGGGAATTTCTTCAATGTAAGTCCGCAAATTTTAGGGTGTCGCTGTAGCATGCGCAAACAATTCTGTGATCTCCTCGAAGAGATAGAATGAGAACCTTTTTTTTACTGGATATTAATAGTGATTACGGTGTGGTAAGGAGTACTAGGCGTTCAAGGTACCAGTGAATTCCACATAACCACTCCTATAAATCCTCCTCCTCCCATAACTCCCAGGAAATCACATAAGCGCGATTTTTCTAATGAGACAAACAATATCATGAAGAATAATTTTTACACACTTACTTTTTACAGACTCAAATTTTTATTTTTATGTTAGTAAAGGTTTCGGAAATTTGGACTGCATAACTTAATTCCTAGGTTTACTTAGTATTACAATTTAATTTCCTTATAAAATACTTTATATATACATAAACTAAATACTTACAAACTAAAAATATAATCAAACTTTGAACTCAATTTATTGTAATGTATTTGTGCAATATTTTAAATAATCAATTAACCTTAAATCCTGGTATACAGTGGTATTTTAAAATTAGACTAAATTATAAAATTAATTTGACAAGTTAGAAGTAGATATCAAGGTTAGCTCAAACCTCAACAATTTGAAATATTAAATGATAAAAAAACGATATCTAAGCTGTCTTATCAGTAAAGTCATAAGTTTTAAAAATAATTATTTATATTTTAATATATTATTTATTTACATAAGAATTATTAACGTGCAGTCCTTGACAATTTATAAATAATCATTTAAAAAGTTATTGTATAAATCATGATCACGTGAAATGGCAAGAATGGATACTTTTATAGGAATTCAACCTGCTAGACTTTAAGTATTATCAGACTAAACATCCGTAACACTTTTATACAAAAGTGTTTGTTTTATTTTATATTATAACTTTAGTGAATGGTTCTTTGAAGCCCTTCCGGACTTAGAATGCAATCATTTATCTTATGTTAACACTTGAAGTGCTCCACGAAATTTAGGTGCTCGGTGAATTGATAGAAATTACTCGCCGTGAGTCAATAATTACAATGGACCGGTCGCCATTAAGCCACGTTCACACAAATTCGATTTCCATCGATTAACATCTTCATCAAAGCAATTTGAATTGTTTACAGAGAATTTCAATCATATTGAAACAACAAAAAATAAGTGTATGGAATTTTCCAACACTTGCAGGATGAGCGATCTTTACTAAGAAATTTTGGTAAAGAAAACTGGAGAAGAAAAAAAATTCCATTGCAATGAATATCATCACCTTAATTTTCTACCAGTGCAACTTGAGTAATGCGTTTATTTTAATTTATAAATAAATAACAAACCTTATTTACTTTTCCTCTACAATCAACATTTCTGCTAAAATTGGCTAAATACAGTCGAGCCATTCAAGCGTGATCGAGTGAAGAATATCAAATAACAAAATGTTTCCCGTTTATAATATTAGTAAGATCTTGAAATGAATCTCTTAGATTGTCATAAACGTAGGTAGATGTCTAGTTAACAACTTAATTGAGATCAGTAGTTTCTGATGTAATGTAAAGTGTATATATTACTATTACTATATTACACTATAAACAATTTATTGCTTGTACGTCATAGCCATTATTTGCTTTTATAGGACATAAATTGCGGTTTTAATATATTATAATATTTTGAAGCTTAACGTACTTGCCTTTTCAAACTTCGACACAAATTGAGCGGTGTTATAATGTTGAGCGGTGTTGTAATGTTATCCTGTGCATCGTCGTGTCGCAAGCTCCTAAACGGATTTTGATTCAGGTTTTTTTGTATGCAATGTGACTTGATCGAGAGTAGTTATTAGCAATGAAAATCAGTTGAGTTATTTGATGTTTAAAAAGTAACTGCCTTCACACACTCACTCACACACACACTCACACACATACAGACACACAAGCGCGCGCACACACACACAGACACACTCGCGCACACACACAACCGCACATACACATACGCACTTACAAATATAATTCTATGCATGCTAAGATATTTGTGATATAATATCAAGTTGATTACACATATTAGTTAAAAAACTGTCTAAGGAATCAAACTTAACTTGTAATTTTATCACGAAGTAACCGATCATTTGAAATCGCAAAATGATATGGAATAACTGCTATGTCACCTTAATTGATTGTTGAATTATAAACAAATATAGTCAGCTATTCAACGGAGCCATATTATTACATTACATATTATTTTAAACTTTTACAAGTAATTGAAAAATTATCAAATTGTTAGTCCTTAGGCCCCTTCATTGCAAATGTTTATTAATTATTTTGTATTGATTTAAAATATATGATTCACACTTTTGTGTTTATTTTATTAAAATTATTTCAGAAGTCCCGTTATCTAGTTTTTTGGATAAGCCACATAATGGTGAATTATGACTATCGCCCATGAGTTTCAATGTCAGGAGCGACAAGGTGCTTGCAAAAATGCTCTTTTTAAGCGTCCTCAAATGAAGATGTAGTGTAGCACCCAGAGGCAAGATCAATTACAATAAACAAAAGACTTTGAATATAACAAAAAAAATATGATTGAAGCCTAAGTTACTCCCTATTATATCAGTTATCTGCCAGTAAAAGTCCCGTCAAAATCAGTCCAGACGTTCCAAATATTAGCCGGAACAAAAAGACAGACCGACCAAAAATTGTAAAAAAAAATATTTTGATATATGTACCGTGTATAACTACATATGCTTTGAGTAAAAAAGGGCTACTTTAATATTACAAACCAATTTTATTATATGTGTAAGATACATACACATATACAAATACATGTTATTAATTAATTCGTAATTCGTTATTTCAGCATCTTCTTGATATAAATATTTAAAAGCACATATGTATATCACAAGATTATTAAATTAGCGCTCTGGATAAGCGTGATTGCGATTTAGGATCATTAGGTATTATTCGATCATAGGTGGCGGGGTACTTGATCCTACGAACTTGGTAACGATCACGTTCGAACAAACATAAGCTGCCAGTGCAAAACTGTATTGTTTCATTTGTAGTTGCTCTTTATATAAAGAGATGATATATTTGCTTACATTCAAATATCAGACTCAAGTAATTTTTAAAATAATTGTTTTTTTTTTTAATGGAACCAATAGCTTAGGTGCTGAATAACAGAGACAATGTAAAGTAAATTGTATTATTACAATATTTGACTCAAAAAATCAAAATCAAAATATACTTTATTCGTGTAGGCTTTTACAGCTTTTACAAGCACTTTTCACTCGATATTTAAGGGGACTACAGGAGCTAATTGCCCTTGAGAATCACGCGCACACACTTACACTAACGACAAAAACGGCATGTCCCCGCGCGCACTACGCTTAGCGAGGCGGCGAGGTTACGCCTGAATATTCCAACAGATGGCGCCGAACCGCCGCGCGCCGCGCCGAGCGAAAGCGAAGCGAAGTCAATTCTATCAATTCTATCAATCATAGATTTCATAAAAATAGACAGGACAACAGAATTATTTCAATTTTTTTGTGTCATTTAAAAAATTATGATAAAATTAAACTGAATTAATTAAACCTAAATTATTATTATTTTATGTACAACAAAATAGTTAATTTAAACATTTTTTTCTTTAATTTTTACTGTATCAATTCAATTAGTTGTAATACTAAATATTAAATCGTACCTATTTTTAAATTTTATAAGTTTGTTAAGCGATTTATTAAATAAAATTGGAACTGTTCGTAATTTGTACATTGACAAAAAGCGTAGAGTTTGTTCATTTTACTAATATCGGTACACAAAGAAAAAAAATTAAGTTTAAAAAGTCAGCATCAAAAAGTTACTATCAAAATAATATCGTCAAGTCGGTTTAGTAGAATTATTGGTTAACTCGGTCAATCACAGTGGGTTTAGTCATAAATCTCATAAAAATAGTTTGGATATTAGAATTATTTGTATTGTTTTTGACTGATATTTGAAATAAAACTGATTCAATTAAATTCAAATATTTTTATTTATTTTTGGTTTAACAAAAAAACAAATAAATTTCGTTTCAATTTTTTTATTAAAATATTTTTTTTAATTATTCGTTCGTCGTCGTTCGTTATTAAAATATCTTGGATACTTGCAATCAATATTTCACCCACTTTCACTGAAGCTACGAGCTAAAATTTGTACTATTCAATTGATACTATTTCCAATCTTTAAAAAATATTGAATTACGTATATGACACTTCTAAATATTTTAGTTCTTTGGTTTACAACAATTACATATTTCAAGATTGCCCAGTGGGTAGAACGCGCGCATCTTATTGCGGGTTCAAACCCAGGCAAGCACCACTAAATATTCATGTGATGTGCTAATTTGTATTTATTTATTTTTTTATTATTAAATTTCATCCATACATAACTATATTTCCTATTATATACAAAATTGATAAAATTAAACTCTAACGTAATAGAAATAGCTTCCGTGTTATTTTTTTTCGATTTTCTTAATTCTGAAAAAATAAATGCATAGTTGTTAGCAATTAAATTTTAATAATTATAAAATATATATATATTTTTAAATATAGTCCTTTAAAAATAATAAAGTTTTAGTTCAGAGTGCGGGGATCGAACCCGCACATTCTTCTTGGACTTCCTTGCATTGACCAAATAAATCTGATTCTATGCGAACTAATTGCATTGTTTTTAATAAATGTTTCCAATAATCATTATTTATAATATATATATGTTTACTAATTAAATACCTTTTCATATTATCTTTCATATGTTCGGCTTTTTAATTTATATGAACGTTTTTTAGTTTTCTTCACAGATTGTACTTTATTTCCCATGTTTACAAAATTCAACTTTATAAAAAATAACTTAACAAAAAAATAAATAGCTAACTACAACTAGACTATTTTAACTTAATATATTTATTTACATAAAAGAATAATATTCGACAATTAATTTACAATTAAAATTATACAAAAATAAAATCTACGAGATTTTATTCGCAACGATGCGGTGAAAAGAGCGACACGTCTGTATAGCATCAGGCCTCGGCCGGCAGTGTCGGTACGAGGCGCTCACGCACACATGCTTACGCATTTTGGTCGAAAATAAGAAAATCTGATTTTAAAAAAATCTATTGATTTTACTAAATAATTAAGATAATAAATTTTTAGTATATTGTTTGTAGAATAATCTGACAAAAGACCAAAATTATTGAAGGTATATAAGTGTAGTTAAAAAACAAAAAAAGACTTTTTTAGAGGTAACTTTGCGATTTTTTTCTATCGTACCAAATTAATTACATCATGTTTTCAACACAATTAATAACTAGCATCTATCCTGAAGATTAACATATATTTTTTTCATTTGGTTTATTGCATTGGATTATATTACTTTTTGGCATTTTAAAACTTGCATTTAGCTCATGTAGTCCCCTTAACAATTATATTAAGTGAAGCTACCAGCGGTTCGAAACGTAGATTCTACCGATAAGAACCGGCAAGAAACTCGGTAGATACTCTTTTTCAAAATTTAAAAATACTATCATGTTAGTTAGACTGAATTTAAATAGAAAAAGAAACAAATTAATGATGTTCTCGATAGTCTGCCGATTGGTCATGACACCTATAAACATATTTGTCAAGATCACATCTCCTTTTTGTTGAATCCGTAAACGTATGATTCATGAAATTGTTTAACCTTCTAGAGCAGTTTTAAAATATTTAACTAAACAATTATTTTCATAAAGCATAGTCCTAAATTTAGCGATGATTTCTCGATTAGTTGTGGTACTACTGAACATGCATCGAAGATCAATCTTTTTCTACGTTGTTCATGAAATAAATATCCAGAAACTGTTGATTTGATTTAGATACTGAAAGAAGTGAACCAATCATATGATACTCTTTAAACGTAGAAGCGAAATTGTTGTATTGTACGATATTTGTTGCTCCAAATGATGTAATTTCAAAGCATGAATTGTAATTTCTAATGTACTAAAGGAAATATTTAGACTCCTTAATAGTTCCCGTAACGTAGGTGAGAAGAGGTTCTGGTGGTTCAACCAGTTGTTTTGCCAGTGGAGTAGAACATACCAGCAGTTTATTTTAAACATCATAGCGTGACAATATGGGCAAACTATATTCATTGAATCAATGATCACATCGGGATGCATCTTGTTATCATAACCTATATCGTAATTGAAGGCAGAATTATTGAGATTGGTTCTAGATCTTGTCTCAGTGTATTTTAATCGTTGATCATCCTGTCATTGGGCTCGCTCGTCGGGTTTTTCAGTATCATTTGATGAAGATGCTTGTTCGAAGATCTGGAACTTGATCATAACGTTGACTAACTATTTTGGCAGCTCACAAAGTAGAAATTCGTATTCTATTTGTTTCTAAACGTATTTCTTGTTGGTGTGTTGTTTCCGTAGCTCTTTTGGATGACGCTGCGTGTATATTGTTGATGTTCCGATCTTTTGTTTCTTTTGTAGTTCCTCTATGGCTGTTTGTCTTACGTTTACATTTTATACTAAAGATTCATTGTTATTGGAGTTATGAGTATACTTACCAATTACGATTACTGTTTACTTTCTTATAATCAAAACAGCTAATAACTTCTTCCCGTAAATGTAATTTATAATTATTTTATTTTAAAATGACAACTATTATTCTTGGGATTATTTTATGCTCATTGACATATGACGGAAATTAAGTTAGTTGTTATGATTTTTGAATAGATTTTCATTTTTTATTTTTTATCGCTTGATCGGTATAGAAGTGCATCGTGATACACATAAGGGCCATCTGTTGGTTATTTTTAATGACACTGATTAAATAATCACTTTCTCCATGAAAAAAATACTTGTACGTTTATTATTTTCATGACAATCGGTTGAACGGCGTAGAAATCTTTATATCTCAGCGCCACCTGTTGGCGAGTAACATCAATGGGGATAGCATAATCACTTTCTTCATAAAACAATAGATATACATACCAATTTTCATAATTATCGATCAATAGTTTCTGAGTTTATCGATGACACATATACAAACACCTCCACTTTTGTATATATAGATATCTTATGATTTGCGCAAGCACATGTTTTTCCTGCATACCAATTTTTATAAAGATCGGTGCAGCTTTTCTCGAGTTAAGACTCTTCTAGAGCAGAACATAAGACAGACAAATTTCAAAAATGGTAAAAATGTGATGTGACACACTTATGACGAATTACGACAAAAATAAGTGTACAGACAGATTCTAGAGATTTATATAGTAGTATAGATTTGGTATATCACGTGCGATAGCTTTATTACTAGCGGGTTTTATGAATAACTTTGGTGTTTCTATACCGATTTCTATGGTTCTTTTATATTGTATATTTAATACTGTTAACTTTTTAATTTGGGATGATTGAGAGTGTTATAAACGTAGGAATAGACAAATATAATTAGAAAGCTTCGAACTGCTACGCTATTGGGAGTGACACGTGTTATTGTGAGTCAACCATAAAAGATAGACATATGCTGTCATGGCATATTTTTTATATAATTTTAAGAAGAACATTTCCGTCATCCATCATTCCCGTGTATCTTTAACCATTAAGGTTGTACACGCGACGGAAGATTAAAATATGGAGTAACTTCTCCCGTTTTCCCGACATTTTCCTATACTGCTCTACTCCTATTGACTGTAGCGTGATGAAAAGTATACTATAACCAGCTCAGGAGTATGAAAAATAATTGTACCATGTTTCGTTAAAATCCGTCGAGTAGTTTTTGTTTCTATAACGGTTATATGGACAGACAGACAAAAATTTTACTGATTGCATTTTTGGCATCAGTATCGACCCCTGATCACCCCCTGATAGCTATTTTAGAAAAATATTTCATGTACAGAATTGACCTCCCTACAGATTTATTTTAAGTAGAGATAATAATATAAAAATACTTTATAATTATAAATCCAATTTATTTAATATAATTAGTCCGTGTAGGCCTTAACACGAATTTTGTTTTTACAAAATTAATTTTAACATGAAACTTCCACGGTTATGGAATATACATTCTAGAGAAAAGAATCAGTAAGGAAGTAAATACTCATTTGCAACTTTTTAATAATTTTGCTACCAAATAATTCATGTGAAATGATACGAGAATAATAATGTAATTCAACGTATTTACATCAACATTCTTAGTAAATTTTTTGAACAATATTGGCAACAGCTCTTTGCGTAGGCTGTTCTGGATGGTCCTAGTGACTGATTACTTATTCTATTATTAAATATAAATTTTATTGCTCATAGAGAGCATTGATGGCCCAGTGGCTGGAACGACTATGTCTTAACCGATGATTACGGGCTCGAACCCAGGTTAGCACCTCTGAATTTTTATGTGCTTCTTGTTTATTTATAATTCATCTCGAGGAAAACATCGTGAGGAAACCTGTATGTGTCTAATTTCTGCCATGTGACTCCACCAACAACCTTTGGAGCGGCATGTTGGAATATGCTTCTAACCTTCCCCTCAAAGGGAGAAGAGGCCTTAGCCCAGCAGTGGGAAATTTACAGGCTATTACTATTTTATTGGTGATCGTTACTATTCGTATAAAAAATTAAAATGACTATGCTTTGCTATCTGTAAAATTTAGCCTTACTTCAAAATCTCTTAACCTATCTCTATATTAGCTTAGGCTTTACATAGTGAGATTTCAATTGAAATTTCAAGCAAGTCCTTTGCGATGTGAATCTACATTGGCTTTGAACGTGGTCTATATAAATCGCAATATGTGTGTGTGTGTGGTTGTTGAAATTTACACAAGACAGGGGTATATTTTGTCTCATTTAAGTTTCTCGGAGTTCATTTTTATTTGTTTTAGTATGCATGCACTGCTTGTGAATAGCAGAACTTATAGACCTATATTAAGTTGTTTACTTATAAGGCGATAAATGAATTATTTCTTTATTATTATTTGTTTAATAATTTTCGAAACGGTTTAGATACAATTAATAAACACAATGTGACGTCACAAAGGCATTAATAATATGGTTAAAAAAAAGCAAATAAAAAATATATGTCCATTTTTATAATTTTAAAAGATACATAGAAAATTTGCTAGAGGTGGATATGTGTAAAAACATAGGTTTATGAAATTATATACGTACTGAAGTCCGGTAAAAAAATAAAATACAATACCCTATCCGCCTACACGTTTTCTCCTCTCCTGCGGTAACAAGTATACTTTAAACAGAGTTCGAGTTGCGATTTAATAGTGAAATGCTGCAATTAATTTTTAATATTCATGTATCTATATATGTATATATCTTCATTGGAAAGGAAAAGACATAATAAATTTTTATTTTTGTACAATTATATTTAAGCAAAAACTAAAGTTAATAAATATTTTCTAAGCAATATTAAATGTATACTAATATTATAAATATGAAAGTGACTCTGTATCTCTATCTGTCACTCTTTCACAACCGAATTCGATAAAATTTGGTATAAAGCAAATTTAAACTCCAAGAAAGGACATAGGCTTCTTCTTTGCCTCACACACGACAGAAACCGCGGGCGACAATTAGTAAAAAATAAAGTGTCGGATGATACATTTGAAATGACACATTTTTGTTTTTTATTCTAGAGTATATATAACATGCCGCCTGCTAGTATGTAGGGATAGCTGGCTTACTGACAGGACTAAACTGGTTTGGCCCCTCGACCGGACCCTTGTAAACTTTGGCATAATTGCGTCATTCCGGGCCGGGTAGTATAGTCCGGTGTTAATGGGTCGTTTAGGGTCCGAGTCTTTCTCATTCTACGCAGTCACAATATGTGGGAGCAGTCAGCAATTTTTGTTAAAAGCCAAGCCTTTTTTTACACTTTAAAACTTTTAATGATCACAAGTATGAGTTTCATGTATGATATCGAAAGTTTATAAGTGTCGTTTCTTAAATCAAGTAATTTATTTATTCTATAAATATAGTAACAAAATGAAATAACTATATTAAAAACCGGAAACGAAATAGAATCTTTGAGAGGGATGTTAAATATCTTGTATTATGTTCAGTGACGTAATAAATTAGTCAGCCTGAAAAATAAATAATAAAACGATGCACACCTACAACATACATGTTTATTTACTTTTAATTAATCTTATTATCAAACCTCGTAGATCCTCATATAAATAAAACGTGGAAGAACATACAGGGTCATTTTGAGGTTGATACAGGTATGCATACAAAAATGCACAATCAACTTTAATTAAAACTTCACAAAAGGGGTTCGTACCATTCCGCTTCTGATGAAATTGGTCTGGTATCGATGTCATATTTTTCCTCTCAGTCTACGATACGAACGTCTGTATTAATCTGTTCACTCACGAAAGCGCACATTTCACCGACTATAGATAGCTACATTATATAATTGTAAATCGACTTTTAAGTAGTCTAATATTTTTAATTTCATTTTACTTAGGACGACTCTAAAAAATATTTTTAAATTCGCAATTATTTTTATTACTTTTTAGTGCATATTAATTTATTTTGAAATAGTTTTATTTCAAGTCGGTTTTTCTTTGTGTTAAATTTTTTATTTATTTTTAGACTTTAAGTGAAGCTGATGTAGACTAACTATTTTTTCTTAATATGGATAGATTAAGCGCAGGGTATGCTTAATCTATCCATATTCTATTAGTATGCATCGTTTACATGAAGTAAACGAAATAAGGGTGAAACGTCTATGTAAACAGAATAAAAATACTTCGAGGACAATTTCAAAAGAGACTTGCGAATAATGCAACATTAGACTTTCGTAAATGTGGCTTTATATGAAAAAAAAATTTAGTAGGAAAAAATTGAAAAACATAGCCACCGTTACTGCTTGATTATTTAGCTAGTCAATTACAGTAAACTACAAGGTACCACCCTCAAAAGAGCTGTAATCGACCTTAAGGTCACACATCATGTTGAAATGCAGCAACGAACGTAAGCACATTAAAATTTGATTAAAGACAATAGCCCACATATCGCACCCTCACTGTAAGCTATTAAGGAGTTCCATTGATTATCATATTCTACTATGACAATTACTCGAACATAAACACGTTACGAAAGGTAACTTAAATATCCAAATATACTATAAAAGATTCGTCCGAGTATCGCTATCGTGCTCCTCAGTATTGAAGAGTTCCGTTACTTTGGATCCCGTGCTCAGAATATAACCAAACTTTAACCAAACTACCCTTGAAGTATATCCTTTCTAATAAAAAAAGAATCATCAAAATTGGTGGATTTCCATTATAAAAACTGAATACAATTAAAATGGGACCACACGGGAAGCACTAGCTTTTAAATTCAACAAAAAATATTAAAACCCAGTAAAAAGTTATGAAATAACAAACATAAAAAATATAGAGACAATTTGATAACCTCATTCTTTTTGAAGTCGTTTGAAGTGCTCGGCATGGAACGGCAATTTGGGCGTTGCGTTTCAATGTTGATAGGAAAAAAAGATCGTAATGTAAATTAATCTTAATTAAAAAAAAAAAACTTAACCCATTGTTGCATATTATTTATTTGAAAACATGCAAATCTATAAATAATTTTCATTCTTAATATTATTAAAAGTTTTTTTTAATAAATTTTATTGATATAAATATTTGGCTCACAATACTAAAAAAAATCTCGTAAAAATGACTAATCCAGGATAAACGTTTTAAAAAAAGTATAAGCCAAGTTATATTATCTTTTATCTTACGTTAGTCATCTCATGCACACTGACATTTTGTAAACATAGACGCTACTCTTACTAATGCAAATAATTTATATTTGGATTATATATTTCTGTCTGGAAAATGGTCATCGGTTACCACTGGTATATATTAGTACTGGTAGAAATAATAATCATCCCGTAATATTTGTATTCCCAACTTGGTGACGCATTACAAACATTGGCAACTAAGTTGTTATGTACCTCATGCCTGTAGTTACACCGGCTCACTCTATCTCTCAGTACCAATTTACTCGTTACTTCAGTAAGTTACACGTATAGACAGTGAAACTTAAATACGCACTGAAAATAAATAAACACTTTGTTTACACAGCCGCAAACTTTCGTCACGAACGATCGTTGTTCTTGAGTAAAACACGAACTACAGCTGTTATTATAAAACTCAAATATCAGCCGAGATACTAATGAACCTAAGGAAAACGAACGCTTTCATAGATCAAACACGTGTACGTGTGTTAGATATAATTGGATTGGAATTTTATGTTTTAATTATAAGAAAGTCTTTAGCCAACATCTGAGCAATATTTTTTTATAAAAAAATAATGAATTAACAAGTAAAGTAACAGGCTAAATATTGTTATTTATTTATCAAAAACAGTTATGATGCACGTGTTTAACCGTTCAGCTATATCGGCTCAAAATTCTGTTGAAGAATTTAAAAAAAATAAATTTTTGAAGAAAATTGAAAGAAATATTCTCTCTCATGCTGGGATAAGATCTCCTCTCCTATTGAGGAGAGAGTTTTGAATATATTCCACCGCGCTGTTCCAATGCAGGTTGGTGGAATGCTCATGTGGCAGAATTTCAATGAAATTAAACACATACAGGTTTCCTCACGTAGTTTTCCTTCACCGCCGAGCACGAGATGAATTATAAACACAATTAAGCACATATATATAGTGGTGCTTGCCTGGGTTTGAACCCGAAATCATCGGTTAAATATCAATAGGTTAAATCGGTTAATACATGGGTTCTTACCATTGGGCCATCTCAGCTCTTTAAATAAAATATTAGGCATTAATTTACACGTTGTTTCACGTACTTCTTTAATGAAATAGAGAAGAGTTCGAGCACGTTTTACGGGATTTCCGAGGATGGGATAGTCGCCACTTCCTACACACAATTTCTTTATGGGCTTGAACCCAGGCTTGGCATCAAGTACCTTATAAGCTAGCCAGTATATCAGCTAGGTAGGAAAAACCACAATTTTATATTATGGCTTATAGTAATAAAACAATATTTCTTAAAATAATTTGTGTATAATATTAGTACTTTAATATAATGTTTGTATATAAACTTATAATTAATCAGATGTTCGATATAAAGGTTATTTCTAGGTGTGAAACTAGTTCTGGCCAATTCGTTTCAACACATGCAACGTGCAACGTGAGTTGATCCTAAATATAGTTGATCATGTAAACAAAGAAAATCCTAAAATTATCTTACAAATCATTCTATTTTAGAATGAAACAAACAATTGTTAATATGAATGAAAATATTACACAATATTTTTGTTGTTAATGCATTCAGTTTCTCAGACACACGTAAGGTGCCATATCTTTGTATGTTTTTATAGACCTTTTGTAAGCGTTCCTTTTAAATAGTAATACATGGTTAAAGAGACTTGGTACCTTTTTTTGAATATACTTATTTATTATAAATTAATATATAATGGAATTTATATTAATGTTCTGTGGTTTACGTTTTATCTTCGTAAAAACCGTACGACCGTAATAATTAGCGATTTTTGACAATGCGAATGAAGCCTCGTTGAATATGATCGAATTAAAAAAATAACAGTTGGGATCAATTACCTCAGTCTCTAGGATCTTGTGCTCATTAAGTATATTTTAAAGTCCATATTGTTATTCCATTCCAATCATAAAATATTACTTGTTATAAATCGAACGCAAAATTCAATTAAAAGTTTATAAAATTCAATTACATTATAAAATAAGATAAATTTGTTCAGATCATTTATTTATATTGTTATTTTTTGACATAGATAAATTAATAGTAATGTAATCACACGTAGTTTGTGACTAATCCCTGCCTAAAGTATTAATATATAATTTTACGTTTTTATTTTAAATTGCGTTTTGGCTCGTGATTTCGTCTAGATGGTTTGGACCCAATATACGTTATGTATGCGTAATAACCGTGTTCTTTTAGAGCGTCAGAGATCACATTCTCAATCGACTATAGCGGAGTCAAATAAAACTAGGTTAATCATTTAAATACGTGTTATAATAATAATTTGTTTAATTAAAAAAAATAATAAATAATCAGATGTATGAGATTCCGGTCCCATTTCCTTTAGCACCTCTTACGAGTAGCTGAAGGATGTCGCTCCAACCCATCATTTTATATTTAACTAATTTTGAAAAATATAAAAGTGGGGGGGGAGGTTGAATTGGCCCCGCGCCCGCCATCAACAGTAGATTCCAACCATTGATCGGCGAACCTTCCTCGAACATGGGACGTGCACTTTTATAGTGCGCACACACTTTGTAAAATAATATACGTATAAAGTGGAACTAAAGTCCAACAGGTATCATAGACGTAGCTGAGGTGTATAGAAGACTCATAGTCTTACTAATAAAGTAAACCGTGGTTCGGTAGTTTGCACAGTCGTAACTGCGGTGTATAAAATATTATTGTCTTATTAATAAACTAGACCGTAGTCCAGCAGATATCACAGCCGTAGCTGAGGTGTATAGGAGACTCATAGTCTTACTAATAAACTAAACCGTGGTTCGGTAGTTTTCACAGTCGTAACTGCGGTGTATAAAATATTATTGTCTTATTAATAAACTAGACCGTAGTCCAGCAGATATCACAGCCGTAGCTGAGGTGTATAGAAGACTCATAGTCTTACTTATAAACTAAACCGTGGTTCGGTAGTTTTCACAGTCGTAACTGAGGTGTATAAAGAGTAGCCAATGCCACAAAAATAATAATCAATGTGAGGATCAAAGTCTCATAAATAGTAAACCAGTTATCGCTGAGGAAAACTGTAGCCATGGGTTCAACCCTGGATTATCACAGCATCAAATCACTGTCTCTCATACCAGTTCAAGCGCACTGTAAGGCGGCCTAATGTAAGGAATACGTATTTCGTTCAAATATCCACTAACGCAGAGTGTTGTTATATCGTATATATATAATACGTAATAATTCCAAACATAGTGGAATAAAATTCGATGAAACTCATAGATTACCGCGTAGGAATCATACGAGTGAATATAACACAATTTGTTATATTTTCTACCGTAGTAGATTATAAAGTATGAATATACATCATAACCGTATAGTTGTGTGATCGTTATCGCCGTACTCTCTTATAACTAAAACTTAAAACTAAGACTTATATCTAAACCGTACGTTTCCTTAACTAGCTTATAAACCTATTATACGCTTCACATATTTCGTTTTACTTAAACCTAAAGTGGATATAAAACTTAACTTCAACCTACAACAGGCACACACCCGATACTAGTTTACCCAAACCAGCACAAAGCACAGATCATTAATTGCATGTGATAATCAATTTCAATGTGATATGCAGACTTATAACTAAATTAGGTGTCCTACTTCATGTCTCGTATGATATTCTTAACACTAAACTAAAGGGGCGTCCCTAAAAGGACGAACATTTTGCTACAAACGACACTTCTCGTATAAAACGATTAGTGCGCCATGATTGTGTATATAGTTATTGCAGCCTGGATGAAATCCATTATTTGAGCCCGTCACTGCATGAACGTATCACTTCAGCTTATTACAGCCTCCGCAACGCCCTGCAGCATTCGGTCGTGATACTGGTACTACCGATTGATGAAAGACATCAACAACGCCATCGTAACGTCAACCAGCCATAGCTCAGTACCACATAGTACATACACTACTCTAGCAACCCAGTAAGACAGAGTGAGGGATATTACCATATCGTTATACAGTAACCTCGAACCCCGAAACCATCTCACATAGGCAGCCTCCTCGGCAACAGAAGGGGGGACACTACCGTATCGCCGAAGACGTTATACAGTAACCTCAAACCCCGCAACTGTATCACCGAAGCAAATTCAAGACGACATCGCCACGAGGGACACTAATGCAGCGATCAAGCCGCACAGCCTCAAACCAAGCGTCGAATCATCAAGAATCCACCAGAGTATATGCAGTACAGTATTCGTGCGCGATCATTATGCATGTGCACAATACAAATATATTATAAAGGTTTTGTTATTAAACAATAATAATCTTAAAACAAATAGATCATCGTCTTTGTGATCGTACCAATAAGTATGCTTTTATGCATATGTCTGATAATATTTATAGAGTTTTTAAAACGACCGCTTTACGAACTTGCGTCCGTCGATCGACACAGTTTTACATTGAAGAGTTTAGATTTTAATTGTTACACGAACTTATGTTCGTCCATCATCACAGCAAACCTGTGATCGTACCAAAACAATGCTTGTATGCAATCTGTTTACTGACAATATTTATAGGTTTCTTAGAACGACCGCTTTACGAACTTGCGTCCGTCGATCGACACAGTTTTACAAGAAGAGTTTAGATTTTAATTGTTACACGAACTTATGTTCGTCAATCATCACAGCAAACCTGTGATCGTACCAAAACAATGCTTGTATGCAAACTTGTTTACTGATAATATTTATAGATTTCTTAGAACGACCGCTTTACGAACTTGCGTCCGTCGATCGACACAGTTTTACAAGAAGAGTAAACTCTTCAATATAGTATATTCCATAATTAATAGTCATTGAGGTAAACCTCTGACATCAGTATGTATCGCCCCGTACATACGTATTTGCAATTAAATATTTTCAATACGGCCACCATCAAACCGTTTTATATCATATTGATATCATTATTAAATTTTATATAATATATATGATGTCTCATTGAGAACATTCATTTATATGACGGCCTGCCATACCGTCATTTGTAATAATAATTTGTATTATTGCACGCGGCCGGTGCAGCGAGCGCGTCGCTCCGCGCGTTCAAATTGCACCGAGTCGCTGGGCATCATAGCCCCCTATATTGCACGCGGCCGGTGCAGCGAGCGCGTCGCTCCGCGCGTTCAAATTGCACCGAGTCGCTGGGCATCATAGCCCCTATATATGCCTGGCGATGAGTATGACATTCGGCGCGGTCTAACGTTAAAATCAATACATGAAACATATTATTTATTACACGAACGTTATCCACAATAATGTACATTAAAAAAAGTATGTTTATTATAATGCCATTCCTTTTATCATCCTTATTTATTACATGTAAATGTATTCAATTACTATGCAATGTAATCTCTATGTATGTTTTTATGTTTCCGTATATGTATTTATGTGTGTATGTATGTATGTATGCATGTTTTTAATATCTCCAAAACAACGCGACCAATTTTTGATTACATTTTAATACGTGCTTTATATGGTTCACCGACGACTTATATTGAACCCGGATAGTTGCTCTACAACATACTTTAAAAAAAAAATGTATTAAATCAATCACATTCATTCTCATGTATATAGTATAGTCCGTTACAAGTTGAACGAAAAGGTTGAGGTAAAAATGACTTCAAATATATCTTATGTAAGTTTTAGCAAATTCTAAGAACAATTTTACAAATGAAGCTTCTTTGAGCTTGATGAGAGTAATACTTCAGTGTTAATTTAAGTGTTTGTGTTTAATTTGTTTTGTGAGTATTGTTTCGATGTATGTTGTGTTATTGTTTCTAGGTTATTTATAAAAAGTATGTAATAGATAATTTCTAATTTGATATATAATATTTATAAATCGAAATAATTTACAAAATTAAATATATTCGTTATAAAAATCTTAAGTTGCATCGTAATTTATTTCCAAATATACTTTTCTATAAATAGTGAGTCCATAGAAACACTTCAGTTTTCTATATAAGTCGTTCTATTTTCGTAACTTGCATTTTATAACAATAGTTTCTGCTTTTAAAAATATAATTAATTAACAAGTGTATTATTTTTGCGTAGGTGTGAAAAATGGACATATTGACTAAATACACAACTCAATTGTTTTTTTTTATTCCGAGTTAATTACCTTAGTTTTTGCCATATCTGTTGAAATAATATTAAAAAATAGGTAAAATTTCTTTGATTTTACGTAGGAAGTTAATTATATGTATTCTCCCGCGCTAATAATACAATTAAAAAAAATACTTTTAGAAAGTGATATTATTCCTGAGTGCTAAAGGTTATAAAATAAATTACATTTATAAATCTTTATAAATAAATTGCAGTGGAGAGAGTTGCCGATGGTAAATAATTAACAACTATATTTCTGTATTTTTATTTTCATTAACACTAGTTCACTAAATATTTATTACGTGTATAACTATTACCGACTTGTACCATAGGATTAAATCTAGATCAAAAGGAATGTCTACGACCAATACAAATATCCGTCCAAGCAGGAAACAAGCCCGCAACCATCATTGAAAGCAATTTCGCTGTGATTTATCCAGACATTCGTAGTAGGTCCATATAGTAGCTTGCAGCGGTTTTGTTGTAACCAAGAACGCATTAGCATTGCACCGTACGAAACATATTTTATATACATGCAATAAAGTCCAACAAACAAACAACAAAACAGCTCCTATTTGTTTTACATGGATACTTTTAATGTGATTAATGTCCCGTGTTTTTAGATTGAAGAAAAAAACAGGCCATTGCAATGTGCCGCATTTTAGACGTCGATCTGTTTAACGGTTTTTTTTACTTTATTTAAAAAAAAAATCTATTTTTATTCAGAGTTGGAGTTCAGTAGTTAAATACTTGTATATTGGCGAGTAAGTCACCAGTAAAATCATTCCTGGGAGGATTGACGTTAGGCAAGCGGCCAGCCGTAAAATTCTGCTAAATCATACTGCGCCGTACGCAATTAAATGGTTCAAAGGCAAGAATGGTGACGATGTAATAGGTAATACATTGTTCGGATAACTTTGAAAAAGCATTTTTAGCTTTCAATAGTTGTTTATTGGTTTTAGATCCCAGTGTTATCTTCAATTAAGTGGTTCGGATTGATATCCATTAACGCAACTCCACTTGACCTAGAAATAATGACATTGACATCA
The DNA here is from genome assembly GCF_905220365.1 of Vanessa cardui. Classification (NCBI taxonomy): domain Eukaryota; kingdom Metazoa; phylum Arthropoda; class Insecta; order Lepidoptera; family Nymphalidae; genus Vanessa; species Vanessa cardui. The sequence goes on from NC_061135.1 coordinate 8,978,088, forward strand.
ACTTGTAACTTTGTCTAATTACGAATAAGTTTATGATTATCATGTACTTATTAACGTTCGCTTATGTGACTAATAGAATGATAAAAAAATTATTCTGATAATCTAATAATGCTTGAAAATATTGACAGCATACTTATCTATAATTGTACGTATACATAAATTATTGTATGTAAAATATCTTACTAATGAATATTACGATCGTCATATATTCATTCATATTATGAACAAAATTTTAATTTATTTAAGGACTTTAACTTTAATTTCATTTAGACAATACATTACATTCGGCGCTATTATTATCACTTTATCACAATTAATAAATGGAGCTAGTGACCACTTATACATGAGGTGACTCATTGGATCTTTCAAACTAAAGAAAATAATAAAATACGTGTGCATCTCGGGAGCTCCGACTGAATAATTAACTTAAAAAAAAAGCAATCCAGCCAGACTGGCGCCGTAACGCGTTATCTAACAATGCGGTCTGGGGTAAACCATAACAAGTTATCACAACAAATAAAAACATATCTTAAACATTTTAAAAATGTTTTTTTTTTTAATATGTATTTATTTATAATTTCACGCACTCTAGAGTCAGGTGACAATTGCATGACACAAACCTTTCCCGAAGCTTTGCATTGGATTCTTCCTAAGCGCTACGCATGTCAGCTATCGCATGCTAAATCAAATCAAATCAAATCAAATCAATTTTATTCATGTAAACTTCATAATGAAGCGTTTTTTGAATTGTAAAATGAATGTAAATTAATTGTGAAATACTATCACCGTTCCCCTAGCGAGAAGAAACGTCAAGAAACTCGCATAGTTGCTCTTTTCAAATTAACAGATTTACAATGCTGTTATTTACAGTAATTAGTGTCCTATACTACAAATAATACCCTACAAATAATTAACCTCACACGAAGTGCATCAGATGTATAGCGATTAAATTCGTAACTTCACGAAGAAGAAAGATTATTGAATTAAATAATGTATATTTTGATTAATGTGAAAAGCTGTATTTCTGTTAAAAAAAAAAAAAAAAACATTTCAGCGCTCCCATGTATGAAATAAAATAATGCAACACATATAAATATAAAGATTTATTCATATAACTTAAATTCCATTATTTGTACCTGCAAATACAACAATCTTATGATCTATCTTACATCATATATGTATATTACTTATCATATCTTACATTGAATGGTCTTATAGCTAACTATCTGTAACTATGAATATACAAGCTCACTTTAAGTAGAATGATATACAATTAAATAATCTAATACAAACTGTAATTATATGTGACTACGCTATTAACAGCTTATATAAAATAATAATTGAAATACTTAACTTTTGAACTAGTCGCTTCGGCGGCCGAACAAAAACTACCCCAGAGACCAGTCACCATACTTTTATATCTCGGTTGACACCGCACTTACTTGAGATAATTTTTATTTTTCACCTACCCTCAATGATTGATCAGTACACAACACTTGTAATAAACGAGTATTATACTCTTTACAAACATGATTCAATTGCTATTAGTATAATAATCTATCACGGCCAGACTGACCAGTACTTCGCTCTCGAAGTACCTGCTCTACATACAGCATATACTTGGATATATACATAATATACATATATATACATAGAGACATACACAGATAATTATATAACTCATACAATATATATTTTTTTTTTATTTTTTTTTTTTTTTTCTGCACTAATAGCCACTCCCTTCTTATACAAGTCCTATCACCCGCTGCCAGTGACTCTCAGACAGGTATCAGGGCAGCGACCGACCAGCGGTTTTTTTTTTTTTTTTTTTATTTCCTTTTTTTTTTAACTCTAATAGCCACTCCCTTCTTATACAAGTCCTATCACCCGCTGCCAGTGACTCTCAGACAGGTATCAGGGCAGCGACCGACCAGCGGTTTTCATTTTTTTTTTTTTTCTTTTTTTTTTCATATATATATATACACAAACACTAATAATATGTATTATTATCAATAATAATATATATACAATAAAATAGTCATTTGAATCATTCAAAAAAAAATATAATATGTTGTAAACCATCAATCATGAGAATCAAAATAAATAACAAATGAATTAATTGCCATAGTCTCTTACAACACAAGGTTAACTAAATCTATACCTAAAAAGTAAATTAATATAAATTTCTAAATTATAAACAATAAAACAAACTAATTAATGATGATATTGTTCCGAAATGGAGGAAAAATTTAATATTATTTATAACATTTAAGATTGTTCAAAAGCAGCGTTTTGTTCCACCCATTCACCAGGCCAAATTCTAAGTTTTTCTTTAGCTACAGTAATATTTCTCAGATTATTTCGTCCTTTTAAATAATATCTATCATTTTCCAAGACATTCGTTATTTCGTACGGACCTTTAAATTTGACACTTAACTTATCGTGTCTTCTATGATCTTGATTAACATATACAATGTCCCCAACTTTAAAAGACATGTTAGTTCGGCGGGTGGAATCAAACCGTTCTTTAAATTTATCAGCTATATTATTCAATCTTTGTCGAGCTAGGTCACGATCAGCATGTACGTTAATAGGTGTTTGTGTAGACTCATCAACAACATCAGTCAGTCGAGCCTGTATCGGAGGTATATTACCTTCTCTACCAATTAACAATCGAATGGGGGAAAATCCGGTGGATTTCTGAACAGTAGTGTTTAGTGATTGTTGTACCTTCCATATGACACTCGGCCATTCTGTTAAGTCATTGATAGTACTACTCAACATGTTAATTACAGTGGCCACATATCGTTTTACCTGCCCGTTACTACGTGGTGTTCCTGTTGATATCATATGGTGCTCAATATTCATTTCGCGGAATAATGACTGGATTTTTATAGAACTGAAATTGGTGCCTCTATCTGTGACCACAACAGACGGGGAACCAAATAATGTTATGGTTTCACGTAACAGAAATAAAAGTTCTTGACAATTGAGAGTTTTGAGCGGTTTTAAGATGCAAAATTTTGTGAATCCATCCACAATTAATAAAACATGTTTATATCCCTCAGGTGATTGTTTAAATGGTCCGGTGCAGTCAAGATGCAAAGTATGAAACGGTATTGATTTTATAAGCGGATGTAACAAGCCCTGTTTAGGCCCTGAATGACCTTTATGCTGTACGCACTTTAAGCAATGTTGAATATATTTTTTTGTAAACGCAGCAATGCCAGGAAACCAAAAGTTTTCACGGATTTTACTCATAGTTTTATCATAGCCCACATGACAGTTATCATCATGATATAGCCGTAATAAACTTAATCTGTATCCTTTTGGTACAAAAAGTTTTGGGACTGAGTCTGGTTTGCTTTTATAGTGTAGTAAGTTGTTAATAATTACATATTGATTGACATCAACTTCGCCTGTGTGAACCTTATTAATCAGGGATTGGGTTTCATTATCATTTTGTTGAGCTAATTCTAACCATGACGGCGGTCTATCAGGGTCATTAAGAATACTAATTATTACTGGGGATGACGGAACAATATTGACGACAGGGTTTCGACTAAGATAATCTACATGACCTACAAACTTTCCTTTTTTATAAACAATGTCAAACTGAAAATCTTGCATAAAGGTCCACCATCTAGCTACACGGGGTGATAAATCCTTTTTATTCATAGTCGGTTTGATGGCATTACAGTCTGTGACTATGGTAAATTCAATTCCTAATAGATAAACGCGAAAGTGCTTTAAGGCGTTAAAAATCGCCAATGTTTCTAAGTCGTAAGAACAATACCTAGATTCCGCGGGTGTAGTGCGTTTGCTATAGTAAGCAACAACTTTGTTTTGGTTTTTAACTCTCTGCATCAGGACAGCACCGTAACCAATGGAACTAGCATCGGTGTGCAGTTCTGTTTTAAGGACAGGGTCGAATATAATTAATAGTGGTTTAGATACCAGATGTTGAATAACATAGTTACGAGCATTATTCTGTTCCTGACCCCATACCCATTGTTGGTTACTTTTTGTGAGTTTACTAATGGGAGCAGTGCGTGAGGCAAACTCAGGTATAAACTTTCTAAAATAACTTGCCAACCCCATAAATTGACGTACTTCTTTAACATTAGTTGGTAAAGGAGAGTTAATAAGTGCTGAAACTTTATTGTCACTTGGCCTAACGCCATCTTTCGAAATGTTTCTACCAAGATATTCTATACTATCAACAAAAAATTTACATTTCTTTAAGTTTACGGTAAAGCCGGCCGAACTCAGAGCATCAAAAGTTTGTTCGAGATATTTTAGACCCGTAGACATTGTTTGGAAAGGAATTAACAAATCATCTATGTAAACTAACAAAAAATCTAGATGTTTTACAGCCTTTGTAATAGCTTTTTGAAAGACAGATGGGCCATTACATATTCCAAAGGGCATTTTTAGAAATTCATAATGCCCATCGGGTGTAATGAAAGCTGTGTATTTTATGGAACTTTGAGATACCGGTATCTGATGAAAACCGTTTTTCATGTCAATGGAGATGAAATAGCAAGCTTTTCTTAACTTATCAATTTGATCATCGATGAGGGAGAGAGGGTAACGTTCTTTTTCTATAATTTTATTTAAGGCTCTATAATCAATACATAATCGGTCACTACCATCTTTCTTTTTAACGAGCAATACGGGACTAGCATACGAGGAGTCACTTTCTCGGATCACTTTCTGTTTTAAAAGGTCATTAATTATTTCCTTAACCTTTTCTCGCTCGACAGGAGCCAAACGGTATGGGCGATAATTAATTACCTCATCTTTCTTTAATTTAAGGCATAATTCGCCAGTATTTACAATACCAAGATTTTCTGTAGTGGGCAATATAGAAGAATATTTAACAAAGAGGTTTTTGATCGACAGTTGCAAAGAAGGTGTTAAATGACTTGTCAATTCCCTTAAATGAATTAGCTCTGTATGGATATCAGTCAATCGGGTAACGACATTAATTTTGTCATGTGTGTACGTTCGAATAAGCTTACAGCCATCTGAGTCTATAACTATAGCTATATCCGGGTAGTTAATAGCATTTCTACCAATCAAACAATCATAGGTAAAGTCCTTATCTCTTGCTATGTAAAACTCTATTTCTATACAGACCTCATTAAATTTAACTGGCACTGCCATAATACCAAAGACATGTAACTTCCCGTTACCGAGTCCGTCTAAATTTACTGAACAAGGAGAGACATTACAGCCTAATTGTTTAGCAATTGACTCTTTAATTACGCTACAACTGGCACCGGTATCTATAAGTGCCATAATTTTGTAATCTCTTATACTTATTTCCGTAAGTTTCAGATTTGTACTTAAGCAATTTACGTTACTTGTTTTATCTTGGCTTTCTGATTTATTATGTTCGATACTTTTTTTCTTATAAAAACAAATGGATTCATCATGGCCTAATCTCTTGCAAAAGGAACATTGCACTTTGTTAGGAAAATATCTCATGCTATTGAAGTTGTTATAATTTCTGAATTCCGGCCTAGTAATTCTGTTTCTAAAGCACTGACTTCTAACATGACCTAATTTATCACAACTATAACAACGACGTTCTCTAGTGTCTTCAAATTTTGTACGCTTACTATTTGTGGGTATATCGTGTATATCAATAATTTCGTCTGCCAATCGTTTCTTGGGTATTTTAACATAAGTTGTAAATAATGAAATTAATTCAGCGGTACTTTCGACACGACTGTTGAAAGACGCCATTCTAATATTATCATCTACAATACCTCCGCATACAAGCTGGACTAACTGTTGCTCAGTAAATGCTACTTTGGTGTTTTTGTAAAGCCTAATCTTTTCTCTAGCGTATTCACAATATGAATCAGATAAATCTGAGGTAAAAAGTACAGCTTTATGAAGTTTCTCGGATAAATTACGTTTTTCTGGATACAAGTCACTTATAGTCATTTTAAAGTTATCCCAACTTCTTCCCTCCTCCGGGTCCCACGATTCGTACCATAGTAATGCAGAGCCCTTGAGGGCCTTACCTGCCTTAACCACTGCAGTAGCACTACTCCATCCAAGATCCTTTGCGACGATGTCAATGCTATGGCACCAACTCTCTGCTCCGTTGTCATTTTTAGCAGGATCGAAGGGTGGCAGCACCACGTCATCTTCGCGGTGATTTGTTGCAACTGCATCTCTGATAGCTTTGAGTAAGCCTTCTATAACAGCAGGATCCATGACGGAATAACAAAGCCACGTTGACTTGAAACTGCAAAAAAAATAAAATAATTATATTAGTGATTGAGTCGTATCCCACTTCTGAAAATAAAATAATGCAACACATATAAATATAAAGATTTATTCATATAACTTAAATTCCATTATTTGTACCTGCAAATACAACAATCTTATGATCTATCTTACATCATATATGTATATTACTTATCATATCTTACATTGAATGGTCTTATAGCTAACTATCTGTAACTATGAATATACAAGCTCACTTTAAGTAGAATGATATACAATTAAATAATCTAATACAAACTGTAATTATATGTGACTACGCTATTAACAGCTTATATAAAATAATAATTGAAATACTTAACTTTTGAACTAGTCGCTTCGGCGGCCGAACAAAAACTACCCCAGAGACCAGTCACCATACTTTTATATCTCGGTTGACACCGCACTTACTTGAGATAATTTTTATTTTTCACCTACCCTCAATGATTGATCAGTACACAACACTTGTAATAAACGAGTATTATACTCTTTACAAACATGATTCAATTGCTATTAGTATAATAATCTATCATATGCTTATTTAATTATCTAAAAATACGAATTTTATATGCCATCCATTTCAGTATAAAATCGAATAAGCTGAAGTCTTAAAACATTTTAACATATATTTTTAAGATTACAATTTGAATGTTTTATATTTATAATACGAGATGAAAAACACTTCGCCTTACATTTTTTCTCGTATAAATCTTAACGAGTTTAAACATTTATAAAGCATTCGTTCTGAAGCTTACTTAATACGTGAGTATTTTTTATTATAGTAAAACATGAAATAACTTTCGTTCACGACTTTGTAGGCATGTATTACGGTGTTTAATGGGTTTTATTGACATACACGGAACTCTAATAATGGTATTCATTTTCTAAAATAACTTTAGCCTAAATTAGTCGTGATCTGCCTTCGTATTATATAGTATTTTTGTATAGATAAAAAAATGTCGATACTATAAAATTTAATTTAAGGAAAATAAAATCTTATTCTATTACATTTAAATTAATCCTTTTTTGTATAAAATTTTTAGGGTTGATTTATTTTCCGATAACCAAATAATCAGCTTTTGGGATGATCCAACCCGTAATAGACCATCACATAAGCCCATAGAGAAAACAATCTTTTAGGTCAATACGAACCAAAGAGAATGTACGTCCCTGGGGTTTGTTAATAGTCAAGGCAAATGATGGTTTAATTTATTTATTGATTATGTGAAAATGTTCAATTTAATGTACTATATAATTGTTTCTATTTCATTCATTTCGAAAATCTGATTTCTAGCTTGTCTACGCAACCCAAGGAGAGCAAGGGTTGTATGACAGCAAGCCATTCGGCTCTTTAAGCTCTATAACACGTCCATAAGTTTATAGAGTTTATGTTTCTTTGTCTAGAATTTAAGTCTTTCATATAAGAACGTAGTGCACGTTCTAGACACTACACTTTACACAGCTTTTATAATGAAACGTTATTTCAGTTTATACTTAATTTATGATATGATTTTCCAAGCGTATAATTTTAACATTAAGAGTCAATCGAATATTATAATAATATTGACAAAGATTACTTATTTCACTCTTTACTAATACACAATCGTTGATAAAGTTCATTTCGTTCATGATTAATTATGTCTAATGACACATTCAGAATTTTAACATCAGTACCGTATAATATGAACAAGTATTTGGCGATCTCTTCCAAGCTAAAAGTATAAAAATCACATTTAACCTTTTAATTTATATTTACTTAAGGGCTTTGAATATTATAAGGGTGGGTAACGAGTGTCATAAGTTTCCTCAATAGGTTTATATTTAAAAATAATTACATACTTAATTTCATAAAACTGATATACATAAAACACGTGAACATCAACAGATGTTGATAATATAAATGATATATTATCAGAATCCAAAATGTCGGTAAATCATTCATCATCATAATCAACAGCCTGTAAATTTCCTACTGCTGGAACAAGGGCCTCCTCTCCCCTTGTGGAGAAGGATTGAAGTATATTCCACCACGCTGCTCCAATGCGCATTGGTGGTACACACATATGGCGGAGTTTCTATGAAATTTGACACATGCAGGTTTCCTCACGATGTTTTCCTTCACCGCCGAGAACAAGATGAATTATAAACACAAATTAAGCACATGAATATTCAGTGGTGCTTGCCTGGGTTTGAACCTGCAATCATCGGTTAAGATGCATGCGGTATGTTGGTAAATAAGTTTGGCAAATTCAAGATTGATCAGCAGCATAAAATATATATAGTGAATCAAACCAGAAGTAAAGATATAACATAAAAAATGGTCAACATATTTTAGAAATGCTACTATATCACAAGTTACTTAGCTTAGCTACTGGAAGGGTGAAACTCAAGTTTAAGTGTTACAAGAAGTTTTATTTGAAAAGTTAGAAAGTTTGGTTTCTTTGTGTAAATTGAACATTCGATTGATGATCGTACAAAAACTGTATTTTAAGAGCTACTTAAATAAGAACAAGCAAGCAAGGGGATATATTTGAGTATTTAATGATGGATAAATTCATTAATTATAATCTGATTGCAATATATAGGGGGACGGTTTCTTGGAAACCATGGTCAATAATAATATAAGCTCTGATATAAATGTTTAGGCTTGTTGATATTTCAAGTAAACTCTAATTAAAAAAATCAAAATTTTCAGAGGATAACAATATTAAGAGCATTAAAAAAAGCATTGTAGTATCCAATTAAAAACATCGAGTTATTTCTGCTAATGCTTTCATAATGATACGGATTCTGATATCATTTTTAAGAGCATTTTCCGTTTAATTGGTTGTTTATACCAGTTTTAGTTTTATAATTGATAGTTTATTGTTACTTTTTCAAATTTAATTTAAACTAGCGTTCTAAGTCTGTAATATCGGCTTGATTTGTGAAAAGATCTTGAAGGTTAAGGTAAATAAAAGAGAAGCCTCTCTTTTTACAGCTTTATTTCACCGAGGAAAACTTTTTTGATACTTTATCACAAATACAAATTTATAAATTAATTTGACAAATTATTACTGGGCAATAGCTCTTTTATAGTAAAAGATAAATAACATAGTATTTGCAAGAGAATAAATTTCGCTTATAATAAAAAATCAGAATAATCAGCATCCAACATTAGTAGATCTATTATTGAATTATGATTTTTTGCATATCGTATAATAAATTAAATTAATCAGACATATATACGATATTCCAATGACAGGAGGAGTGAAGATAATCAAACTTTAGATGAACATATTCCTTCTGATTTGCTAACAGCTTAGCTATATTAAGCGCCACAAACATTTCTTGATTTATCTATAACTATTCTACAACACATCATTTAACTAGACAATTTATAAGAGTTTATTTTAAAACTTTAATTCCAAGTTCCATATTTCCACTTAATTAACTTAGACCTTAAATATTTGGATCTAGATAAATGATGTCCTGTCAAATCAATATCAATATTATTTATATACGTTTATGCCTTGTAGAAAAAAAAATATAGGAGATCTACTGGGGAAGTAAGAATTGTGAAAGGGAGTGCCTGGCTGAGGTCCTATAAAAATCGTACGTATATATTATTTATAGATTAATATTAAATATTCTATTTCGTTCATAGTTAGTATTCCTTGGGTTTTATTTTTATTTCCTTTATGAGCTAAAGTGGTTTACGAATATGTTCTTAAACGAAGATATACTCAACTGGCAAGGAGAAACGAAAGAACACATTATACTCAAAAACACATGCACTCAAAAAGCCACAGTCTGCAAAGACCCAATAGCTTTACTTAGTTCACAAGGTAAGAGTGCATTAACAGCTCAAAACCTAAATTCCTTCTAATTTCCTAAATTCTTAAAATTTCTTGACACATAAGCCTATTAACATTGTATTGATTCGACTTGTGATTTGAATTCAAGACTTCGGAATCTTTTGCCTTGTAATCTAGGTACTACACCAACGAGTATCAACAATATAAATTATGTTTGGAGGTACGCATATTTTTTCATATTAAATCTTATTTCAGAAGTAGCGCGAGTAGAATATAAAATGAGAATACCAGAGCTCACACGGGTAATTCATCATCCTATATTATAACTTTGTAAAGTAAAACTTAAATACAGGTTTAAATTGTAAATGATACAGTGTGTTCAAATTAGCAATGTAATTAGACTGTCACACGTAACGTTTTATGTATTTCCAAGCGAATTGAAATTTTGCACAACAAAATTAAAATGAAATGTAATGATAGTGCTTGAGTAGAAATAATATGAATGTACTAGATGTGCCCACGATTTCGTGCGTGAATTAAAAAAAAATTGTTCATTTTGCAGAGTTTACTATAAGTTAATAATTATGTGTAACTTTTGTATAATTATTATTATTACTGTTTGGTAGAAGGCACCCTACGTCACGGCGGAGTGGTGGCGTGCACGAAGGTTCCGTGCGGTACTGGACAGTATTTAGACATTGCAGCATTCGTTATTATTTTATATATATTAAAATAATAGTTGACTAAGCTACTTCTTATTACATCAGCTAACAGCCAGAGAAAGATTTTTTGAAAGATGATGTCACATTTTTTTATTCTAAGTTTTTTTTACTTCTTTACCTCGTCTCATTGCCACTTCCTCTATATTGGAAATATCACACCAAAATCTATCGAAGCACCACAGATAGTCATATAGGCAATATCTCCTTTCTGCTTCATTTTTAACGAAAAATGACTTAATAAATCAAACGAAAAAGAATCCTATAAAGGGGTTATCGGTTATTATGTAATATTATTAAATATATAATAGTATTAAATATCTCCTCTAATACGCCAATCATATCAACAACAACAACAACAGCCTGTAAATTACCACTGCTGGGCTAAAGGCCTCCTCTCCCTTTGAGAAGATTTGGAACATATTCCACCACACTGTTCCAATGCTTGGTGGAATACACATGTGGCAGAATTTCTATGAAATTTGTTCCGATAAACAAATGCAAATGGAACTCCCATGGAATAATTGATACATGTGCCTTTCTGTCACAACTTCTGCTTGCCCAGAAAATGTTAAAATTCTACAATGTTAAAGATATAATTAATGGCCATAGGTACGATGCAGCTTAAAAAGAAGAAATTGGAGGTTCATTTAAGAATAACATACATTCAAGTACATTTTCTCAAAGCGTAAATTTAAAATGTACTAATATTAAATTTAAAAAACCGATTATTACTTTCTTTAATTTCTACCCAAACAATACTTACGGAACACTCTTCGGTAAGTCTGAGTTGCACTCGACCTGTTTTATAGAATACCTTTTCTACCTCGTGCTATTTTCAACCGACTTCCAAAAGGAGGAGGTTATCAATTCGTCTGTAGTTTTTTTTTTTTTTTTTTTTTTTTTTTTTTTTTTTTTTTTTTTTTATGTTTGTTACCTCATAACTTTTCACTGGGTGGACCGATTTTGATAATTTTTTTTTTGTTTGAAAGGTAGTGCTTCCCGTGGGGTCCCATTTTTTTTATTTTTTTTTCCGACGATGGTATCCATTTGAAAACGACATAAGTCTTAAATTTGCATTATGTATATGCGCGACAAATAGGTGAATAACTGAAAATCACGTTAACCAATTTTGATCATTCTTTTTTTATTATAAAATATATACTTCAAGGGTAATTTGGTGAGAGTTTGGTAAGGTTCTGAGCACAGGATCCATGACAAAGTAACGGAACGGAAGGGAACGGAACAATTCTGAGGAGCACGTTAGCGATACTCGGTCGAATCTTTTATTTATAGGTCATTTGGATATTTGAGTCACCTTCCGTAATGTGGTTATGTTTATGTAATTATCATAGTCGAATATTATAATCAACTAGCTACCCACCCCGGCTTCGCACGGGTGCAATACTGATACTAAATATACTACAGAATTTGTTTATATACGACATCACATCGCAAACTTCTAAAATTATCAGTGTTTCTTTACTATATTGTTCATGTATTATATACACAAACCTTCCCCTTGAATCACACTGTCTTTTAAAAAAAACCGCATCAAAATCCGTTGCGTAGATTTAAAGATATAGGGACAGAGAAAGCGACTTTGTTTTATACTATGTAGTGATGGAACTCCTATACGGCTCGCAGTTAGGGTGCGATATGGGGCAGAATTTCTTACTATCTTTAATCAAATTTTGTGTATATGATGTACGAAATATAGTTGGTGTTTTTCAAAGTTTTTTTGCTGAGTTCGATTACAGCTCTTTCGAGGGATCCTTGTAGTTTACGCCGCGTGACGTATTAAATCCGCATTTTCGAAAGTCTATTTTTGCTTTATTCGCAAGTTTCCTTTGAAATTGTCCTCGAAGTAGTTTCTGACTCATATAAACGGAACGCTTAATCTATCCATATTAAAAAAAATAGTTAGTCAACATCAGCTTCACTTAAAATCAAAAAATAAATAAAATTTTAACAAAAAGAAAAACCGACTTCAAACAAAACACTATTTTAAAACAAATGAATATGCACGAAAAAGTAATAAAAATAATTGCGTATTCAACATATTTTTTAGAGTCTCCATAAGTTAAATGAAATGAAAAATATTAGACTACTTAAAAGTCGATTAACGATTATATCATGTAGTTATAATTATTATTATATTTGGAGTCGGTGTCAGCCACGGTGCCCTTGCGCCAACAATCAAAAGAAAGAAGCTATACGAGCCCCTTGATTGATCCAGTATATTATTGTGTAAAAGTTCCTGTACTCAATATTAGAACGAATTTTATTCATTAAAAGCTGATTAATTTTAAAAAAAATCAAAAAGTCAAGATTTACTTAAAGTCTTGTGCCATACGTGATGTTCAAGTCTATTATCCAATTAAAAATAGTTAGATATAATGCTTCGACGAAATCACTAATACAGTGTAATAGAAATCATAAATAATTACATCACATATCGTAAACATCACTAAACATTGGGGATTAAAGTTATGTACAGTTCCAAGGCAAACGGTATCTGATATAGTCTAGGTTAACGTTCACAAAACAATTATACTAAAAGCACGAAATCAATCGCCATCACACTTTATACAGCGCCACCTGGTGTCACTTATGTTTCGTCGGTGATAAATGAATATTCAAGACGCCTCACAATATCTCTATTACTAACAATAATTGATATGACACGGCCATCGTGCAGTACGCACAGTTGTCATGCGTTATTCTGTAATAATCAAATTCAATCAACAAGTTAGTTCAGTCAATCCAGACTTATTTGAATCACACATAATTACAGAAATTATCACAAAAATATGATGATATTAAGTTAATGAATAGCACGTGAAAACAAGGACCTTTCATTAAATAAAAAGAAATCAACATCAAAACAAAATAAACTTTATTCAAGTGGGCTTTTACAAGTACTTTTGAATCGTCATTTAACAATTAAGTGAAGCTACCGACGCGACGGTTCGGAATGTATATTCTACCGAAAAGACCCGGCAAGAAACTCAGTAGCTACTCTTTTTCAACATTAGATCAGGTAATGGTATTATTATGGTTATGTTCAATCGTCTCTGTGATCATATATTAAAGTCATCCTTGTTACAACCATAATAAGTCATTTTCGTGACTAATATACCAAAATGATCAACTAACTTAATTGATGTCAATCTATATTTGACTCACGGGCATTTTCTAAAACATTCATGAAACTTGGAATTGGTTTGTACCAGATATTACATTGTATATGACCCTTATTATGAATTAATATATCAAATTTTTATTTGTTACGAAAAATAATATCCATTACTTTGACTGATGACGTTTACCCAATGATTGAAATTTTGATGTATCTTTTTAATCGAGGGGCAAAAGAGGTAGTCTACTTTTACAGTAGAATATATTCAATGATTATTCGTTATTTTAACACAGGGGATTGTATTGTTTCATTAAAGTCAATCATAATAATAAAAATAAATTCGGAGAGATTAAGCGTCAACGCAATGAGCCAGAAAGAAATCAACATTAATTTCCTGTCCACCAGATGCAACTGTGTTTTTGGTATACTGTTTTCCTTTCTTGATTAAAGAAACGTCAAGCGTATGTCGGTATGTATACGTGATATTGACCTAAATACTCTGCAGAGTATTTCAGGAAAATCTTAAAATTATTAATAAGGTAATCACGCTGATTTCCAAAACGTGTAACATTTGTTTTATAACTTTAATTTCGACGTTTTGTGTATTTTGAGGAAGAATACCGCTTTAAATTTGTGTGAAATAATGAACACAATAATAAGAAAACCGTAAAGGATAAGTCAGTTATTCTTTCTAATGTATGATATTTTATAAATATTATATTCTTTTGCTTATTTTTTTTATTTTCTGTTAAATAATAATCAAGTTTATCAACAACTTTACATGTCAGTAAAACATTAACAGCTTTTATAAATGCTCATATATTTTGGGCTGGAATCTTCCTCATTTATCAGCAATAATTTATTATTTATCAGCAATATCTATATCTAACAGAACGGGAACTTTTCTTTTGTAATTTTGCTGTTGTTGATTCTGCACTAAATAAACACTCTGCTTCACTCACACTACTTCTTCAAACAATGACCTAATACAGTAGCTTCCTTGTTTATGAATGATAACTAAAGAGATTGAATTCCATTATTATTTAAAAAAATGACTCTTTTGTGTTTAAACAGTTTATAAAAGTATATAAGTACGAGTCTTTAAAAAAATTGACATCTTTATAGTATAGGATGACTACTTTGAATTCTTTTTAATCTTTATAGGAACAATTGTTAGCATTTGAAGCTCGGAGTAGTACAAAAAAATTTTTAAAAAATGTAACATTTCACCTTATTGCCTCTGATGAGAGATGTGTTGGCACATTTTTTGCAAAGAAAAGAAAAAATGAGATAAGATTGAAAGAAAAATGCTGCTAAACAAACAACAACAACAATAGCCTGTAAATTGCCACTGTTGGGCTAAAGGCCTCCTGTCCCTTTAAGGAGAAGGTTTGGAACATATTCCACCACGCTGTTCCAGTGCGGGTTGGTGGAATACACATGTGGCAGAATTTCTATGAGATTTGTCACATGCAGGTATCCTCACGATGTTTTCCTTCACCGCTGAGCACGAGATGAATTATAAAGACAAATTAAGCACGTGAATCAGTGGTGCTTGCCTGGGTTTGAACCCGCAATCATCGGTTAAGATGCACGCGTTCTAACCACTGGTAATGCTGCTAATATTGTTCCAATCGTTTGAAGCGACGATTTGTACATTAAAACATTTTTATATTTTTTATACTTTTATGTACGTAATTAAGGCTTGAATGTAAATATTTGTCAAGAACATAATTGATTGCACCCATAAATAAACTACACCGACGGACTTATAAACGGCATCATTGTTCTAGGCAACTTTGAATTAAAAATTTTAACCAAGTTTTCAAATTTTTGATTCACATTTAAATTGAAATATATAATTTAAATAATTAACTACATAACATAATATCCGTTGTATACAAGAAAGAACCAACCCTTTTTGAACAAAAACGATAAAATGTATCAAAAAAAGGTTTTGGTTTGTTTATTGAAAAAATGTTTTTTTTCTTTTGTTAAGGTATTACCTCCACGTACCCTTATTATAGATTTCAATCAATTCCATATAGATCTGATCAGGGTTATTCAATGGTTTTGCAGAATATTGGTCCATTCTTGTAAAATCTTTTTTCTTAGTGCTTTGACAGTTGTGGATAAAAAAATTCTCGCATATACAGCTTTTTTAAATTAACCGAATCATGCTCAATGGGATACTATGATATAAGATACGAGCTGGTCAATTCATGCCAGTATGTACCCCAACTTCTTCGCAATATTGTCGACCATATGCAGCAGCGTGGTCGGGTGGGTTATTCGTTATCTTGCATTACAGTATGAATTTAATATAAAGAACCATGTGAGCTCATAAAGCCTCTGTTATATAGCGTGGCATCATCTCTTCTACCGTTTTGACGAACCATAAACAAAAGTTCGTTCACCAACACCAAACACGGATCGCCACCAAAATCGGGATTAGCTACTTGATTTCTACCGGACTCTTTTTAAGAACGTGTCTCTATAGAATTTCGGTATTATACTCTAGATACCGTAATAATAACTGTATAATAATATATAATAACTTATATAATATTTATATAATAAATAATAATAATAATAACTTCCCGCACCAATGCCACAATTTGATTCCTTCTTATCCATTTTTTATTAATTCAACAACAACATCGTGTAAATTTATCAAACTATCACTAATCACACTATTCCACCACGCTGTTCCAATGCGGGTTGGTGGAATACACATGTGGCAGAAGTTCTATGAAATAAACACATGCAGTTTTCCTAACGCTGTTTTCCTTTACCGCCGAGCAAGAGATGAATTATAAACATAAATTAAACACATGAATAATCATTGGTACTTGCCTGGGTTTGAACCCGCAATCATCGGTTAAGATGCACGCGTTTCAACCACTGAGCCATCTCGGCTCTTTCATTGATTAATTCAAAAGTACTTCTGAAGTTTGATGCAGGTTGTGGGCCCAGAAGCTAATATCGTCATTCCAACTTTTAGAAGTGTGTCACACAAAACGAAACAGGTATCAAATGTTATTTATGCACTATTAAATATATACAAGTAAGTTGTTTTCTGTAAATGTGTTATCTACTACAGCGATACACTCGATTTCCCTAGAGGCCAAAGCATAAAATGTGTAAAGTGTATAAAATTGACAATTTGCTTTAACTTTCGATTCCAATTCATCGTGAATTCCTAAAGAATATGAATAAATAATAGAGGAGATAATTACATAAAATATAATAATGAAATAAAAAAAAAAAACAAATTTATAAAAATATAATAATTTGAGCCAGAAAGGTGTTAAAGTGGTGTAGGTAACCAAGAAGGCCTAAATTAGTCACGGAATAGTACATATAAAAATAATCTTAAAATAAAGGAGAAAGGAAGGACATGGTCACATAAACGTTATCGAAATGTCACTCGAGACATGTTAAATAAATGCGAGCAAGACAACATAATGGAATGAGATAATTTATTTTTAATATTTTTATAAATTGCTAAAAAGTTTTTAATGCTTGCTGACAAGTGTATGGTTTTTTTAAAAAAAATATTTGTGATAATTGACTGAATTTTAACCTCGTCCTATTCCGCCGTAAAGAAAACGAAAGTGTAAAAAACTTCATGGAAAAAGTGTCCACAATTTTCTACCAATGCTATATCTTTCTTAACATAAGATAACAGATAACTGTTTACAAACCAACATACCTCTAAGTAGGTTAGCATTGTTACAGCTGTTTCTATATTTAATTCTTGTAACTGAAATGTATTGTAATGCATAAATACCAGTAAACGGTTAATAAATATATAGCAGGATTAAAAATAAGGTATAAAATAAATAAGAACATAAAATCAAATACCAGACGTTCAATTACGTCACACGACTACAATGCATTGAAGGCTTTTATGAAGTTCCGGTATCAATTTGTGTCAGTTTTCCAGTTTTAGCCGCTGTCAAACAAGAATAATGGATTTATTTTTCACCCTTTTACCGTCGACTACTGGAAAGCCGAAAATATCTCCCATAGAATACTAACCATCCCGATCTTGGGCAATACGAATCCATACCGTAAGGTAATAGGCCTTTTTATATGATACTCATAAATCATTATTGTATATAATGAAATACTCGTATATTACTATTTCATAACTTTAAATAATGAATGCGTTCTATTCATCAAAAAGAAATCCACTCAACTGTTATTCATTTTAATTAAATTTTCTACAATTTTTATTGAATGTTTTTTAAGTAAACATGCATGCAAATTTTCTGACATCGACTTCATATGCTCGCCGGTGTGGTTTAAACTCGATTAAGTACACGGCTGTGATTTCCGCATATCAATTCTGGACGGAGCCAATACAGTTATTAAGCGTTTTTCTGAGTTAGTGTCAACTTTTTATCGCCCAACAGCTCTCCGTACTGAGAAATTATCCTTGATAATAAAAACCAATATTTTAAGGCATGTAATATTTAATTATTTACGAAAGAATTATGGTCAAATGGTAGTAAGTGTTCACCATTCACAGACTGTAAGAGATATTAATCATTCCTTGCATCGCTCTTGCGCCCTCGGCCTTGGGAGCTAAGATGTTATGTCCCTTGTGCCTGTAGTTACATTAGCTCACTCACCCATTAAACCGGAACACAATAATAATAAGTATTGGTGCTCAGCGGTACAATATATATGATGAGGGTTTGGTAATTACCCACCAAGTCAACATAATATACACAAATAAAAATAATAAATAGTTACAGCTAAAAGTATGACCGCGTGGATTAGTGTAATAATCAATACAGTTATAATTGAAAACAGGTTTTATATATTTTGCTTTTATAAAAATACATTAATTAATTATCTGTGCTCATGATTTTTAAATATTTTGTAATTTAAGTATAAGGTCTTGCATTTATAGCATTACGAAGTCATTTATATAAATAATATATTTTACTGCTAGAGTTTATTACATATAAATATGAATTTATTTTACATTTCTATGAAATTCAGTAAGCTACACCAAAACAATACTTGCCACTACGGATGGCGGCAGTCTTTAGTAAGAATTTGAACTGACACGTCGCGTTGTCCGTCAGCTCTTAAAAGCTATACGAAAATCCAATAACGTGATAAATATCTCGTAAAACAAACAAAACTCGTGTGTTACTGATAAATAAATAATTAAAAAAAAAAACACATTATTTTGTATTTTGGACACAGTGATTATTTTTTTGTATACAAATTGTAAAATAATGTAAGTATTTTTGTTTTAATGGAAAGATATGATTCAATCAATGTTAAATTAAATGCTAGTTACAGTTATTTCTATCCAAGCCTTTTCAAACATAAAAAATAATGCGATGATTTTAACCAAATTAGTTATTTATATTTTTACTAAAGCCTTTATTATAATAAATAGAATGATTTAAATGATTATTTTCGATGTGGTTTTAAGACAAAGCCTCCTAATATCCGGTCTCCGTAATGGTAATTATTAATTGTTTTTTTTTAGAATTTACTATGACAAATTTCCTTCCAAATGGTCTATTAGTTCTTTATATATATCTAATTCGTATCAAGTTTACGTAAGAACTCGAACAATTGAGTCAACAAAAGAATCGACGTGAGCCGGTTTCAAATATGTTTCTCTTGAAAATAAAGATTCTACTTTTTAAATGTTTATATGACAATTTACTGCTGAAGCGCATTAATAAGAAAATTGTATTACAATAAAAGTTCTATTACAATAAAATTTGTTTTAATATTTACGTGTAATGCTGAAATTATACGAGTTCGATTTGACCTATGCCTATGGTAAGCTAATATTTTTGTAAAACAGATTATTCCGACATTTAGTTTACATACGTTACTTAAATACTTTCAAATTTAATTAAATTCCTCAGCGTACCGGATATTGATAGTATTAAATGTTATTCTGAATATCGTATAAAATAGCGAATGTGAGGCAGCCCTTCCGTAATAAGGAAAACATTGTGCTACTTATCAGATATAACATCAATGATTATGCATTGTTGCCATATAATATATTCAAGATACTTATGTAATGTTGTATATTAAACAATAACGTAACTTTATTACTTACAGCTATTGTAATTATTTCCATTTTACGGAAATTAGACAGGATTTCGTTTTTTTACATCCATCGAATGCTCAGATTTTATTTATTCTTAGGCGATCAATCTTACCAACATTTTTGTGCTATTGACATTTTTATACGTCATAATTTAAATAAAACAAAAACAGTTCCCAAAAAAACTATAACATTCAAACATGACGTCATTGTCTAAAAATATATGTGTGGAGAATGAAATAGGTGATCGAATGTACATGTGTGTACATATGTAGGAGAAATAACTAGAAATGTTTTAAGGTTATATAACGTCTTTTAACTTTTGCACTTAAATCAGATTTAGGGGTAGCTTATCTTGCAACAATGAGAAGTTAATTCTATAGATCAACAGCCTCATCGTGGACAAACTTGAATGGGAAATCAGTTCGCGAAGTAACAAGTTGTCAGCAAATATATTAAAACATCAACGTCAAACAAAACGAACTTAGCAGTTATGGTAGTTCAGGAAATTAAATTTGCGTTTAATCGATGTAATCGAATAGCATTCCTTGCATGTTTCGATTTCTGATTTATCGAGGTTAGTTTGGAATGGATTCAAAAAATACTGTTATCATTTAGGAAATGGAACTATATCCAATATTATAAATGCGAAAGAAGCTTTGTATATCTGTTGCTCTTTCATAACTAACACACTGACAAATTCCAAGGCATGATTTATTCTTATCATCTAATTGCAACTCTTTACGATCGACCTGGCAAAGCCACGTTCGAAAACTAGTACTTAATATATTTATTCCTCAATCATTATTTTGGTATCATTCACGTTATTATTAATCGTCAAAAAATATGTATCTATTGTGAGTGGTAACTTTAAACTCAAACTCAAGCATTTCAAGTGAACTAGCATCGGAAGGGGAATGTAAGACAAAGTTCGGTATATACTTTAATGCATTGTCCTCGGGGATTAGCCGAAAGGAATAGTTTCTGGAAAGTTTTTAGTTCTTAACGTATATTCTTTTTATCTATTCTATCTAACTGGAGTAAATGGATGTCTTTCTAACAAAGGGCGCAAATTTAATTGATAATCCAAAAGGGCATAAGTAATTGTCTCCCAATTTGTTGCATAATTAATTCGATGCCACTCAATCCAATTAATTATCTCCAAATTTGATAACCTGGGAAATTGGTTATGAAGAAAAATAATGGAATATTAAGGAAAAATAATTTTGAGATAAGACTTAAGAAGTCACGGGACGAAAATTTATAACTATAATTTGACGTCCTCCGTGGTCGAGTAGTGTGTACACCGGTTTTCATTGATCCGAGGTCCCGGATTCGATTCCCGGCCGAGTCGATATAGAAAAAGTTTATAAATTTTCTATGTTGTCTTGAATCTGGGTATTTGTGGTAACATCGTTCCTTCTGATTTTTCATAACACAAGTGCTTTACCTAGTTACATTCGGTTCAGAGTAATGTATGCTATGTTGTCCTATATTTATAAAAATATTTTTCTTTGTAATTGAACTTATATTTATATACTAGTATATGTACGTTGAACGAATCGAATTACGAACAAAAATAGTAAGGATTTTAAATAATTATAAAATACGATAAAAGAGCGTGTTCTTTATCTATAAATCATCTTCATCTCTATGCTTCAAAACGTTGAAAATTTTGTTGAAATAACGCATTTATTTCACAAAAGCTTTCATAGCATTTTATTGGTAAAGTAAACTGTCGTAGATTGATAACTTATATGAATTAAACTTTCATAAACTAACCCCATTTCATAATAACATAACGATCCGATATATATCATACTAATCACAGCTATTAAAGAGTTTTAATAGTCGTCATCAGATTAATTAGATGGTAACAAACTTATGTAACTATCTTGTGAATTACTTAAGCTAGTAAAGCAATATGGCGGTTAAAATTAAGTTATAATTGACATCCCAGATTTGTTTATATATTGATTTTATTATTTCTAAGCAAAAACGTTACGAAACGTGTTAGTCTGAGTGCATTTTAAGGCTTTAAATTTTTGTTTTATATCTTCATCTTCATAATTATTACTTATTATTATTACATAGTATAAAACAAAGTCGCTTACTGGTTTCTGCCCCTATGTAAGCTTAGATCTTTAAAATTACACAACGGATTTTAATGCGGTTTTTGTAATGGATAAATTGATTCAAGAGTAAGGTTTATTTGGCTATGGTAGATAAATACTAATAATTTTAGAGATTTCTGAAGTGATGTCGTAAGACAATACATTTTTTCAAAACCCATGAGATAAATCAAAGTCTGTCAGAAGTTAGTAAGTTAATAATAGTATATTTTGTTTCAACATTGCACCCGTGCTAAGCGGGGGCGGTTCGCTAGTAAATAAACTACTGAATCATGGCAACAGCTACGATTACTCAGAGCTATGATCACATTTTGTACTTTATACTATGAAATGTTCGGGAGCATAAACATAAGTTGCGACAATTTTCTCATTTTTAGTCTATTTATGTGGTTTTAGCGCAGTGTGTTTTTATAAAACTGTCAGAAAATCCAGTTATAACCCATAACAGAATTTTATAGCGAACATTAATGTTACGAGCCTTCCTTCATTTTTTTTTCTGCTGGTAAGTTGCTCGCCACCGTATAAATTATTAAGTACACTAAGAGCTTTATAGAAATAATTTCCTTAGTCAACTACATCGTCGAGTAGGATGGGATAAGGTGGCTCTTTTGTGCCTGAAACCACACGACTTACATAATGTGTACATGGAATATATACATACTATATGTATAAGGCAAACACATTACTCTAATTAACGTCATCTTTGCGATTTTTACATATTTGTATTTCTAAAATTCATACATTCACATAATTATATTTCGGTAAATATTACTTTGGTATTAAATAAAGACGAATTATGTTCATTTATCTGATAATTTAGAAAACTCATCGATAGCATTATGTGACCTTTTCTATGCCATCTTTGAATAACCACTCCAAGTTAAAAATGTAACTTATTTCAACTGAATATCAGTCTGTGTTTTCAACCGACTTCCAAAAGGAGGAGGTTATCAATTCGTCTGTATTTTTTTTTTTTTTATGTTTGTTACCTCATAACTTTTCACTGGGTGGACCGATTTTGATAAATTTTTTTTCGTTTGAAAGGTAGTGCTTCCCGTGGGGTCCCATTTTTTTTTTATTTTTTTCCGATGATGGTATCCATATGAAAACGACATAAGTCTTAAATTTGCATTATGTATATGCGCGACAAATTGGTGAATAACTGAAAATCACGTTAACCAATTTTGATAATTCTTTTTTTATTGTAAAATATATACTTCAAGGGTAATTTGGTGAAAGTTTGGTAAGGTTCTGAGCACAGGATCCATGACAAAGTAACGGAACGGAAGGGAACGGAACAATTCTGAGGAGCACGTTAGCGATACTCAGTCGAATCTTTTATTTATAGGTTATTTGGATATTTGAGTCACCTTCCGTAATGTGGTTAAGTTTATGTAATTATCATAGTCGAATATTATAATCAACTAGCTACCCACCCCGGCTTCGCACGGGTGCAATACTGGTACTAAATATACTACAGAATTTGTTTATTTACGACATCACATCGCAAACTTCTAAAATTATCAGTGTTTCTTTATTTGCTATATTGTTCATGTATTATATACACAAACCTTCCCCTTGAAACACACTATCTTTTAAAAAAACCGCATCAAAATCCGTTGCGTAGATTTAAATATATAGGGACAGAGAAAGCGACTTTGTTTTATACTATGTAGTGATGGAACTCCTATACGGCTCGCAGTTAGGGTGCGATATGGGGCAGAATTTCTTACCATCTTTAATCAAATTTTGTGTATGTGATGTGATGTCATATGATGTACGAAATATAGTTGGCTTTTTCAAAGTTTTTTTGCTGAGTTCGATTACAGCTCTTTCGAGGGATCCTTGTAGTTTACGCCGCGTGACGTATTAAATCCGCATTTTCGAAAGTCTATTTTTGCTTTATTCGCAAGTTTCCTTTGAAATTGTCCTCGAAGTAGTTTCTGACTCATATAAACGGAACGCTTAATCTAATCATATTAAAAAAAAATAGTTAGTCAACATCAGCTTCACTTAAAATCAAAAAATAAATAAAAATTTTAACAAAAAGAAAAACCGACTTCAAACAAAACACTATTTTAAAACAAATGAATATGCACGAAAAAGTAATAAAAATAATTGCGTATTCAACATATTTTTTAGAGTCTCCATAAGTTAAATGAAATGAAAAATATTAGACTACTTAAAAGTCGATTAACGATTATATCATGTAGTTATAATTATATCTATCAAAAAACAATACGAGAATACTTTAACAAATATGTTTTTTACAAATTACCTTTTACACAATAATATACTGGATCAATCAAGGGGCTCGTATCGCTTCTTTCTTTTGATTGTTGGGGCAAGGGCACCGTGGCTGACACCGGCTCCAAATATACCAATAACTATAACTACATTATATAATCGTAAATCGACTTTTAAGTAGTCTAATATTTTTCATTTCATTTAACTTAGGAAGACTCTAAAAAATATGTTGAATACGCAATTATTTTTATTACTTTTTCGTGCATATTCATTTGTTTTAAAATAGTGTTTTGTTTGAAGTCGGTTTTTCTTTTTGTTAAAATTTTTATTTTGTATATTATAATGTCTCCAAAATAAACAAAGTTTTAAAAATCCTACAAAACAATAAATGTACAAAAGATTATAAACACATTATTTATAAAGATCTGCTATTATCTGATTTCCTTCGGCGACGATTGACCTTGGAAACTAATGCGTTACATAACAAGCATTACAATAAGCCGAATAGTTTGTTTGGAAATATGTCACAAATGCTTTTTACGCTAAACATTGGTAATGACGAGAACAAACTTAAAAAAAAAAAACAAAACAAAATCAGACTTTCATGCTATTAAAATGTATTTCTAAATATCATGTGCGTCTAAATAACCGAAATAAACCTAAAGTATTAAGAGTAATCAATAAGTTATGTCATGTATCCAGGCTCTAATTAGTCACAACTGGATGTCCTGTTATGTGTATTACACGAATATCATCATCATCTGTCAATAGAGAGACTTAATTAGCCTTATCCTTACATCGCCAATATTATTACTTTGATAGCTATGATCTTAAATCACTTGTATCTTTCTTTACACTGGCTTACCCATTCTTCAAACCATATTATGAGTTTTGCTGTTTGTTCATCGAGTAGCTGATAGGTGGGGAGGGGGATGTTAATACATACAGCCAGTGGCGGATTTACCAATAGGCTAAGTAGGCTAGAGTCTAGGGCGGCAGATTTAGAGGGCGGCAAATTTAGCCCAAATTTGTTATTATCTTACAGAAATAAAAAAAAACTTATATAATATAATATAAATATAATTATATGTACACATTACTTCTGTAATCCGTATACTCGTCACTACATAGCGGGTTGAAAAGATAATCTAGTACTGACAGAAATATCACCTAGTTCATAATCATACTAATAAAAGAAAAAAACCGATGTAATAAGGACGATTCAAAAAGTTGCAATTTCAAAATAAATGTAGGTAATTAATTTGAATTCCAAAAGTCAGTAGGGGCTGCAAAAATTTAATAGCCTACTAGCCTACTAGCGGTAATTTGTAAATCCGCCACTGCTTACGGCATTACACAAATGCCACCGATTAAAAAAAGAAGCCAAAAATCTTTTCGACTTTTAAACGTCAATTAAAAGCGACTTTGTGTTTTTGTTATTGGCTAGGTTTTTTTCATACTGGCTATGTTAGTCACATATAGTTGAAGCGTATAAAAAGTATATCACCTAACAATGTAATACTTCAAAGTCAAACGAACTAAAAAATAATAAAAGCCTCGAAAAATAATTGATTGAAAGGCATAAAGCCTGCAAAGTAAAATGCACTACAAAGTAAAACAAAAAAGACGAGTTTTTTCTTTATCAGTGCATTCATAAACAAATTTGGACAATCAAGAAATTTAAACAAATCAATTAAGTTTTATAAAAAAATCAAATGATAGAGAATGTCACTCGTTATGAATTCTTAGTTTAATTGTTGACTAATATGCACTTTTTTCTCAAAACTATTGATAAAAAAAGAACAGTAAATGTGACTTGCAAGCATTGTTTATAATTGCTTTTATGGATACGGCACCGTTGGGTCAATTTCGCTTTTCTGGGCTCCAGTTAGCTCTTCCATCATGGTCCAATGTCTGCTACGTATGCCATTTTGATGGAGTATTTCTTTGTGTGAATATTTTTGCTTTTTTTCACAGAAGATAGTTCCAATGTTTGTTCCAAAAAACGGGCAAGTATTAATCATTTCAAGTTACTTAATGTTTATTCATATTATTCATATGAAATTTAAAAAAGAATATTAATTACGTTACGTAATTATAAATACTGAGGAAGATATTTATTGTTACTAATGCATTTAAACCATATAACTTGTAACCATTTATCTAAAAATAGATTTTTGTAAAAATATATATTTTTTGTGTTTAAAGTTTTAGTCTAAAGTAGGAAACTCGAAAAACCATTGATTACGTAGACTACGATAATTAGTTGTTTGAAGGTGTGTTACATAAAAACCTTAGTTTTGTTCAAGTTACATAACAAAAACAAAATTTTAACAAAAAGAAAATGCTAATATAATTTAAAATTTTCCTACTAATGACAACGAGTTAACGCAGGCTTGTGATTATCGCTTAAAACGAATTAATGTATTTCTTCAATCATACACTGTAATATATTTTAAACGTATGTTTAATTAATATTTATAACATAATTCCAATATAATTCAGTATTACAATATAATTCAATATGGTTTGGTACCAAAAGTCATAATATATGCATATCAAGAAATTAATTAAATGTTTTGTTAATTAAAAAAAATATTCGCACTGCAAGTCTTGATTGTATGTAAAAAAGTACTGGCAAAGTGCCCGGAAAATTTAATAAAGAAAATTAGCCATCCGGTTGCGTAAGCAACAATCTATTATTTTAATTATACTCTTTAACCATCACTCAAAAGGACATAAAAAAACACTTTGTCTTCATATACTTAAGTAACTATTTAATTGCGCCAAAAATAAAATTATTTTCATTCATTTATTTCAAATATAGATTTATATATATTAAGCGAATATTTAAAATGAAATGCTGTTATATAAAGGTCGTAAAGACCTTGAAAAAATAAATAAAACAAGAACACATAAACAAGGTACGCTGATTATATACGCTTATTACTGTCTGATATATGAGTCAATAGACTACCAAACGTGTAATTATTCAAATTTTGACAATTATGGTAATAAATAGCATTGAAAAAATATATTTCAATGATGAGATTAGTAAAACTATGTACGAAAACATCCTTACACATAAACATTACTAACTAATAAGGAATCATTAAATTATGAGAAAATGTAAATCTATTTCTTTTTCTAAAACTGACGAAATGTGAGCAAAATTTTATAAATCAGTTAAGTACTTAATACATTAAAATCAAAATACATATATTTATAAATACAATTTCAAATTGGATATATTTGTAAGGATTTTATGGTGTAGCAAATATTGTACTTGCCGTACCAGAATGTAATAAAAATGTTTTTTTGTTTAAAGCAATTCAATTTATGCTTTATTCTCAAGCGAAGTGAGATACTGTGAGTGGATATTTCACCTCGTTTGAATATTATTTGTGAATTCCGAAAATATTGATATATCACGAAATTAAAACATTCTGCACTATTTTAATTATACAAAGGATTCTAAGAAAATAACTAAATTGTAAACATCATAATATCATATGTTGTATTTTTCGGTAACAAAGACTGACTATATATAATAAAATAAAAATAAATTCGCTATTTCATTTATTTTATTCGGCTTCATTTTAATATTTTAATTCTAAAATATTTTCACTATCTAATTAATAAATTAAGATTCTTAACACAATTGTTAAACAGGGGTTAAGTTATTTGGACTGTGTTTTGACTTACTTAATATTAAGTCTATGAAAAAATTTAGAATTATTTTATACAAGCTAAACCTGTGCCTTTATATGCGGGATGCAGATAACCTAGGTAAGGTTCTAATACAAACCAATACGCCCAGTTTACCCGCAAGAGGAGAATTTAAAAATAGAAGCTTATGTCGTTCCCGAGGAATCAAACTATCTCCATACTAAATTTCATCAGGTCAGATGTTTAAGCGTGTAACTGGCTAATATTAGTCATATAGGTTTAATACCAGTACATGAAATTAGCGCTTATATGAAGCGTAGTTAGTATGCTAAATTTGATATGGGTAGAACTGCGAAGCGCAGCTAATTACTTAATAATATTTTCATGTATACTAGAACATGTTTATATGTATATTAACTTAGAAGTTTTTATTCAAATAAATTTCAATAATTCGTTTAACTTTTTTCTTTTTAAATGTTATCGAGTTTCCTTATAACCAATATGAATGGAACCTTCAAGGATACCGTTATTTATTGGTTCTATTATATACTATATCTAGTATGTCTGCTCCTTTATCTGATGAGCTCCTCTCCCCGTCGTTCGGCTGCAATAAGACCGCCTACATTACGTATACGCTTTGAACATTGTTCAGCTTTTAGAGACAGCACATTTTAAACTTTTATACCATGTATTTCCGTGTACAATAAGTCATTATAATAATTATTTTTGCTTGTATATGCAATGCTATTTATGAAGCTATTCTAATATGAACTTTAAAAACAAACAAATATTGGTATCGACGCATTTTTTAATTTGTTGCTTCTACAGATATAGATAGGTTTTTTTTTGTTTCAACGTGGTTATTATCTTAGGCGATACAATCGGAAATTAAAAAAGAAAAAGAAATTTTCTTTTTTCAATTAATGATTAAGTATGCAAATATTTGTTTCACGAATTATGTAAATTAAATAATTAAAAACAATGTATATAAGAGCGTTAAAGTAAATCATCAGAGATAAGGCTCACAAATGCAGATCCACTAACTGTGGATTAGCATAGTGAAATAATATCTTCATTTTTATTATTCTTAAGAGGAAGCTAGATAATCGTACGCTTAAAAGCTGTTGCTTTTATTTACACAAAAGTATTAGTAACAGAATTTGACCCGAGTTGGCTCAGTGGTCAAAGCGCGTACATCTTAACCAATGATTGCGGGCTAAAACCCAGGCATTGAATTTTCATTTAATAATTGCTTAATTTGTATTTATAATTCATCTTGAGACCCGGCAGTGGCGGAAAATATTGTAAGGAAACATGCAAGTGTATCATTTCAACGCAATTCAGCCATATATGAATCCACCAGCCTACACTGGAGCAGCGTGGTCAAATACACTCCTAACTTGACAACTAGTCTTTTATAAAATTACAATTTTTTTTTCAATTGAACGATTTGATTGGTTGCCAGACAAATATAAACGTGGGTGCTGTAGAATATATTAACTATTTTTTACTTCCATCATAAGCCATTTCGAAACTAAAATGTTCCTTTTGCTTATAATAATACTGACTCACCCTTCAAATAGCATTAAATATTGTTTAGTATATGCACTAGAAGTAAGGATAAGCTTATAACGCCAAGTTTCCGACTCCGCAAAGTTAATAAATCTTTCTTGGGGCAAGGTATCCATTTCTATAATAAAATTCCGTTTTTTAACTTTGCCATCTCGTAAATTCAAATCGTTTATAAAAAATACATTGGTAAAAAAGGCGTATTATTCGATACAAGATTTTGTAGATGATAAAAAAGCGTGGAATTAATACCTGTTCCAGGCAGGATATATTAATTTTAATAATTGTATTAACTAACATGTCTGTATTTTTTTTAAATGTTGAAAAAGAGTAACTACTCAGTTTCTTGTCGGTTCTTCTCGGTTGAATCTACTTTCCGAACCGGTGGTAGCTTCACTTAATTGTTAAATGACGATTCAAAAGTGCTTGTAAAAGCCCACTTGAATAAAGTATATTTTGATTTTGATTTTTGATTTGCAACCTAAGCAGATTCGTTGCTCAAAACGCTAAAACTCTGTTCCCTAAGCCATTCGATAATTTTCATAATTCCATCTCTTTCTCTCTTCTCATAATACGAGTGAAACTTTGACAACAGTTTACGTTGATACGCCATTTTGATAAATGTATTCTATAAATTTTACAATTATTAAAGCCATTGTCGTATATATCATTCTGACATTTCACCCTCGTATTTTGCTGTGAGTTTCTTCCTACAAGATATCTCTATAGAGTTATTATACATTGCTTACTATTTCAACGGATTTTTATAAATTAAAAATTCAAATTTAGAACTTTTGCTTTATTAAAAAATAAGACGGTTATCTGTTTAGACATTTTTATATGTTTGTATGCCCTTTAGTAGATATGCCATATTACACATGATATTATTGATTACTACTGATTTTGTTTTGTTTTCGCTATATATACCAAGTAGTCAAATTGTTAAATTGCAAAATTGCAAACATTTTTATTTTATCAATGAATAAATTTTTCAGTCATTTCCCACACAACTTCAGAATATAACCCTCCATAAATTTATGTGACTAAGATGAAATGAGAATGGAAAAGGGGATGAAATGACACTGTCTTTATATAAGTGAAATGTAATTATTTTTTAACAAAAAGACTAGGGATATTAAGTGTGGTCCAAAAATAAACCACTTTTAACATGGAACGCCGACAAAATTTATTACTTCTCTAAACGTTGCTGTCTAATTCGAGCAGCGCGTTTTTATAACGAATTAATATTTAACACTTGATTGATTAGTCTAAGCAAGGTAAAGAAAATCTGTTCAAATATTAATTAAACCTGAGCTCCTGAGGTTGTTGATTAGTCCTTGTAAATATTTACACGTCATTCTTAACTCGACCTTTTTTTAAAATTTATTTGCACTTAAGAATTTAAATTAACATGCTTTTTTTTATAATTAAAGTTATTCAAAACAAATTTCTCGCGAACAAGATATTCGTAGTTAAAGTCGAAATATCGAACTTCATCAAATAAAAACAAAAACCATGGTAAATATAATTTACACATTATTGTTAGCTTCGTAATTTAGTTGCATTTTTTTATGGCATAGGTACCAAGTATTGAACCTCATCTGATGGAAAGTGACTATCACCGCTTGCAGACATCAAAGTTTTAGTATATAAGTTATTATATTTTTGGGTAAATAAAAACTAAGGATGCATGTAATAAATTTGATTAATTTGTTTTTAGTTTAAAGTGAATTGTTATTTCAAAATAGGATTGAATATTTTTATCAGTTATTTTATTTCTAGTTTAGACATACCTATAATTATTAATTAAAAATCTATCGCTCCGTTATGTAATTAAAAAGCTTTATTATTGCAGCAATTTCAATCAGCTAAGGTATAATCTATTTATGTTAAGCTTATTATATTTTTAACGAGGCAATTTATACTTTTTAGTAGAATGAATATAATATTTCAATTAGTAATTTAACACTAAGTAAATTACTTAAAAAGGTATTATTATGATCTGTCTATCTGTTCTTACTGTAATACATCTTACCAGCCTTTTGAATATTCATTTTATATGTTGATTAAATGTCATGTGATATCAGTGTATATTTAAATATTATATATTATACATATCGTATATCATACATAATATTGACAAATATCCAGCGTTTAATGATTTTTATAAAAGAAAAGAAAAAAGTGATTTTATTTGATACTTTTTTTAAATAAAGTTTTGAAATTGCATTTTGACATTTTTTAAAAAAAAAGCTAAAAAACGCGATATATCAAAAATGGTTCACTTTTGGATTTTGTATATGGGGGTTAAAATGATTGCAGATCACAGATCAGCAGAGTCACCCTTATCACCTCATAATGGATATACGTCGAATTACCAATAACCCTGTATATTATGTACGTTTGTTAAATTATTCAAGGACTGTTATCATTAAAGAAATCTTTAGAAACAAAATTTCAACCAATATGATTGCACTTTCTTCAGTTCGAAGTTTCATTCTTTCATTCAAAAAGTTATTCAGGCAATGTAATTAAAGTCGAACGAGTTGAAAGCACCTCTAGTATATTGAATACTTGAATAAACTCAGTTTTTCAAAGGTATTGTCGACCTAAGCCAATAAGAAATTCGTTATGGCTGTAAAACCGTTTCATGCATGCTGAAGGAATAACGTATTAGGCCAAATTCACATGCACGCGTGGAACTGCGCAGTGACGCACGGTGGAAGCGTTAGCAGCAGCAGATGCTGCACAATCTGGCGTTAACATTATAAGCATTGCTTTGGATGAGATAATTAACTTGTTTGTTTATTATTTTAAAAAGACAATTATATAAAATAAATAATTTCTACAAGCCTATTTGTCACTTCAAATTCTTAGTAGACACTAAACGTATATGCAATACAAGATCTAGAGCGTAGAACATAAAATTACTGTAGGAAATTTTAGTTTGATCTTGTAATGCGATGTGAATTATTGCTCATGTGAACTTAGCTTTAAATTGAATATTATGACGAAAGAGCACTACAATTTAAAAATGGAATAAGTATGTATTTACATATTTTATTAATGTACTGTTCACATTCATATGTAAAATCAATTAGTGGCATAAATATGACTCCCACTTACAAAACTAACTTTGTATCCTTTGACTATTGATTTAATAATACCATTGGGTAACAGATATTAATAAGCGATCTTGTGGTAATATTTATGTATATGGTCTTGTAATTACCCCTTGCCAACAACAAAGATTTGTCACGACTATAAACATAATATGTAAAGGCAACAATGTATAGGAATAATTTTGAAGTAAAGTTCATATTTATTGGTATCGTAAAACGGGTCAGACTTCGAAACATCTGTAAGTAAGTGTTAACTTAATTGCAAATTTCAATCAACATGATTCGTGACCTCTTAAATAACTTTGCTAAAGTTCAATATATAACGTTACGTTTGAAATTGGTGTTTAATAAGTTTTCAGTCTGGAATTTTTAAATTAATGACTTTACTTTTAGTTATCTTAATACTTAATTTACGACAATAATTAATCCACAAATCTTCTGACATTAGAAGTATGTACGAATAAAATGAAAAAACAACGAATCTGCTATAAAAAGAAATTCAAAATAAGAATTCTAAAATTGAATTAAAATTACCATAAATTTAAAAAGGAAACAGTCAAAATTAAAGAAGAAAAAAAACGTAATTTAACAAGGTAAAGTTTCTTAAAAGATATTTGTGACGAGTGAGGTCATGATCATTAATGAAACACATTTATAATTACATATATTAACCTAAACTATAATAGATCTAGTTAAGTTATTAAACATAAAACATTTAAAAGTAAATTAAAGTTTGTTCAAGTAGGCTTTCAGCGGCAAGAAGCTCAGTACTCTTTTCCAACATTTATAATACAAAGTGATGTCAATCAGAAACAATTAAATTTCCTGTCTGAAAGTCAACAAGTTACTTACTAATAATAATTTACTCAACGCTTTTTGTCATCAATACAATCTTGTTTTAGATTATTTATATTAAAAATAGTATTTCTTGGTGGTAGGGCTTTGTGCAAGCCCGTCTGGGTAGGTACTACCCCCTCATCATTTATTCTACCTCCAAATAACAGTACTCAGTATAGCTGTGTTCCGGTTTGAAGGGTGAGTAAGCCAGTGTAACAGGCACAAGGGACATGAAATCTTAATTCCCAAGGTTGGTGGCACATTGACTATGTAAGGAATAGTTAATATTTCTTACAGTGTCATTGTCTATGGGTGATGTTGATCACTTACTATCAGGTGGCTCATATGCTCGTCCGTCCGTAACCTAACCTATACCATAAAAAAAACATATTTTTTTTAATTTAAATTTACTCGTTTTATTAAATCAACCATACTAGCGATTCTAAATAGAAATATTCGATTCACGTTGTAGTTATAGTCGGACTTATTGATTTGAGGTAAATAAAATTAGTTTTGATGCACAACGAATATCAATTCACTTGGAGTGGTCTATTTTGGTTATTTTCACATTCGGTATCATTTCACACCGTTCGTCACTCTCAATTAAAGCTGTCAACACCAAATCTATTTTCATTTAATTTTTGTCGTACATATGAACTGTTTTTATTTTTATTTTATCAACAGTGATAATTTATTTAGCTTACATTTTTACTACGCTTTATCTAGCTACGTAGAAATAATAATTTGATTGAAATTCAGGTTTTAACAATGTTTTTAAGAAAAAATTATAATTATATGCGCATTTTGCTAACAATGTTTTGTTTTCTAATTTAAATATAACTGAAACCTAAATATGCTTAATTTATAATCATGATTTTAAATTAAGCGTATATAATATTTTAATAAAAACTTTATAATTATCATTTGTAATTTTAATAAGTTACCCTCAAATTATTATTGAATAAAAAATTGTAAATTTTCTTTTTAAACTAATTTTTTTTAAAACTTTTAATTAACTGTATTAAACACTTTTTAAAAATAAGGTATTTCAGAAGCTCTTTATCGATATGATAAATATTTTAACCGATGACAACTAAAGAGTAGTTTCTAAAGTCGACGCATATAAATACAATAACAATAATTATATATTTTATGTATAAGTACTCAAATTCTCATACAACATAGTCCAATTTCTATAATTTCAAGGACAAGAGGGTGAGAATGTGATGATGTGTGTGGTACTTTTATCTATCGACTCTGTTGAAACTTGACACACTTTAGATGTGCAGTACATTGTGACATAATAATGACCGCGAAATAATCCGATGAAACGTAAGATAGATTTGAGAACTCATCTGCGCCTTACAGTCACATTATCACGTATGGATCTATTTGATAATTACCTAATATTAATTCCTTAAACATTTTTTTTAAATATTGATCAATCACATACATTACTCTGATCCCAGTGTAATTAGGATGATAAGGACGTTATGGAAAATTAGAAGTAACGACGGTAACACAAACACTTAGACCCGAGACTACATAGAAGAAAAGAAACCTAATGAACTTTTTCTACATCGACTCCGGGAATCGAACCAGGCGGGACTTCGGAGTGGCTTATAAAAACAGTTGAATACACTAGTGGACCACGGAGGTCGTAACGATCTAATGATGTTCGATAAAATAATATAAATGAATTTGTATCATTATATATCGTTAATGATTTTAATGAAAACAATAATAAATACATCGATAAACATCACCAATAAAATATTTTAGGTTTAGGAACGTAGATTAACGTGAGTGGACTATTTACATATTAATTACATTGAATATAACAAATGTTATAGCCGTTGTATAGCATTAATGTGGTGTTCTCATAAATGATTTATGTTACGGGTAATTTATGCATAATTTATATAGCGGTACAGATTCTTTAATCACTAACAGAGACACGATCAAATATATAAAAAGTTTTTAATGAAATATCTATCTATTTTACTTGTGTATCCAACTGTGGTCGTTGACTTGTTTTATTTACATTTTTATCGTGATTAATATTTATTAAATTTACATTGTATATCGTATTTCATATTTTCACGAGGTAGTTTAATATTGACGATGCCGTAAAATAATGAAATACGTAAACAATAAAGCTTTTGTGTGGTTTTGTAACACTTATTTTCCCGAATGAAATATACCACATATGTATAAGAAAGTTCTAATTTATGAAAACCTCTTAAGTGAGTTACGCTTGATATGTTTAACGATATATGTAGAGTAAAATATGATATCATCACTATCATCGTCATTTATTTATCGCTATGTTATTTATTTGGAAACTAAACGAATTTTCTATCTCTTTCATATACCTATTTTCTTATTTTTTGTCTCTTTTCTTCATACACCTTATCATCTTTATTATTTCTCAGTTTTTATGTCAATCGCTCAGTATTCTCATCACTGTTTACGTCTACCATAAAGTTATATATTAATATCTATTACCTACTTAATAGTAAGTAAACCATTCTCTACCAATATAGTATAAAAGAAAACAATTTCAGAAACGTGAAAGATAAATTTTATTTAATTATCTGTCAAACTCAGGTTATCTAATATAACAACTTTTAAAAATACAATCTAAAGACGTAACAGTTTTAATTTGCTTTATAATTAATATAGTTAATTTGATCAAAAAGTCCTTAAATATATTTTGATTATGATATAATTCTATACTAATATATAAACAGCAATAATTATACTAAATCTGTCACAATGTAATAACACAATTATTGGCTAATATTCCTTTGTCAATAATTAGGTTGTATAGATGTTAATTGGCTATATGGGGTATGTTATGACATACATATTGATTCCGCATGTTCTCGTACATATTATGAAAAGTCGTTCAATATATTTATAACTTTGAAGCTTGTTTAAAGATCTCTTTAACACAGTAAGTGATAGAGTGCATTTGTTTTACTATAATAGATTGTAGGGAAAACTCTGTTGTATTTTAAAGAAAATATTTGAATTCATTTATAAAAAAATATGTGTATTTAATGTTAATCAATTATATATACCTCGTTATTTTTTCCAATTTCTTGCCTTCTTTCAGGCCAAAAATCCCAATGATTCACCAGCCAGATTTTTTTTAATTTAAAAAATAATTCACTTGCTTATTTAAAATACGACAAAATCTTCCTTCCAACCTAATAAATATACAGAAACTTAAATTAACATATTAAATTTTTTGCAGTAATTTCACTTTTGTCGACTCACGCACACTAAGTAACACTCTTCTAAGTACGTACATAACTCACTTTTACTTATTTGCACCTCGATAGTAATTTAACATGTAGGGGCGTGCTACTAGACCAATAGGCCATAAATAGATCTAGAAAAACACTTTCAATTGTAGAAATGTAATATGAAACAATTAAATGAAGTAGAGTGAGTTATTAACCACTTGCTTTTATGAAGTTTTAACTCGAGCATTAATCAAATACAAACTGTTATTAGTTTTTATAGCATACAAGATTGTTCACAACTGGTTTTAAAGAACTTTTACGTATATCAACTAATACATAATTGTCGCTTCGCCTACCAATTCAAAACAAATTACTTTTTTTAATAGAATTTCAGCCGAGATGTTAGAAAATAAAATAATAGTGGTTAGGAAATATGCATCTTAACCGATGATTTCGGGTTCAAGCCCAGGCAAGCACCATATGTGCTTAATCTGTGTTTATAATTCATCTTCTGCTCGGCGATGAAAACATTGTGAAGAAACCTGATGTGTCCAATTTCATTGAAATTCTGCAACATGTGCATTCCACCAACCCGCATTGGAACATCGTGGTAGAATATGTTCCAAGCCCTCTCCTTAATGGGAGAGGAAGCCATTATCTCAGAATAATAGGATTAATTTTTTTTTAAGATTAAGGATTAACTTAACCTTGTATATTTTCTACCGATGATTTCAACGATTTGGACTTAATAACGTAAACAGTGAACGTAAACAGTAAACAACTACACTCATTCGCTATTGAATGCGTATTCGAA
Organism: Vanessa cardui; assembly: GCF_905220365.1. Taxonomy (NCBI): domain Eukaryota; kingdom Metazoa; phylum Arthropoda; class Insecta; order Lepidoptera; family Nymphalidae; genus Vanessa; species Vanessa cardui. Next base: position 9,015,769 of record NC_061135.1, read on the forward strand.
TTTATGTTCCTATGCTGTTTATTGTTAAGGAGCTACCTCGCCAGGAGCTAACCTAAATTGCAGCATCTGTTTTTTGATGGAACATAGAACGGGTTATCGAAATCTAATATACTCTTATCCTTATGATACATGTTTTTAAGAGTCGAATACAGCACAATTTAAAAACACGCATGTTTCCCGTTCGATAGCGAAAATAATTTAGCAAAATTCATGAAACAATTAATTTTGACCACTAAATTTGAATAAAAATAATTGTGATCTCTACTCACTTGTGCAAAAAATTTGCACAAGTTAAAACTTCAACCTAATTTCATTTTTTATTGTTTTACGTCTCTAAAATTGAAAAAGTTGTTCAAAATCAAAAAAGAAGAAGATCGAAAATAACACTTAAATTCTTAGACCAGCAAATAAAAGCATCGTGGAATCAACAGATCGTTAATATACATAATGATAACCTATCTAAACTAAAACAAAGATGATAAATCAAAAATATGTTCATGGAAAAAATCATAATATTTCAAGTATTATTTTAATATCGAACCGAGTTATGAGAGCCGAGATAGCCATTGCTCAACGACAAAGGAAAGCATCGAAAATATCTAATTTTAATGAAATTCTGCCACCCGCGTTTCCACTTTGCATCTTCTTCTCAAAAAGAGAGAAGCCCTTACCCGAGAAGTGGAACATTTACAGACTTTAATAAAAAAATCCAATTTCATCGGATACAATGATAAGGCCACAAACGTGCTAAAACAGTATGCTAGGGAATGAACTCAAACTCAAAGTCTAGTCTATCTAAGAAGTTTGCAAAGAAATATTCTTAGGCGCTTGGCACAGAATATAAACGTAAAAACAGCGCTAATGGTATATCGTGTGTTCGCTGTCTCATCATTGCGATATGGACTTGTCATATTTGACCACTCAGTGGACATTAAGCCGTTTAGTAGCCAAAAATAAATTATCAGCGTAGCGAAGTAGACTTTCTATTCTCATGGTGACTTCTCTTCATAAAATTGAAAGTTCTCACACTGCCATGCTTATGATACATTTATAAGATTAATTTGTTTGACAGGTGAAATATGGAAAGGCTACAAATAAAATCTCATTATGAGGTTATTTCAAATCTAGATAGATGTATCGTGGACGCCCGATTTCAATATTATTTTTTAAAATTTGCCTAAAAATTTGAAGAATTATACATATTAATACCATTCAGTCGATCGATTCATATTCCTTTATTATTTCTATGTTTAAGGTATTCATAATATACTATTGTCTACTGGTGATACTTCACTGATTCTTAAGGTGGACATGAGAAAACTTACATGAACAGTGCATTTTATCTAAGATTCACGATTGATTCACCGAAAATAATTTAGTTTCGAATGCTCAAAAAACAAAATCTGTTTTAACCCCCCACGCAAAAACGACGCGACGTTATGAAGTTTGACGTGACTGTGTAAATGTGTATGTGTCTGTCTGTGGCATCGTAGCTCCCGAACGAGTGATCCGATTTTAATGTGGTTTTTTTTTTGTTTGAAAGGTCGTATATATCAGTCGAAAGTGTTCTCAGCTATGTTTGGTGGAAATCGGTCTTCAAGGTCATCAGGTTGTTTGTTAGGTGTGATAGGAATGGTACACGCTTAGCTTGCTTGCAAGCATATGCATTCTGACATTTGCAACACTAATGTCTTCTGGAACCACTGAGCTGGTTTGCTATTAGGGCTCGAAGATATGAGACGTAACCCTGGACTGCCTTTTTGTAAACCCATCCAGTTTAGGCTCGTGGATTTGTCTTAACTAGTTCTCTTTATGTTTCTAATTGACGAGGACCTGATGCTGGAAATCTGGAAACTGAGCCGATCTGAAGATAGGGCCCGAAGGTAGGAGTCGTAACCCTGCACTACTTTTAAGTAAACTCATCAAGTTTGGGCTCATAGAATTTGTCTTGTTTGGACGGGGGTGTTTTTTAATTTTTAATTTTATTTTTACTTGTAGGGTACAAGTAAAAATAATATCAAATACTGGAAAGTAAAATTATATTATTAAATGATGGCTGTATTCATGTAGCGGATACTACGGTATTTTAGGAATAGCACTGGATTTCAAACTTCAGTGAAGTCCTCATTTATCGTCAGGACAGGAAGAGTCAACTCCGCAGTATACACGTTTAGAAAAGTTAGCAAACTAACTGATATTGATACCACTCGCTAGTCTATTTTGGAATTTTTTATAGTATTATATCATATCGCACATTACTTTGGGGTAACGCTGCAGGCATTTAATCTTTTTTATTTTAAATAAATAAAAATTTTAACAAAAAGAAAAACCGACTTTAAACAAAACACTAACATTTTAAACTACATACTACTACTACATTTTAAAACAAATAAATATGCACTAAAAAGTAATAAAAAATAGCTGCGTATTCAACATATTTTTTAGAGTCCTCCTAAGTAAAACAAAATGAAAAATATTAGTCTACTTAAAAGTAGATTTACGATTATATGACGTATCTATAGTTATTGTTATATTCAGAGCTGGTGTCAGCCATTGGCACGCGCCTCAACAATTAAAAGAAAGAAGCGATTGCAGTGTATTATCGTATAAAAGGTAATTTGTAAAAATTATATAGTATTCTTGTATTGGTTTTTGATAGATATACTGTAGGATTTTCTTGGCTGACACCGACTCCAAATATAGCATTAATTATAACTACATTATATAATTGTAAATCGACTTTTAAGTAGTTTAATACTTTTCATTCCTCCTCCTTTTTGAAGTCGGTTGAAAAGAGAACTCTATCTCTATCTAGGCACACTCACTGTTGCGTGACAATATATTTACTACTATATAATATATATTAACAATAACATTAATCACTTTGACAGAATCAGTGATATAATCATAGTATGTGCAGGATATGTAAAGTTGAACTAGTTAAAGTTAAACGCCAAGTGTCCGACTCCGGAAAGTCAATACATTCCTAATAGTATCAGTTTCTAGAATGAATTCCGCGTCCATTTTTATCTTTGGCCATTCATAAAATCAAATCGTTTGTAAAAAATATTTTACAAAAGATAGCAGTCCGATCTATTTAAATAATAAAATAATCTTGGAGCTAGACATAATTCCCTTCGTGATGTTTTTAACAATGAAGGGATACTCTCTGTTGCGTCCCGATATATTTTAAACGATATTATGTATATTCATAGTAACATAAATGACTTTGATAGAATCAGTGATATAATCATTTTATGTGCATGAGACGTAAGAATAAGCTTATAACGACAAGTCAGGGCACGGCATCCGCTTCTAGAATAAAATATCGCAGACATTTATAACTTTTAATAAATTTAAATCATTTGTAAAAAATACATTAACAAATAAAGCATAGTATTATTCATTAAACGATCATATAGGTTATAGAAAGAAGTGGAGGAAATACTCGTTGATCTTCAGATAAGATATATCATCTGATATTTATATCGCAATTTGTAATTGCAATATTATCGTTTTCTTTATTCTTCTCGGAAGAAATTGCATTCCATACTGGTGGTAGATTTACTCTATATCTTCCACTACTTATATTAATTGTTAGTAAAATAACTAAAGATTCAAAAGTGCTCGTAAAAGCCTCCTGGAATAAAGTGTTTTGATTTTTTTTATTTTAATCATAATTATTAGCGATTACTGTTTCCGATTACTTCTTCTTAGTAGGAAAACGTGGCTCTCAGCTATGGATAAAACTATTTAGGCCATTATTAAATTGCAACTATAATGTACCTTCTTTTTAGTAAATAAAAATTATTTCAATAATTTGCTACACCTGAAATGTTTGACAGTCAGAAAGCTTTTTTTTTTTTAATTTTTGTCTAGTATACAAGATAATACATAACCAATTGTGGATTATTATGATATTGTGCCTAATAATATTTTATTTTCAATTAAATGCTTAAAAATATTTCACCGAATTGCAGGATGCATAATAATAGTCCTTACTAACGAGAAAAAATCTTATTTCAATGAAATATTTATCGTCCGTTGAATTTATTTTTAAGTGAAGTTATAAATATAAATAAGTAAATAAATTATTTGAATTATTAAAATGTTGAGTTGGATACGAGGTTAACGCTTAAATTTTTTATTGAGCTTATTTTATTAGTCAGTAACGTTAGAAACACTTACCAATTATACATAAAAGCGGAAAGAGACCTACCTGCCAACGCCCGGTAACGCTGTAAAAGCCAGTAGGGCCAAAGGCAAAACAATACACAGACAAAAAAAAAACCTGCCAAAGCTTTCCCAGAGAGAGCTCGAGTCAGGTAGTCTGCTGTCAAAGACTTTTAAGTTTAATCTCTAAGTTGGTTCTGAAACCAAAAAGTACTTAGTTTCAATGTGTACTTAAAATTTAATCAGGTACCTGCTGATTAAATTATAAAACCTAATAGTTTGCGCTGCTTTGTAATAATTTTGCTGAGAAGCAAATAGAAAAAGAGTTCGAATTTTAGATTATATTTTTAATACTACAATGCATTTTGTTATAAAGTTTATTTTAACAGCGACATTATTCATACATCAGATGATAAAATGGTGTCGGTATAGTGTATGATTGTAAAAAATATTTCGATTCGAATATACAAAAAATTTCGAATCGTGTCTTAGCAAAATAAATCATTAGCCTACGTATTATTATTATTTATCTTATTATGTTTATTAAACAATTAGAACGAAAGTACCTTTTACAATATCTTGTGTGTAGTATTACATTTATTATTTTAAATCTTTCTAGTTATTACGTCTAGGCAGTTCGAGCAGGTATTTCTATAATAAATAATAATATTCATAAAAATAGTTATTAGTTGTTTTCAAATGCTAATATAATACTTATCGATATAAACCTATTTGAATATTGAAAGTGTCAAATCTACTTAGATATTTTAGCGAGACGCGAGATTTTATTACTTTATCTTGGATTTCACATTTCATGAGTCATATTTATAATAATATATTATGTAAAGTACAGTGGCAGCCCGTAGATATCCAACGTCTGGGAAAAAGCTTTCTCACCAGTTAAGCTTCAAGTTAACTTTGGAGCTTAATCTAAAAAGCTGCTCCACTGGAGCTGGATATAAATGTGGCAAAATTACATCTGAGAGATGATGTTTCGCTTTTTATCTCGTTGCTATCTTTTACTGCCAAGCACGATATGAATAATAAACATAAATAATGAACATATAAACCCAATGAAACTTGCTAGGATTTTAGCTGTGAGCTACAGCATTCGTGTAATATTCCAATTAGCCATCATATATTGTATTAAGCAATTTCGAGACAAAAATAAATAAAAATGGAGTACATCCTGTGAGTCCTGTACTTGTACAGGACTCATAGCGGTCAATGATTAGGGAAAAGACATAGTTCTACTTATTTCCAAATTTTAAAATTAAAAAAAGGAAAAGTATACATAGATTTTTTTTCTTCTATGACTTTTGTCGGAGGACAACCTAATGGGACACTTGATGGTTCACACTGCTTAACATCGAAAATTTTCCATTGATTGACGAGAAAAGATTTTGGTCTATACATATGTTTGTTCAGAGTCGAGATGTCAGTCAGTGGTTAGAACGCGTGCATCTTAACCGATGATTGCGGGTTTAGACAAGCACCGCTGTTTCACGTGCTTAATTTGTCTTTATAATTCATCTCGTGCTCAGCGGTGAAGGAAAACATCGTGAGGAAACCTGCATGTGACTAATTTCATAGAAATTCTGCCACATGTGCATTCCACCAATGCGTTCCAATGCGGGTGCATTGGAACAGCGTGGTGGAATATGTTCCAAACCTTCTCCTCAAAGGGAGGGGAGGCCTTTGGCCCAGCAGTAGGAATTTACAGGCTGTTATTGTATATGTTTGTTAAATCCATTTTGAAATGTATAAGATTAATCTTCATTCAATTATCTTTATCACGATACGCAAACTAACTATAGTTCCATTGAATCATGTTAGTAAAAAATTCCCAATGTTGCATTCGATACAGACTTTACATTTCCCTTTGACAATCAAACCACCGTGGTCGAACTTGTTCGGAATGTTACATTCTGTAAACAAGAAATTTTAAATTGGAACTTTATCGCAGATGTAGAAAGAATATAGTGCTATATATACTTAGAAGTTAGAATATGGTATTAGTATACTTTATAGCGCGCATCGTTTAAGTATTATTATGTAGCATTCAGATAAACAATTTTCTAATATTAGTTATATTGTTGTTGCATTGGTTTACTTCTTATTAATTCGTAATTATTATTTTGATGTTGTTGGTGTTTCGATATTTTTTTAATAAAATAAAGCAAATAAATTTCACTCTAAGTAAATGATACAAAACACTGTAGGCGTAGGATGAGCGAACAAAAATTAGATTACCGTAAGATGTAAAGGTTCAAGTGGATTTTCTTTAAGCAGTTCGTGCCTTTAATGTTAATTTTCCACTCGACCGAACCAAAGCGATACTATTGTACCGTCGTATGTTTTGTAAACAAACTCTTCCTTCCTAATATAAAATTAGGAAAAGCTGAATTTTGTAACATTACTGGCTAATTAACATATATATTTAAGTTAAGAATAAATTTAACCGGAAACCAAAAATTTTTAAATTCGAATTTCGAAAATGTTCCTACAGTTTTTAATAGCCAGGACGTTAACCCTTCAGTTCAAAGTCAAACTTAATTTAGAACAGAAATAGAAATCCACGAAACTACACATATAACCTTATAAAATTACAAACGTTTAGCAATCCACTTGAATTAATGATAATATCTGCCAACACATTGCTAAATATTTATCGTTAAGATAATAATGCTAAGCCAAGCGAATGCACGCGTTCAGTTTACGGCTAACCTTCGAGATCGTGGTTAATTTATGCGATATCTGTTTATGTATTTCGATACCTACTATTATAATATACTATGAAGATCATACAAGTACATTTCGTAATCTTATTTGTTCTGAACAATACTTGTTTCAATAACTCTAACAAATACTGTTATTTCTTTAAAATAAAAAGCAAAACATCCAAATTTGATCTGAATTAAACGGTAAACTGACAAATGGTTCAACTAATAGTGACTGATAACTGCCGCTTATAGAAATAGTACTGTAAATAATATAAATATATAAAAATAATAATTACTCGTAACCTCTTGTACCACCAAGCTTGGGATAATTTGATTTATTTGATCATCATTATTAGTTTGTACCTGGTTAATCATTAAAAGAAAATAACAAAGAAAACTATATTATACTTTACAAGTACATAAAATGTTGGACGGCAGAACATCATTAATAAATAATGATCAAACTAAAAGACAACCTATTAATAGAAATAAAAAAGATTTTATCATACAACGTGTACAAAAGTTTGTACATAAAACATAGTTCTCAGTTCAATGGAGCGTAACTCGCCACATCACATCGTTCATAGAGCCAATATGTAAAAAGTATCCGAAATCATTCACTCCGTCGCTTTTAGTAAACCTTTTATATTTTCGATAAAACTATAAGAAGAACCACTATACAATATACATTATGTATCTTATATAAAACAGCCTGTAAATTTTTCACTGCTGGGCAAATGCCTCCTCTCCTCTTTGAGGAGAAGGTTAGGAGCATATTCCACCCCGCAGATCCAATGCGGTTTGATTGATTGATATATGACAAAATTTCGTTGAATTAAGATACGTGCAAGTTCTTTTTTCCTACCTCACGATGTTTTTCGTCACCCCCGAACTTGAGATGAATTATAAACATAAATTAAACACATGAAAATCCAGTGGTGCTAGTCTCGGTTTGATTCCGCATCCATCGGTTAAGATGTACGCGTTCTAACTACTGAGTCGTCTCGCTAACAAATAAACATAGCTTATTTTTAGGAAATTCCGAAGTTTTAAAGTGTACTTTAATTAATATTGTAGGAGGTATAATTACTTGAAATTAACATTTTGGAGAAATTCTTCTCATTTTAACGATCTTCTTATTCATGTTGTTTAGGTTCCTGGTATAGTTCCGAGTAACAGTCTGTGTGTTAGTATATGTATGTATATGTACATACTGCAACTGCAAGTGTGTGTGATGTATAATGCACACATATAAAGTTTTAAGTGCAGCTCCGGGGCAATCTGAAAACAAAATATATGGTTTGTTTGTTGTTTGTAAGAAAATTATAATCAGCTTTACAGTCGTCTGCAACGCTTGCAGTGTTATTGATGTTTATACAATGCGCGCGATTTAGTAAGGAGATAATGCTCGATATTTATACCTATAAAATAATAATTTAAAATTAATTCTCTGTTATCAAAATTTCTTGTTTATGCTCTTAACTGTTGTGGTGTTCATTTGTACCTTTGTTTTCTATTTCTTGAAACTCATTATTAATTCAATTGAACAGATATGTGAATTTTTACTTCAGATTCTTATTCAGCTTGCCATGCTTCAATTGAACAAGCCAACGAACTTTGCAAGTTAAATACAAACATATAAAAAGATTACAAAGAAATTTGTGAATCTATATATATATATATGTAACGTATTGCTCGAGATTTTATTAGCATCCTTGCGTATTACGAATCAAAGCAAAATATAAAAATTATCATGTTTAAATGTTTGACAAAGAAAATTCAATCACTTTTCAAGATCAGAATAAGCTCATATTATATTTTATGTTTATCTTTATGAGATCGGCATCCAATATTATAAATTTTACGCAATCTATTTTTGATTCGCTTTAATTTTCCTTTATTAACAATCAATATAAAATGAATACCGTTCCTGTAAGAGAAAATGGCTCAGTTGATGGAATACGTACTTCTTGCAGATGCTGTTATGTTTTTGAGGCAGAGAGACATATGCAGCAGGCTAGAATAAGTTTCAAGACTTCTCCTTTTGAGGAAATAAAACTTTTTTAGGCAGTGGAACATTTTGATTACATTAATAATAACAAAATACACAAGTGTGTGATACATATACACACTAGGCTTTGACTAGTATATAAATTCACGTTAATTACACAGATGTCGACCAACCTCAGGCGAATGTCCTGAAAGTTCACGGTGTCTAAACTTGCTATAATTTTTAGCATTTAGGACGCTTGTTATACAGACAGATGAATCTCAAATTAAAATATTATCTGTATTTAAATTTTTATTTGTCGTTTTACTGAAACTGCTATAATAATAATCTTGATAGAGTTATTTCAAACGACCGCGCACCGGAATTGACGGTCCAGATTTCGAAGATTATAATTTTACTTGCTTGTTAAATAATACTTCGTGATTGATAAATGCTTATAGTTTCAAGATTGACATAATGTATTTTGTGTGTTTGAATGTTGATATTTTGTTGTGGTAAAGTTAATTTTGTTAACATGTCCGTCGACGTCTGAATAGTTTTCGTCGTCTATGTTACATGTATGTACATATTGATTACTGACATCGCTTCATAAAAAAAATATCCTGACCTAGGGAGACTTGAATGTCGAAAGAACCCAGCGGGTTTTCTTTTCTGGCAATTAATTATTATTTACACATATTCAGTATCAAAAAGTATAGGATGACCTTTTCACACTCAAGCTTTAACAGATTTTTTTTTAAATCAGCAACCGAAGCATTTGATCGTTTTCTGGGGTTCTGGTATTGCACCATATATATATATTTCCCTACAACAACAACAACAACAACAACAACAGCCTGTAAATTCCCCCTGCTGGGCTAAAGGCCTCCTCTCCCTTTGATGAGAAGGTTTGGAACATATTCCACCACGCTGTATAAACACAAATTAAGCACTTCATGTGCTTAATTTGTTAAAAATTTCAGCGGTGCTTGCTTGGGTTTGAACCCGCAATCATAGGTTAAGATGCACGCGTTCTAACCACTGGGCCATCTCAGCTCTGCTCAGCTATATTTCCCTACAAAGGAGTTACTCTATACAGGCGAGTAATAGGAGTAAAAGAGTTTCTGTTTGTTAGATGCCAAAATGTATATTCAAGAAGCTGTGTCAGCATATATTTAACTAATACAGATTTCACCTGAATAATTCATATTACTTTAGTTCATTTTATTCGACACACAGTTTTAATCCTAATCAGAATATCACACTTTATTTAATCATTTCCTCCAAAACTCACCTTTTTATACATCGTAAGGAACTATGATGCTCGATTTAAATATAAATCTTTAAAATTATGCATCTTCAAAACTATGCTTATTGTAATGTGATGTCTTAAATAAACAAATTATGTAGTATATTAGTATGGTATGGTATGGTATTGCACCCGTGCGAAGCCGAGGCAGGTTCCTAGTTAACATTAAAGGATAAAAATAGTTTGATAGAATATAGATTTTTTTATAGTGATGAAATGGAATGTCGCACGATGATATAAAAAGCTATACAATAAAATATTTGTTAATTGCATGTATTGCAACTCTTTTTTTTTATTTTGTTGTAGTTGTTTAATTTGAATGAGTGTTTAACTTTATGCTAACAAATACTATTGGAGTCATATTATATATATAAATTCAAATATACTAACAAATTGAAAATATTTAATAAGCTAATGCATTTTTTATTTATACATAGTAATAAACTACGTTATATATTGACTTTTAACATTAGGAATTTTTTTTTTACATCCATAATGTTATTTTGCCTGTTCGAATTAATTCATTCCGTATCACAGTTAGTTTGCATTAAGTTTCGAAGATTATATATTCCCTTGCTTCTTTTCCTCTTTTCTGTTTCTCTTTTCGTCGGTTTTCATTTTTTATTATTTTTTGGAGGAATCAAAGTTATCAAAATACTTACTTACTTACACTTAGGGATTGTTTTTAATTCATCTCGTGCTCGACTGTGAAAGAAAACATCGTGAGGAAACCTGCATGTGGCTAATTTTATCGAAATTCTGCCACATGTGCATTCCACCAACCCGCGTTGGAACAGCGTGGTGGAATATGTTCCAAACTCTCTCCTCAATAGGAGAGGAGGTCTTAGCCCTGGAGTGGGAAATTTACGGGCTGTTACTTTACTTTTTTTTTACTTTTATAATTAACTACTTAAAGTATTTTATTTCATAAAATAAATACTTAAAAACTACACAACATATTTTATATCATGATGAGCAAACCTGCATTAAGTGCCTTTCGAGTAAGAAAATGATATAAAGAAGTGTCAAATGGATACGTAATCTTAATAAGAAGGAAAATAAAAAGAGTATTAGATTACACGTTCATAAGAGAATTTAAGTTAACGCTAGAAAATACTATCTGAGCTGAAAAGGTACATTCATTCTAACAAGTTATAGCAAGAAAGTTAAAGAGCTATGCGAATATCGCCTTAGATACACTAGTGACTTTAACGTAAGCACACTCGTCGATAAGGTTTAATTAGAGAGACTCATTCAGTTGAAACTATGAAAAGCACCTTCAGACAAGCTTGCACAGTATTTGAACAATTGTAGTGTAATTTTATCTCGGGTAAAATCAGCTGACAAATACCGTCTCATGCGGACTCTTTACATAATATGAAATGAATAATAATACTGTTATGTATTAACATACATATTTTTTGTCACGATTGATTATATTTAATCGTACGAAATCTTTCGCTTTTCTTGCTCGATAAATGAAATTGAAGTTTGTAAAGATTTTTTTGTAAAATATTTTTTGTTTTTGTATTTGTATCTGGATAGTATTAAAATAACTATTGAGTTTAATATTATTAATGTATGCTATTAATATAAAAAAAAACACAAACAAAAATTGTAACTATAATTTTTTCATGGGGAAAGTATACTGGATTGTTTGTTTTGGGAACACTTTGTCATCATTAGCGAACTGCCTCGTAATAATCGTTAATAATATATATTCTGGGTAAGCATGTATTGCATTTGCAGCATAACTTTACTTGAGTTAAATAAAAAAAGTTACAAGGTCGGAAAATTTTCTCTCGGGAAACATTAAAAAATGTACGTGACCTAAATTTGTAATAAGTTTTTGTTTCGTGTGCAAGTGAAAAATTAAATTATTTCCACACCAAAAAACACAACCAACATACAGCTGCTAAATACCTAAACGTTAAATTATAATGTTTACGGATACCTCTATAATATTATTTGTCGTGCTGGGTGAAGTGTGTGTAATGTCATCTATATCCTATACTTATCAGATCGGACGTACAAAAATATATACTTATATTATATATTATGTAAAAGTATCTCTGTCATTCTGTTTGGCTGTCAGTTGCTCTTTCACGGTCAAACCACTGTACTGAATTTGATGAAATTGAATAAGATCTCAAATAAGCTTAAGCCCCAAGGAAGATCTTATCTATGTATATTTTTTATACCTAACACCTACCAACAAAACCCAAATAGCGAACGAAACCGTGATAGACAGCTAGTTATTTAATAAAACTATCCTAACAAGTGTTAGTTAGCTCGGCACTGTTATATTTTCGTTTTTTTATTAAATTAATTCTGGAGCGAGGTGTTTACACTTGAACTTGCTACTTGTATATCTCTTCCATAATTATAATTTATTTTGCCTATTAAGGCTTATAATATTCTTCCGTAATCGTTTATAAGATGTTCTTGGTTGTTTCTGAATGAAAACCAATCAAAGAACCAACGATATAAAATATTATATTAAATTTTTTATTAATAAAATGAGCCGAGATGGCCCAGTGATTAGAACGTGTGCATGTTAACCGATGATTGCGGTTTCAAACCAAGCGAAGCACAACTGAATAATCATGTGCTTCATTTGTGTTTATAATTCAACTCGAACTTCGCGGTGAAGGAAAACACTGTAACGAAATCTGCATGTTTCTAATGTTGACGAAATTCTGCCACATGTGAATCCATCAACAGTAGTGGATATGCTTCTAAACTTTTCCTCTAAGGAACATAAAGGCGTTAGCCCATCATTAGGAAACAGGCTGTTACTATAATGAAAATTAAATATTTGTATAAAGAGTATACAAATCAATTATTAAAGTAAGTTGTTTTATGTCTGGGTTAAGTCAAAATTTTATTATAGGTGTGTCATACATTGGTCCATAAGTGAATCGCTTTATTTATAAGCAAAAGAGGCGCTATAGATGACATTACAGGTGACAAATTTATTTGCTAACCTCCAGTTAGGAGTTGATTGAAAAAAAATGAATATGTATTTACTTTATTAAATAAATATGTCAAAAAGAAAAGTAAAAAGAGGAAGAGGGTTTTATTGACTCTTTTTGTTTGTTGTATTATCTGTCAAACATAATACTTTCGGAACGTAGTACTTTGCGATTTTGATCGAAGCTGTTATTTCTTGGTATTGCTATTTGCCCTGAATCTAAGCAATTCTTGGCAAAGAATGTTTTATATTTACACAAATGGATTGAACACCTACATACATAATTAATAATGTCTCATGGAAATTTCACAATGTATATTAATTTATACCTTTTTACCTATTTTGACACAAGCAGTCACTACGGTAAATTGTATTATATTCTAACGAATTATAAGATAAAATCAAACAATATATTTTAAGTAAAGAATACAAAATACATGACGTTCCTAACTTCATAATAATTTATAACAAGTTACTCCAATTTGTATTGTTAGCTTACTTCATAAAAGTATTCACTGTTCAAAGCGTCATTAAAAACATCTGTATCATTAAACTCATTAAAAATATTACAGGTGCTATTATAATATAAACAGTACGAAAACATTTAAATTTCTTATGGAATGTTCTTTATTCAAAATACAATTGATTCAATAATACTGGTTATTGTAGATATTGAATCTGTTAAATATAATGGCTAAGCTACACCTTTTAAACTGCTTTCCAAAGTTGTAATATCTCTCATGGCTTACTATAAGACCTAATATCATTTCAATTTCACCGTGTAATCATGTGGGTCGTTTAATTCTTTGTCCTGGATAATTGTCTACTTTATCTTTAGAATTGCGGTGATTCTTAAGAGAACCGACATCAATGAAAACGTTACTTACAGCTTAATATTTATCTTAAGTTTTCATTTGGGGTTTATCAAGAGTTTTAATTAAAAGATCTACGATAAGCGCTTGAAGTGCCACAGTAAGATACATATTTATGTAATAACATTCTATCTTGGTGTGAAGTGTATTATCAATACTATAATCTTAAATATGATTTTTGTAGAAAAAATCAGACATACAAAAAAATACTATAAATAATACTCTGAGGAAATGAATAAAATTCAAGCCCATAAAAAATAATAAAATACTCCCTAGAGGTACACCCTAGGCAGTATTTTATTGTAAATTAAATGAGAAGAAACGGGAAGTATACCTGCCTCACAAATAAAGAATTTCCCAAATCAGTTCATAAATGTTATAACAGAGTTTTGATGTAATAAAAATAAAAAAATACAATCGAAATGAGTACTTCTTTTTTTTAAAGTCAGTTAAAAATGTGAGTTTAATTTCGGTAGTAAATTGGTGGGCGATAAACTTTTAGTAGTAAATATTTTGAGTGGTGGTTTTAATTATGCCCCCGCTTAATATTAAGTTCTCTCAGCGGTAAATATTAACAGGCAGTGTGGTAAGCTGTGATGAGCACGTTGGTAATATTATATTCTTAGTTATTAATGTGCAATATAATTTAATGTACTTTGACATACATCTGAGATGAGAGCGGGTTGTAAGAAAGGTTATTTTTTAAAATGAATTTCTTAAAATTTATTACGTATATTAAACAAAGTCGCTTACCGCTGTCTGTCCCAATGTATAGATCTTTTAAATTATATATTAGGTTTTTTTTTTATAGATAAATTGATAGATTGATTAAAGAGGGAGATTTTTATAGATAAAACATGCTCTATTTAATAGAGAATTACTGAAAAATAATGAACATTTTAAGATATTCTGCAGTAGATTTAGTATAAGCATTGCAACCATGCGACGCCGAGGCGGGTTGCTATTTATATTTTAAGATATAAAATGACAGGGAGTAAAATGCTAATATTACCTTATAATGATGGCGGGTTTTAATTTTAATTTCGCCACATTTCATAAAATAAAGAAAACTCTTCAACAGAAAAATCCAATAAGCTTTTAATGGCCTGACTTCGGGTTGGAACAAAAGACATCAGGGCGGACGACCATCGAGGTAGTTAAATAAACATTAAAAATCTTCTAAATATATCCTTTTGTATCCGATATTTTTTAAGCAAAAAAAGCAAATATTCTTATATTTGCTTTTTCAGTAGCAATTTACTTGTTAACATCTGTATTTCTATCAGTTAGGTCATACAGACTTTCTAAATGCGCCCGCATATAATGAAGCGTACAGCCAATAGTTTAGCAATCCGATGTTATCACCAACACATTTATATATATTTTGAGACTGTAATATTTAGTTTTATAGAAGATAAAAGTATTTAGCAAATTATAAAACATAATATTATACATTTTTACGTTTGAATGTCATCGATTGTGTTAAAAGAATGTGAGGACTAATTTACATAGTAACACAAACAATTGACTTTCTAACATTACAGCATATTAAGACTTTGAGTTGTGTTACAGGCAAAAATAAAAAAGTCCAATGTATTTACATCGTACATCTGCCAAGCGAATTATTATTATCGTTATTGGAACGCAGTTCTACGCGGCCTACAATAGTCTGACAAAATACTTCACGTAAGGTTTCGCGCTTTGACCCGCCTAGGCGACCTTTTCCCCTCTCTCTCTCTCTCTTTCTGTTGTACACTGTATAATTAATATGATTTAAACTTATTGTTGTAGGTTTAATTCACGGAAGTTTAAGGAACAAATTTTATTTCTGTTACTTTTGTTAATATTGTTCTGTTAATTCAAAAATAAGGTTAATTTAATATTTATTAAATTGACTGTTATTTCATACATAGTATAAACCAAAAACAATATCAATCCAATATGATATCCCACGACACTTCTTTTACTTTTTGGTAGCCAATGACGAGCCTTATCAGTATGACGAGTGTTACCAAAAACGAACAAACTAAGAGTAGACATGTTTTTTAAATTCAATATATGCGTACCTGTCGAAATATTGTACCACTAAATATCAATAATTAATCAATTAAAAAAAGTTTTTAGTAGTTATTTCAGTACAATTTGTTAAAAAAACTTTTTTAAATACGACCAATTAAGACTAACAGTTACATTCATTTATTTTCAACGTAGATTGATGTATTGTTTATGCAAATACATTATTTATATCATAATTATGAAGATTATTTCTAATAGCTCAGTTGGTGGTCTATGGATGGCGTAAGGGACATCTCTGGTTGTAAATTAAAAATAAAAATATTCGAATTATTGTTAATGGAAGTATGTTCGAAACATTTCCATATCGTAATAGATCCACCGAGATTAGGGTTACGACCCATGAATAAATATTAACAAATTACGATTCTCGAATGAAATTACGATTCATATGTAGACTCATTTTTAATATTTACGAATAATCATTATTATTTATAGTCTATAAAGACAGGTTAATTGAGTGCTTATTTAGTATGTTATACACGTATTATTACTCAATATAAATTTAAAATCCGTTTAATTTTTCATCATTTTTATGTAGGAGCATTTCAGGTTTATGGGCAGCTATAGACAATATATTAAAACTGCTTATACTATTTGTAATAAATACTTATAATATAAAGGTATAGATATAAATAGATAAGATATATATACAAAATATATTTTCTAATGTATATTGTATTTTAGGGACTAATAATCAGGCCTTACTAATAGTTATATAGCTTTAGATCCCCGGTATTGTAACACTAAAACTTACTAAATACAAGCAGCTACTGAAAATTGTCTGAAAATAATTTACGATCCTCGGATTTCAATCAAGGACTTAAGGAACTTAAGCCTTATGTATAGCTAGCCTCTAAGCTAATTTTGAAAGAAAATGATAATGTCGAACATAGTTCGAGCACGAACAATTTTTTTTATGGTATAGGTTGGCGGACGAGCATATGGGCTACCTGATGGTAAATGGTCACCATCACCCACAGACAATGACGCTGTAAGAAATATTAACTATTCTTTACATCGTCAATGTGCCACCAACCTTGGGAACTAAGATGTCATGTCCCTTGTACCTGTAGTTACACTGGCTCATTCGCCCTTCAAACCAGAACACGACAATACTGAGTACTGTTATTTGGCGGAAGAATAACTGATGAGTGGGTGGTACCTTCCCAGACGGGCTAGCACAAAGCCCTACCACCAAGTAATTGACATTAACAAAAACATTGAAACACAGAGCTTATCACTCAAAAAAACTATATAAATGATCAAAAAAATTCAATTGTACAAATTTTAATTGTACTTGATTTACATCCCTCTATGTAAATTGTTACTGAGAATATAACAATTACTTTCGGTACAAATTAAATTTTGAACCAGTTGCAGCTGAACATTTTAGTTCTGTAACATGACGTTATAAATGCATTTATGAGCCTTAAACAGACCGCCGCTTTTATTTATAATATTGTATTTCAAGATGCCAAAAATAACACTTTGTTAACTCAGAACATAAATGGATGTCAGTTAATTAATTATTATTAATTCCAAGAATAATCTCCGAGATTTTAAAAGATCATTATTAATGCGTATTAAACTTTGAATCTGATTAAATACTTACTTTTCAAAATGTATATTCATCCTACTCTAAGTTATTATTTAATATTTTTATAAAGTACTAGCTAAGCCCCGGCTTCACACGGGTACAATGATTTGACATCACAGTAGAGACTTCTAAAATTATCAGTGTTTGTTTACGAATTTGTTCATGTACTCGTATTATATGTATAAAACATTCTCTTCAAATCACTGTATCTGTTAAAAACATCGCATCACAT